>NC_064631.1:607875481-608182162 GCF_023864275.1 Schistocerca cancellata | reverse complement strand
CCCGTAGGCCTCTTTCAATTCCAATTCATGCCTTTTGGACTCAAAAACGCCACACAGACGTGGCAACGCTTTATTAACGAGGTTTTGTTCGGCCTCACATTCTGATTTGCTTACCTTGACGACATACTTGTCTTCAGCTCCACTGTCGAGGACAATATACGTCATGTGCAGACCGTTCTAGACACCTTGAAAGCTGCAGGCATCGAAACCAACCCTGGCAAACTACAACTGCAACAGCGTGCTGTCACCTTCCTTTGGTTCTGGGTATCGGCTGGAGGTATCTCACCTCCACCGGAGAAGGTACAGTCCGTCTTAGATCTACCGAGACCTCCTTCATTCAAAGAAATTCAGTGTTTTCTTGGCACCATGAACTACTACTGAAAACACCTACCCCGAGCCGTGGAAATACAAGCCCTGTTAACCAACACTTTGGCAGGAAAAAACACCTCTGGAACCCGGCCTCTGCAGTGGACACCAGAAATGACAGACTCTTTCTCGGAACTCGACAAACTCCTCACCAAAGCCTGCACAATCACACATCCCCACCCCGATGCACAACTTTTCATAACAACAGATGCCAGTGACTCTGCCATCGGCGCCGTTCTCAGCCAGACAGTCGACGGCCAGACCTCGCCCCTGCAGTTTTTCTCACAAAAGCTCAACAACGTCCAACGCAAATATTCCGCATTCGATCGTAAACTTCTGGCTGTGTACGAGACGATCAAATATTTTCGAACAGATGTCAAGGGGCGCTCATTCTATGTTCTCACTTGCATGTCAACGCAACAAGGTACACAAACACACCTCTCCCCCTCTCGGCACCTTCCCTATTCCCCATGGGTGATTTCAGAATGTGCACATCGACATTGTGGGCCCTCTTCCCGCCTCCAATGGTTTCTGCTACATACTTTCCACCATTGATCGTACTACTCGTTGGGTTGAAGCCACCCCTCTTCCCAACATTACCGCAGAAACTGTTGCTTGTTCTTTCATTGAGTCGTGGGTATCGCGTTTCGGTTGTACCAAGGTCATTACCACTGTCCAGGGCCGTCAGTTGGGGTCAGCCCTGTTCAGTGGCATTTGCCATATCTGCGGAATTCAACACATACACACGACTGCTTACCATCCCCAAAGCAATGGCCTCGTCGAGCGTTGGCGCCGCATCCTCAAGGCGGCCCTCCGCTGCCACAACTCCTTATGGACAGAGGCCCTGCTGCTTGTACTGCTCAGTGCTCGTGCAACCTACAAGGAAGACATCAAAGGGACAGTTGCAGAATATGTATATGGACAAACCCTGGTCCTCCCAGGATAACTCGTCTGTCCTCCTGCCTGACACTCGTTTTCACCCCTACCCTCCGTTCACGGAATGTGCGAACGTGCTCTGGGACGACTCTGTCCAAGCACCTCTCCAGCCCCCATACTCTGGCCCTTATCGTGTGCTTCAATGATCCACGAACACGTTTGACATCCTGATAAAAAATTCCCCCGTCACTGTGTCGCCGAACAGACTCAAACCAGCTGATGTTGAGCCTGAATCTATGCCATGCCCTGACACGAGCACTCCACTCTGCCTACTCCCACACGACGCTTCACCTTTGCTCCCTCCCTCGAGCGATCACTCAGCGTCGTGTGCATCTAAGAACTCCTTGTCAAACTCGTTGCCGAGCTCCCCATCAACCACACTCTCTCGATCGAGCTCACAACCCGCAACCACAAACTGCTCACCGCTACCTGTCTCAAGCATGTCCCCGCTCTCGCCTGCCTCACCGTGTTGAGGTTTTTCTCCCACCGCTCCCCTGGTCAACACACCCTCACTCGAGGTGACAGTCCCTGTGCCCTCTGACATTATCCACAAAATTTCTGTAATATTCAGAGACGATTTGCTACTCATCTCCCAGTGTTCCCAGTGATAATCCTGTGGTACCATGCCACTTAATTAAGTGTTTCCCTCTGCTCTCTGACGTCGACCTCGAAACGCTCCGGCATTCGCAACACCTTCAGCCGACATCATCGTGATTGCTCCGTACAGGCCCACCTCCTTCCGACACACATGGCCTGTATGACTCCCGGCTCGTTTCCACGATTTCCACGTCAACTGGCCAACCCTCGCAGATCGACGACTTCCAACACCACTACCGGAGGACTCCGTCAAGCTTACTATCGTTCGTCTACCTCGCACAACTCCACCTGACGCCATAGTTACCCCTCCTCCGGTCTCTCAACAGTATTCCGTACTGGGTGGTGGTGGTGGTGGTGGTGGGGGGGGGGGGGGGGGGGGGCTATGTGGTGCCGATAAACTCGTCACCAGAAATATCGATACATAAACAAACCATCTTTGTATTGTATTTCATCTCTGACTTCTTTGCTTCCCGCCATGTTAAAGGGCAGTTCTGTATGTGTTGTTCTGCCATGATGTGCAATAAAATGTAGTGTATTCTCTGGAGAAAACCACCCTGAATCCACCACACTTGTTAAGACTTAATGAAAGCCATTGTGTTTCTGGCATTAATTCTGCAAGAATATTCCATGGCAGCAAATTAATATTTTTGTATGAGATGTGTGTTGGATTTCACACAGTCATCCACTGACATACTTATTAATTAAATACCAGTAAAAGGCAAAGTTTGTTGAACATGAACAATATCATTTATGACAATGTTTACCATGAAGAGTGCACTTTAGAACCATATAGATTAAGACCTTGTGCATAGATGGGACTAAGAAAGTTTTTGTGACTTACTGATGCAATACCTCAGCAGAAGATGGTAAGAGGTGGTAGACTTTCCAAAACGACCTGCTGAAACTGCAATCTAAAGTGGAAAGGGTCCCATAAGGACTCTATTCCAGTACACAAAGAATTGACTTAGCAGGATTTGGGGGCATCAATAAACTCATTCAATCATTCACTCATTGAATTAACTTGCTGAAGAAAAGGGACATTTTGCTTTTGAGGTGAACCTTCTTAATGGTTCACAATAATATTTAGTTCTGAAATATATGTATCAGATAATCTGTGACAGGTGTGGTTAATAAGATATGTTTTTTATTTTCTTTTCAATTTTCAGGAATTCTGGATTTATTTTTTCATCTCTGTAGGTACCATTTAAAGGCAAAATACAAATATGAAGAATAGAAAATAATATAAAGCCTGTATGAAAATTATTTTGTCTTGTATTGTGATTATGTACATTGAATTTAATCTTAAAATTAAAAGAAATTTTGTTGCAACTTTTGATGTAACTTAGCACCACGTGTAAAATTTTCTTGGTGTTCAAGCTGTGTCATGGTTCGTTTTAGACTTGAGTTTTTGAAGATATTCCCTATCTTCTTCATCCAGAGCTGACAGCACCTACACTGATGTTTGTCTCTCTTATACAGCAGTAGTATGCCTTACTTTTGATGAAATGATATCTCCTGGTGCAAGATTTGCAGAATGGAGACTGTCCAGTACACTACCACTGCCATTTGAAATCAAGTTTTTAATTTTGGTTGTTTGTGAATGATTCAGTTTAAGAGCTTAGATTCAGGCTTTGCTATGATTATTCACCACTGTCTTTGTCAAATTTCGTAGTGGACATCCAAATTTCTACACCATTTTTATTACAGATTCCCAGGAAGATGAAGCACGAAATAAGATATTCTTATCTTCGGAGATGATCTTATGTCATTTCGTAAGGCTGTGTCCTGCTATCATTGACTTTTCCAAATTTCTCAATTGGATATGATGTTTATGTTCAGTACAGGTTCAGGCATAGTGTGGATTGTCTGCCCCACATAATTCTGCCTATTCACATGGCATATTGTAAACACTAGGTAATCTCAAACCAAGGGAGTCTTTGAATGTACACTGTACTTCTTTAATTTTCTGTGGTACAAAACACTGGTCTGATACTAAATTTACCCAGTATCTTTTTTTATTGAGGCTGTATCCGTGAAAGGGAGGAATACTGATGGACTATGTTTTTCTGTCGGTGGAATAGCTTTGGGCTTTCACTTTCCAGAAAACATAGATCTAATTTTATGCAGAGTAGATACAGGAAGCAAATGATGAGGACATTGAATCATTTAGTGAACATTTTTGCTCTACTAAATCATTTCTGTAGCACTAATGTTCCAGTCTTGTGCTTCATCAAAGGACTGAGTGTCAGGGTTCTTGAGGTAGAATGCAGTCCTGTTGACCAGTGTGAGAGGCTTTGATCTGACTGATAGAAGATCTCAGAGGCAATATCGGTAGGAGAGGAAGATACCTAGGAAAATTACTAACTCCAAAGCAGATAGATTATTAGGAGTTTATTAAAATGAAAATTCGCCTTGTCCAAAACTGAGATGCCACTATGAGTAAAATTGTAAGTAGCTTTACCCAACAGAATCAGCAGTAGAAACAACTAAGTCACTGAGAGGTGGTGTAGCCAGAACTGCTTATGCCATCCAGAACTTTTTCTGCAACCTGACAGAACTGACCCGACCCAGAGACCACTCTGTCCATGGTATTGATGCCCCCCCCCCCCCTCCCCCCTCTTCCAACTCTGAGATAGAATAATTTCTTCAACTGGCTGTTGATGATAACTGTGACATATTTCCACGTAGTCTTGTCATCCTTTCCCTCTCTCACTTTCAGTTATTTGTTTTCCTGAAAAGTGCTGATTCCGCCATTTTTAATGGTCTTGACTGCATGGTTTTACTGCCTGATTTATGCTCTGGCTTCTGCCCTATGTTAGCAGTTATTCTTTAGCTGTTTTGACAGTTCCCAATACACAATGAGAATTTATTTCCATATTTTGTGTTTGATCAATTGATGTCTAACATCCATAAAAAGAGCAGTGTATTATAAGAGGAATGTAGTTCTGTCTTTTATTTCTTGATAATTCTCTTAAAATACAATACTTGTGTGCACATTATTGTAAAGATTTATTTCTTTGATTTATGTTTGACAATCACTCTTCAGCAGTCATAAGACAGCATACATGTATTAGCTATATCATAACTCCTTTTGGCAGTAAAGTTCTGAGTTTCTTTCTTTTATTACAGGCATTACAGCTAATGCTGCTCTTATAACATCAGGCTTCTCTATTCAACTTTTCAAATCTGTGGCTTTCTCTCTCATAAATATCACTGCACTAAGGTGAAATCAGTTCCCAGTTAGATCAAAATACTTGCCTGTGGATAATTTTGTTTATTGTAGGATTTGTAAAATTATAATTAAATGATTGAATTACTGATAGGTTTTTATGCATTCAAGCCTTTGCAGCATAAATACATATAAAACTATAAACAGCTGACATACTGTATAAATAAGTAAATAAATAAATAAATGTTCAAATCTGTGTGAAATCTTATGGGACTTAACTGCTAAGGTCATCAGTCCCTAAGCTTACAGACTACTTAACCTAAATTATCCTAAGGACAAACACACACACCCATGCCCGAGGGAGGACTCGAACCTCCGCTGGGATCAGCCGCACAATAAATAAATAAATAAGTATCAAATGACATCGAAGTTACTCAACTGCACTGGCAACAAGTAGCTTTGGTATAGTGGTTCCACAGAAACTGAAAATAATAAAAACTAACTATTTATATATACATGTAAAAAAATAAACATTAGGTGAACAAATAACTGGATAGGCAACAGCATTTTTCAAAGGAGCATCTTTTCTCTGCACAGAGTCACATGGTAGTGTGCATTTATTTTAAATATAAATAAAGTAAACATTATGAATAACATACAGTATCAGTTAACATTAGCTGCTGGTCACCACTATGTGTTCATTAGTAGTAATAATAGTTTGACTTAGCCTTGGAAAACTTACAGGTCTAATTTGACAAAGATGGGACAGGTTGTAGGCCGTAGGAATTAACCCAGCATTTATCTGAAGTAATTTAAGGAAACATGAAAAACCTAAACCAGGATATCCAGAGCCTCCATCCTTCCAAATACAAAGCTGATGCGCAACACAAAAACAAATTTGTTTGTTTTTACCATAGTGCACAATGCTGTTTTGTTTATGCATTCTTGCAGGAAGTTATTTTATAACATAAACTACAAATCACCTCTGATACTATACTTGACTATCAAATGGGATCAGAATCATAATAATTATGTTTCATTTCTATTTCGTGTACCAGAACTTTTCATTTGCTCGCATCCCCCTTAATAAGTGAGACATTTGGCTCAGAAAGATAAAATGTTAGTGTTATCTGTTGCAGAGTTATGAAACACCTACTCTCTGTTATCTAAAAATTATGCCCTGTATAGAATGTATTGGTTAACATACACTTTTACAAGTGTCTTTTAAATAAGTTTGTAGTATTCTCTTTAAGCTTGTTAGGCAGTATATTGCAAAACATTATCTCTGGTAGAAAATGATAGCCGTTACCTAAGAACAAAATATTCTGTTTTTGATTCTGACCATTGCATAGATTCTGAATAAAAATTATCAGCAGTGGCAGCTAAAGACTACCAGTACTGTATAAAGTGTCACACACATTCTGCCAACAGCCTTCTCAAAAGATATAGATTGTATGTACCCTATTGGCCATTGCTTGGAAGACTGCTCCAAAAAGTTTAAAGAAGTTGATGAAAACAACTGCATTGGAGACACATAATGTTCTTCCATAGTAAATGTGGACCGTGAAAAAATGTCATGATGTTCTCTCTGTTGACAAAAGACCCAAAAGACATTCCACCATTCAGATCCACAGGATAGGACCGCCATAGGGGTGATAACAATGAGAAAAAGATGGAAAAACTAATGAAAGGGTAACATTCTGTAAGTCAGATATTGAGAATATGGTACGCTGTACTTGGGAAGCGATAGAAGGCAGAGTTATGAGGGAATACAAGCTCAGAAATCGGAATGAGAGAGGAGAAAGACTCCTTGAGTTCTGCAATAAACTTCAACTGTCAATGGCATATACATTATTAAAAAATCTCAGGAGGATTAGGTTACATCACAGTATAGTAATGATGAAGCATAGGCTGAAGTCCACGAAAATTGTCAGGATATTGTTATTGCTGATTGAATTCAGGGGACTCAAGAATTATCAGGAAAAAGAATAATCACAGAAGTTCGAAAGACAAATATTGGTGAATATGAAGAAACTTTTGGTAACAGAAGAAATATATCAGTTAATCAACAAAAGAAGCAAATACAAAAATCTGCAGGAAAATAAAGGAATACAATAATGTTAGTCACTTAGGAATGAAAGCAATAATAAGTGCAAGGAAGCAAATTGTGAAACGGCTGCAATGGAAAAATCAAAAAAGAACGTGGTTGTTGGAAGAGGGATGCAGCATACAGAATAGTCAAGGTACTGTTTGAAGTATTTATAAAGCAAGAGTGTCATAGGAATTTCAATGCCAAACCCAGAAGAGAGAGTGGATAGGTGGCGAAGGAACTACCTGCCAACATGATAGAAGAAGAAATAGGTGTCTATTTGGAGGATATAAAAGATCCAATATTAATGTCAGAAATTGACAGGGCTTTGATCAAGCAAAACAGATGGGATCAATGACATTCCTTCAAAATTTCTCAACTCATTGGGGAAGTGACAGTCAAATGATTATTCACATTAGTGTGTAGAATCTGTCAGACTGGAGATATACGATGACACTATCAGAATAGTACTGTCCAGGCAGTCCCAAAGACAGATAAGTGTGGGAACTATCACACAGTCAGTTTGGCAGATCATTCATAGAAGGCTGATCAGAATAATAAACAGAAGAATGCAAAAGAAAAATTGAGGATGTGTTGAACGATGAGCAGTTTAACCTCAGGATAGTTAAGGACATCAGAGAGGCAGTTCTGACATTACACTGGCTTACAGAGGGAAGACTTCATGTGATTTGTTGACCTCAAGAAATCATTTGACAATGTAGAATAGTGGAACGTATTTGAAATCGTCAGAAAAAAGGGGATGTACTACTAGAAAAGAAGGATAATATACTATAAGTCAAAGATAAAAGTTATGTTGTGCTGTAAGCGACACGTACTGATTTTGCTGTTCTTCCCTAGCCTGTTCTTATGGGCATGTCACAGTTTCAGTTGGTGCTCAAAGGTGCTGTGAGCTCTTTTCATCATTCTCAAAGTTATTCAAGTAAATTGTGCCATATTGTGTGAATGGAAGAGTGTGGGTGTTGGACTCCTTAAGGCTGAATCTGCTCAGCTGTTGTACAACATCCGTTGAGTTGCGTATGTGATGTTGACATGTGCCCACATAGGTCCTTTTATACCCCAAACCAACCAACTATAGGTGCTCCACATGTTCTTGAAGTGCCTGGTAAGCAGGGACACTAGTGTCGCTGATAATAGGACTTATTGGTACTCTTTCTTTGCAGACCTTTGGAACTCCATCAAGTGTCGATGGAATAAGTGCATGAGTACATAGCTTTTTTATAATCTCATCAGACAGAGCCAAACTTTTGAGGAGAGCCATAGCCATTGTCTCTAACTTCGTTCAGATCAGTGTCAGCCCCTTGCTATGCCTCATTCTCCTTTACTTTCTCAGTTTAGTCTTTATGGAAATGGACCACCTTAGCATTGTGCTTGACTACCAGTAAGACCACCATAGCATTCCCTTGTATGCCAATAAGACCAACATACCTGTAGCTCTCATGTCCTAGATGCCTGCTCTTTCCTTGTTGGCGACAGTTGGTTTACTGAGTCTAATCTGTAACACCACACAGCAATTTCCAACATACTACTTCTGCTGCTTCTGGAGGAAGTCGCATTGTAACTTGTTCTACTGCACAATTGGCAGACAGTATGCTCTACTGAAGATTGCCACCAAAGGCACCAACAGCAAATTTGTGTACTGCAGCTCAACAAGTAAGAAGTGTGTGGGTTCTCAATGTAACAGGAGCAATGAGTCTGGCTACTCATAAGGTGAGAAAGGTGAAATCAAACTTCTTTACTTATCAAATACAGTGTGATGTCCCCCAGTATCCCAGTCATATTGTAATCATTGGTGGAGACTTTAATCATTGAACAATTAAGTGGGAAAATTACAGTTTTGTTAGTGGTATGTGTGACAAGACATCCAATGAAATGTTACTAAATGCCTTCTCTGAAAACTACCAAGAACATATACTTAGGAACCTCGCTCATGATTGGAACATGTTGGGTCTAATGACAGCAAATGGATCTGACCTCTTTGAGGAAGTCCACATCGAAACTGGCATCAGTGACCATGATGCAGTTGTGCAACAATGATTACCAAGTACAGAGGACAAATAAACAAGCAGAAAGATATATATGTTCAGTAAGCTAGATAAAAAATAAATAGTGTCATATCTCTATGATGAACTTGAAGGTTTCAGCATTGGGCAGGAGCATTAGAGGAACTTGGCTCAAGTTTAAAATAATAGATGATCATGCACTGGATAGTTATGGACCTAGTAGAACAGTTTATAATGGGAGGGAATCTCCATGGTATGTAGTCTCTATCAGGAAACTTCTAAGGAAACAGAGATTACTGCAAAATAGATGAAAAACAAAGCATAGGCCTTTAGATAGAGAGATGCTGAGTGAAACACATTTGGCTGTCAAGAGAGCAATGAGTGATGTTTCAATGACTACCATAGCAGAATATTGTCAAATGATCTTACAAAAAAACCAAAATAAATATTTTTGTAAAGGCTGTTAATGGAACAAAAGTTAGTGTCCAGTCCCTAGCAAATGAGACGGGAACTGTAATTGAGAGTAGCAAAGTAAAAGCTGAAATACTTAACTTTGTTTTCAAATGTTCCTTTACAAAGGGAAACCCAGGAAAATTGCCCCAGTTTAGTCCTCATACCACCGAAACAATGAATGAAATAAGTATTAGTGTCAGTGGTGTTAAGAAACAGCTAAAATCACTAAAACTGGACAGAGCTCCAGAGCCCAATGGAATCATTATCAGATTCTATACTGAATTTGCGTTGAGTTATCTCATTTTCTAACTGTAATCTGACGTAGAGCTCTCGACCAAGAAACCGTGCCCAGTTCTGGGAAAAAGCACATGTCACAACCCGTCTACAAGAAGGGTAGTAGAAGTGATCCACAAAAGTACTGTCCAATATCCTTGACATTGATATCTTGTAGAATCTTAGAACATATTCTGTGCTCAAACATAATGAGGTATCTTGAACTGAATGACCTACTCACTGCCAACCAGCATGAATTCCGAAATACTGATCATGTGAAACCCAACTTGCACATTCCTTAATGACAAACTGAAAGCTTTGGATCAAGGCAACCAGGTAGACGCCATATTTCTTGATTTCCGAAAAGCATTTGATTCATTACCGCACCTACACTTAATGTCAAAGCAGGATCATATGGGGTATCAAGTGAAATTTGTGATTGTAACAATATTATGAAAAGGGAAGTTGCTACTCACCATATAGCAGAGATGCTGAGTCCCAGATAGGCACAACAAAAAGACTTCCAAATAAAGCTTTTGGCCTGTAACGCCTTCGTCAAAACTAGATGACACACAGTGTGGCTAAAGTTGCCTTAGACTGCAGTCAAGTGTGTGTGAATTGCAATTACGTGTGTGTGTGTGTGTGTGTGTGTGTGTGTGTGTGTGTGTCGTCTATTTTTGACAAAGGCTTTATGGGCCAAAAGCTTTATTTGGAACAGTATTTTTGTTGTGCCTATCTGCGACTCAGCATATCCGCTATATGGTGAGTAGCAATCCTTTTCATAATATTGTTACATTACAGCCCGGATTTTACATTGTTTGAAATTTGTTATTGGCCTGAGGACTTTTTGATAGGGAGACACGGCATGTTACCTTGGATGAAGGGTCACCGTCAGCTGTAGAAGTATCTTTGGGTGTGTCCCAAGGAAGTGTGTTTGGACCCCTGACCTTCATGTTGTATATTATTGACCTTCCAGACAATATTAATAACCTTGAAGACAATATTAATAGTAAAATCAGGTGTTTTGCAGATGATTCAGTTATCTATAATGAAGTGCTTTCTGAAAGAAGCTGCATAAATATTCAGTCAGATCTTGATAAGATTTTAAAGTGGTGAAAAGATTGGCAACTTGTTTAAGTGTTAGAAACGTAAAACTGCGCACTTCACAAAATGAAAAAATGTAGTATTCTGTGACTATAATATCAATGAGTCACTGTTGGAATTAGCCATCTTATACAAATAGCTAAGTGTGGTTTCAGCTCTCCGAGACTGCAGACGTGTGCGCAAGTTGCATTTGTGTGAGTGTGTGTGTGTGTGTCTGTGTGTGTGCGTGTGTGTATGTGTGTCTACTGCTGACAAAGGCCTTAATGGCTGAAAGCTATAATTGTGTGAATATTTTTGTTGTGCCTATCGCGACTCAGCATCTCCACTATACGGTGAGTAGCAACTTTCCTTCTCTGGTATTGTTACATTCCATCCTGGATTTTCCGTTGTTTGATAGGTGTAACACTTTGTAGGAATATGAAATGAACCAATCACATAGGCTCACTCATGGATAAAGTAGGTGGTAGACTTCAGTTTATTGTTAGAGTACTGAGGAAGTGCAATGAGTCTACAAAGGAGATTGCTTACAAATCGCTCATGCGACTTGTTCTAGAATATTGCTCCAGTATGTGGGACCCATACCAAATAGAACTAACAGGAGATATTGAATGCATACAGAGAAGGGCAGCATGAATGGTCACAGGTTTGTTTAATGCGTGGGAGTGCGTCGCAGAGATGCTGAAGGAACAGAACTTGAATACTCTTGAAGATGGATGTAAACTATTGTGGGAAAGTCTATCGACAAATTTTCAAGAACCAGCTTTAAATGATGACTCTAGGAGAATACTGCAACCCGCTATGTGTTGTTCACATATGGACCATGAGAACAAGCACATACAGAGGCATTTGATCAGTCATTCTTCATGTGCTCCATATGTGAACAGAATGGGAAGAAACCCTAATAACTGGTACAATGGGCTGTATCCTCTGCCATGCACTTCACTGTGGTTTGCAGAGTATAGATGCAGATGTAGACAAACTAATCAGTAAACCATGGGCCATGCACATGGTTTAGTTAGGACAAAGAATGAGACATTCATCAAATATATGGAACTGACTTCTGAGGTTGAGGGAGCCACTGCTACTAACACATACTGTGTAGAGTGAACCACAGTAAAAGCTCTGACATTCATCGTATCCGTGCACTTCTGGGAGTGGACTATGTCCAGAACATGGGGTGGGAGGTGTAGTGAGGATATGTGACCCTGAGGCACCAACTAGCCAGTTCATTAGCACAGCTACTGATGGCAATAGGCTTAATCACCAAAATATCATTTTTTTTTTGGACAGCAACAGCTGGCAGTACATGGAATATGTCCACACCAGAGAGATCCTTAGAATACAAAAATTATAGGTTGGAATTTACAGGAAAAATAATAGAAAATGTCTGAGGTTATTAGGTACAGGTTATAATCTGATAAAAGAATATTTACATTAGATAGGAAATCATAGCTGGCTGCATCAAACCAGTCAGAAGATTCTTGGCAAGAAAGCCGTTTTTGAGATATTTGTTTATTTTTTATTAGTAAATATGAGTTTAGTCTGCTTCCTGTTCCATAGTCATGCATTGAACTGTCTGTGCAGCAATTATCAAGTTGTTCTTTTCCTCTCCTTTGTTTTCATATCTGACTGGTAAATGTACACACTCGATACTCAAACTCCTCAAAACACTAACTAGCATGAAAAGCACATGTAATAAATGATATGTAATCGTGTATTTAATCAGAGTGTATAATTTTATCCTACTTTTTAAATGGGATGAGTTGGCATTGCTTTGGACCAAACAGTTGTGTCAGTTGTTTATTGCAATAGCTTTAGCTGTTATTTCACACACAGCTTGAAAAACACAACACTGAATGTGAGGCAGTAGTGTTTTTCTGCTCTTGTACTACTTTTTGTTGTATCTTATGTTGTTCCCCTTTTTATCACATACGTTTGTAGGATCTTTCTGTTGTTATCATAATATGCTTTCTGGAGCAAAAATGCCATTGTTATTGTTAGTTATATGGCAGTTACACATCACTTTAGAAATACAAATAAGTATGTACATAATTTACAAATTTACAGATATATTATTTATGCAATTAACCACATCTGAATGTGCAGATCAATTTCCCATGGTTTGTTGTTGACTAGGAGATGCATCCCAACTTCAAGGAGATTGGATTTATTCTCCTGCAAGTTGATAGATGGTTTGGGTGGCAGATACATTGAGCGAAGTCCAATGGCTTGAATAGTAGGTATGTCCTCATGAGTTGTTCGCTCCTGGTTGTTACAGATTTTCTTGAGAATGCAATCTTTCATAACGGCACTGTTCTATAAAACATTCTTGGACTTCTTGCTGTGTCAGTTCAAGGTAAAACCTCAAGCTTTTGATGATTTGCACCAACATCTAAGTCAGGAGCAACTGACTGTCAAAATAGCCCAAAGACAGTTTGTAATTGGTCGGTAGTTATGTCATACCATCGCAGATGGTATCAATGTCTGCACTGGTGATGCCCCCACTCCCACCGTAGCATAAACATTGCGACGAATATCTCTGACTCTTCTCTGCATTCAGAGATCCCTTCCATGAAATGCTAAGATTATGTCCGCCATCACAGTTGAAGGTTTTTTCACAAATCCTTATTTCCGCAGCCTCTTCAATTATAGAGTCACAGTATGTGGAGTTCTGGGATAAAACTTGTTTCATCAAAGAGTGTTTCATGTTTGTGAGATTGTGCTCAGCAATTGCAGATTTCTCCAGTTCTCAATTTTTAATGTGCCGTTCATGTTCTGCACAACGGTCGAAAATTATGTGGATGGACTGACAGGAAGTAATTGCTTCCACACTCACATAGGATGTCGTAAATCCCAGGATTCATAAGGCTAAGGATGTCCTTCACAGGGCGTAGCATCTACTTTATCTTCTTAGGAGGCCGGAAAACAGATCTGACACCTTGTCTTCCCAGGACTCTGCCTATTTTGCTGGATGTACACTGCGGAAGGGAAAGAATGCAATCAGTTGATCATCACTTGCATGATCCACATTTTCACATTTCCTTTTCTTGGAGAATGCTGATTTGATATCAAGTGACCCATAGCTGTTCTTTTGGAACTCATGCTTCATATGATTAATTTCAGATTCCAAATGGTCCTCATAAGAAACGGTTTTTGCTCTGTGTATCAGTGTATTTAGAGCTGCTCTCTTGTGGGCTGGATGGTGAAAACTCTGGAGGCTAAGATATAAATCAGTGTGCACTGGCTTGACGTACACTGAGTGGCCGAGACATCCAACTGACTTTTATTGTACCTGAACATCTAAAAAGGGGAACCTTCCCTCTTTCTCTCTCTCTCAACAGTGACCTGTATGTTTGGGTGCTTACTGTTCATTTTTTCCTGGAAGTGATCAAGAGCTTCTACGCCTTGTGGCCACACCACAAATGTCAACATAGAGTTGGTCATTGCTGGAGACAATGGAGAACCAATAGCCATTCCACCTATCATTTCATAAAATTTACTGCCATGCAAGAAGCAGGTGGCCATCATAAAATCTCAGAACAACTATTGTTTCAGGAGGAAAATGCTCTGCCGAGAGTTTCACTGTGTCCTCCACAGGAACTTTTGTAAATAATGAGACCACATCTAGGCTGACTAAAATATCGTTTCAGCCAAATATAATTTGTTTTTGTTTCATGAGGAAAATGCACTGCCGAGAGTTTCACTGTGTCCTCCACAGGAGCTTTTGTAAATAGCGAGACCACATCCCGGCTGACTAAAATATCATTTCGGCCAAGTATAATTTTTTTAATTTTCTCAACGAACATTTGAAATTTTTTGATGTGATGTTCATGGTGGCCAACTATTGGAGTCATCAACTTAGGTAATATGTGTCCGGCCTGTAGGCAGGAGAACCAATGGCACTAACAATGGGTCTCAGTGGAATACCTTTGTTGTGACTCGCCGATCATTCAAAGCGCCGCCATGCAATTACGCGCGTCCTCTACGTGCGGCGCTGTCTGCCAGCCATGCAGCAACTGCACCACTTAAGCGGCCAGCCGAGCAGCGGCCGCTAGACTGGGACTCAGTGCTCATTCAGATGCTAACGTGTACACATGTCTTGCTTGTCAACTTACTCTGTGACTTATATGTGTTGTGTCGTTCTGAAATATATGTGTTAAACTTGACGTTATAACAATTGGCGACAAGGTAGTGGATTTTTCCTTTTCACCGTTGACCCACATGGTTCCATGGCTACTGCCGAGCAACTATTGCAAAATCTCCTTGAACAGCAAACACTTCTAACAGCGGCGATTCGCGATTTCGTCGCGGCATCAAATGCGGGGCGTTTCTCGTCGTTGGCTGTGCCTCCTTTTCCTCCTTACGATGAGACGGTGGAAGACTGGTCTGATTATGAAAAACGTCTTCGACAGCACTTCTTGGCATTTCATGTCACGGGCAAACAACCATGTAAGTCTCTGTCCCTTTCCTGGATTTCACCTCAAATGTATCAGTTGTTGTCGCAATTGGCTCCTTTGAAGGATCCTGCGTCATTGTCCTTTGCTGAAATGTGCTCACTTCTGTCTGTCTATTTTCAAAAGCAAACGCATGTGGTAGCCTCTCGTGTTGCCTTTTATCGTTGTCACAAACAGCCACATCACTCCTATCGCACTTGGGCTGCTGAACTTCACGGCCTCAGTCGAAAGTGTCAATTTGTTACTGATGTTCACAAAGAATCCTATGCCGATTCTATGGTACGGGATGCTATTATCCAGTCAGCACCCGACAAAGAAGTTCGGCAACATGCCCTTCAGTTGGCGAATCCGACTCTAGATGAAATTCTCTCCATTGTGCAGTCTTTTGTAGATGAAGTTCTCTCCATTGTGCAGTCTTTTGAAATTTCTCGCGCCGCTGGGGTGCAAATAGAGGCGTGGGGTGATGTCGGGGAAATACAACCTCTGTGCACTGTTGACGACGTGTGCGGTGCGTCCCCGCCGGCCAACGTGGCCGCAGTGCACTCCCACGCGCAGCTTCGGTCTAGCCATAAACAACCCGCTAAGAAACTGCAGCAAAACCCCCGGCAACTTCCTTCATGTCCGCGGTGTTTTACGAAACATCCACGCGAGGATTGTCCCCAACGTTGCACTGTGTGTCACAATTGCAAAAAGAAAGGTCATGTGTCTTCCGTCTGCAAATCCGACCGCATACATGATGTTCATGAACATGACGCTGATTCTGATTCTGTGTTGTCTGTCGATTGCACTTCTTCCCTTTCAGGGAAGTTATTCCTCACTGTCCAAATCCTTGGTCGAGATGTTCGCATGCAAGTGGATACCGGTTCTGCTGCCACTATAATTAATTCTCAGACGTATCTTCAGTTGGGTTCTCCACTCCTGTCACCTGTCACTCGGCAATTACGGACGTACAATAAACAAGATTTCTCTCTTGGGACAGTTTAATGCTGAGGTATCTTACAAATCCGTCGTTCGCACTGTTCCCACTAGAGATGGGCAAAACTGTTCTTTTCAGAGATTGGATCAGAACTGTTCACTCCCTGAAATGAATTAGCTCTTTTCCATGACTCACCACTCATTTACAATAGAAAATAAATGGAAGGCACATTGCCCTTTAAACTTGGTTTATTCCAGTACTATACCTGTATTTTGATCTTATTTGATCCTATTTTGAAGTAACACAGATAATGAGTAAGAATTTTGTATTGTTTATTGAAATTTCCACGATATGACAAAGTTTTTGATTATTGATTTATTTTGCACTATCGTGGTTTTTTGGGTGATCGGAAAATGTTGTAACTTGAGATTTACATTAACAATATATTTGGCTATAATGTATTAAAATTTCATTAACCTCATACAAATACATCGCAAGCCATATATTTTTAAAGTGAACGTTTCCTTCCGAAGACGCCTAAAATTGCAAAATCCGTACCAGAATAAGAAAAGAAAAATATAAATTTGACTGTAAAACGAAAGTGCTGCATATAGCCTTACGCAGAATAAAACAAGGAAAATATTGGTGTATCACATTTTGCGATACGTTTATCGGTTCGCTCGTAATTAAAGCGTAAATTCGAGTGTCCATAATAAAAATCCTATAGTAAGAGGAGTCATCAGGAATCTAATCTAATCAGTTTAAACAAATAAAAATAAAATAAAAACAATTGATGTATACATAACATAATAATGTAATATACATAGCGGTATTACTACGAAGAACAATATCCAGTGGGGACAAACTCCGATGCAGAGGCGCTGAGTCGAGCAGGTCGAGCTGCGAGCTGTATTACTGCATGAGCTGAGACCGCAGAGACCAGAGTGACACCTGAGTCGCTTTGCTCAACGCTCTGGCTAGAGTCGAGACGGTGGGGTGAGCGTTGGGCGGGCGAGTTCCGAGGGTGGGGGGAGCGGTGAACTCACCCGCTCCGAGACAAATCGTCCGTTCCCTTGCGAGCAGGTTTTTGCAAGTAGTTCCTATGTTATCCGCTAGGTGGCTCTCTGTCCTGTTGCTCGCATCAACTGCCCAGAGGGCAAGACGTGCGACTGAAACGATCGCCGACAGAGTGCGATGCGAAGTTAAGCTGCGCCAGGCACTGCACGCGGCAGACGACGCACAGAGACGGCACGGCATATGTGAAACACAAAATCCAATGGGGCACTGCACAATGCAGGCAGCCAAGGTAGAAGCAGGGCAGAGGCCGGCGCTGGCTGTGTTGTGTGGCGTGCACTGTGCTCTGACCAGCAGAGGCGCTGCTGATATGCTCCGTCTCTCTCTCTCTCTCTCTCTCTCTCTGCCGTGGGAAACGTTTGGAGCTACCGTTCTTTTTTTCTGAATCACTGATTGTTCACTCCTTTGAAAGATTCAACTCTATGAATTAGTTCAAGAGCGGATCTCCCATCTCTAGCTCCCACATTTGTGGTCGACCAGAGTAACGCAGAAAATCTTTTTGGTTTCGATGCCTTTCGCATTTTTGGGTTCTCCATAGATGACTCTGTCAATATTGTCTCTCATGCTATTCCTTACGCTCAACTGGCTTCCTTGTCAACGACATTTTCGTCCCTTTTTCTCCTGGGTTAGGCCGTGCAAATGACTTTGAAGCTCATGTTGTTGTTGTGGTCTTCAGTCCTGAGACTGGTTTGATGCAGCTCTCCATGCTACTCTATCCTGTGCAAGCTTCTTCATCTCCCAGTATCTACTGCAACCTACATCCTTCTGAATTTGCTTAGTGTATTCATCTCTTGGTCTCCCTCTACGATTTTTACCCTCCACACTGCCCTCCAATGCTAAATTTGTGATCCCTTGATGCCTCAAAACATGTCCTACCAACCGATCCCTTCTTCTAGTCAAGTTGTGCCACAAACTTCTCTTCTCCCCAATCCTATTCAATACCTCCTCATTAGTTACGTGATCTACCCACCTTATCTTCAGCATTCTTCTGTAGCACCACATTTCAAAAGCTTCTATTCTCTTCTTGTCCAAACTAGTTATCGTCCATGTTTCACTTCCATACATGGCTACACTCCATACAAATACTTTCAGAAACGATTTCCTGACACTTAAATCTATACTCGATGTTAACAAATTCCTCTTCTTGAGAAACGCTTTCCTTGCCATTGCCAGTCTACATTTTATATCCTCTCTACTTCGACCATCATCGGTTATTTTACTCCCTAAATAGCAAAACTCCTTTACTACTTTAAGTGTCTCATTTCCTAATCTAATTCCCTCAGCATCACCCGACTTAATTTGACTACATTCCATTATCCTCGTTTTGCTTTTGTTGATGTTCATCTTATATCCTCCTTTCAAGACACTGTCCATTCCGTTCAACTGCTCTTCCAAGTCCTTTGCTGTCTCTGACAGAATTACAATGTCATCGGCGAACCTCAAAGTTTTTACTTCTTCTCCATGAATTTTAATACCTACTCCGAATTTTTCTTTTGTTTCCTTTACTGCTTGCTCAATATACAGGTTGAATAACATCGGGGAGAGGCTACAACCCTGTCTTACTCCTTTCCCAACCACTGCTTCCCTTTCATGCCCCTCGACTCTTATAACTGCCATCTGGTTTCTGTACAAACTGTAAATAGCCTTTCGCTCCCTGTATTTTACCCCTGCCACCTTCAGAATTTGAAAGAGAGTATTCCAGTTAACATTGTCAAAAGCTTTCTCTAAGTCTACAAATGCTAGAAACGTAGGTTTGCCTTTTCTTAATCTTTCTTCTAAGATAAGTCGTAAGGTCAGTATTGCCTCACGTGTTCCAACATTTCTACGGAATCCAAACTGATCTTCCCCGAGGTCGGCTTCTACCAGTTTTTCCATTCGTCTGTAAAGAATTCGCGTTAGTATTTTGCAGCTGTGACTTATTAAACTGATAGTTCGGTAACTTTCACATCTGTCAACACCTGCTTTCTTTGGGATTGGAATTATTATATTCTTCTTGAAGTCGGAGGGTATTTCGCCTGTCTCATACATCGTGCTCACCAGATGGTAGAGTTTTGTCATGACTGGCTCTCCCGAGGCCATCAGTAGTTCAAATGGAATGTTGTCTACTCCCGGGGCCTTGTTTCGACTCAGGTCTTTCAGTGCTCTGTCAAACTCTTCACGCAGTATCTTATCTCCCATTTCGTCTTCATCTACATCCTCTTCCATTTCCATAATATTGTCCTCAAGTACATCGCCCTTGTATAAACCCTCTATATACTCCTTCCACCTTTCTGCCTTCCCTTCTTTGCTTAGAACTGGGTTGCCATCTGAGCTCTTGATATTCATACAACTGGTTCTCTTCTCTCCAAAGGTCTCTTTAATTTTCCTGTAGGCAGTATCTATCTTACCCCTAGTGAGACAAGCCTCTACATCCTTACATTTGTCCTCTAGCCACCCTTGCTTAGCCATTTTGCACTTCCTGTCGATATCATTTTTGAGACGTCTGTATTCCTTTTTGCCTGCTTCATTTACTGCATTTTTGTATTTTCTCCTTTCATCAATTAAATTCAATATTTCTTCTGTTACCCAAGGATTTCTATTAGCCCTCGTCTTTTTACCTACTTGATCCTCTGCTGCCTTCACTACTTCATCCCTCAGAGCTACCCATTCTTCTTCTACTGTATTTCTTTCCCCCATTCCTGTCAATTGTTCCCTTATGCTCTCCCTGAAACTCTCTACAACCTCTGGTTCTTTCAGTTTATCCAGGTCCCATCTCCTTAAATTCCCACCTTTTTGCAATTTCTTCAGTTTCAATCTGCAGTCCATAACCAATAGATTGTGGTCAGAATCCACATCTGCCCCAGGAAATGTCTTACAATTTAAAACCTGGTTCCTAAATCTCTGTCTTACCATTATATAATCTATCTGATACCTACTAGTATCTCCAGGATTCTTCCAGGTATACAACCTTCTTTTATGATTCTTGAACCAAGTGTTGGCTATGATTAAGTTATGCTCTGTGCAAAATTCTACTAGGCGGCTTCCTCTTTCATTCCTTCCCCCCAATCCATATTCACCTACTATGTTTCCTTCTCTCCCTTTTCCTACTGACGAATTCCAGTCACCCATGACTATTAAATTTTCGTCTCCTTTCACTACCTGAATAATTTCTTTTATCTCGTCATACATTTCATCTATTTCTTCATCATCTGCAGAGGTAGTTGGCATATAAACTTGTACTACTGTAGTAGGCATGGGCTTTGTGTCTATCTTGGCCACAATAATGCGTTCACTATGCTGTTTGTAGTAGCTAACCCGCACTCCTATTTTTTTATTCATTATTAAACCTACTCCTGCATTACCCCTATTTGATTTTGTATTTATAACCCTGTAATCACCTGACCAAAAGTCTTGTTCCTCCTGCCACCGAACTTCACTAATTCCCACTATATCTAACTTTAACCTATCCATTTCCCTTTTTAAATTTTCTAACCTACCTGCCCGATTAAAGGATCTGACATTCCACGCTCCGATCCGTAGAACACCAGTTTTCTTTCTCCTGATAACGACGTCCTCCTGAGTAGTCCCCGCCCGGAGATCCGAATGGGGGACTATTTTACCTCCGGAATATTTTACCCAAGAGGACACCATCATAATTTAATCATACAGTAGAGCTGCATGTCCTCGGGAAAAATTACGGCTGTAGTTTCCCCTTGCTTTCAGCCGTTCGCAGTACCAGCACAGCAAGGCCGTTTTGGTTAATGTTACAAGGCCAGATCAGTCAATCATCCAGACTGTTGCCCCTGCAACTACTGAAAAGGCTGCTGCCCCTCTTCAGGAACCACATGTTTGTCTGGCCTCTCAACAGATACCCCTCCGTTGTGGTTGCACCTACGGTACGGCCATCTGTATCGCTGAGGCACGCAAGCCTCCCCACCAGCGGCAAGGTCCATGGCTCATATCACACTCAAACCCATTGCTCGGCCTAAGTTTTTTCGGGCTCGGCCCATTCCTGTGGCCCTTCGTGATTGGGTAAAATGGGAGTTGGATCGTCTCACTACTTCAGGGGTCTTGCTTCCTGTCACTTCCAGTGAGTGGTCCTCTCCTGTCACTGTCGTTGCTAATCCAAATGGTGATATTCGTCTCTGTGGCGATTTCAAAGCCACTGTAAATGCTCAATGCCTCATCGACACTTACCCCATGCCTCGTCCTGAAGAACTGTTCACTAAACTTGCTGGAGGCCAGTATTTTTCTAAAATTGACCTGTCAGAAGCTTATCATCAACTTCCTCTCGACGCTGCTTCCTGGCAGTTTCTGGTCCTTAACACGCCTTTCGGCCTCTATCAATACCAACGCTTGCCATTCGGGGTTGCTAGTGCCCCTGCCCTCTTTCAGCGATTCTTGAAACAATTATTACTCCCTGTCCCTGGGTGTATCAATTACATGGACGACATTGTTGTCACTGGCTCCACCACTGAAGAACATTTTCAAAATCTCCGCACACTTTTTCATGTTTTACAGACTGCCGGTCTTAAGTGTAATCTTCATAAATCACAATTTTTTCAGGCATCTATCACGTACTTGGGGTTTCAACTCTCTCAGGATGGTATTCGTCCGCTTCAGCAAACGGTCGCTGCGATCGATGCCCTTCCTCGCCCTACATCTGTTAAGGAACTGCAGGCCTTCTTGGGGAAAATAGCATACTATCACAAGTTTTTACCGTCTGCGGCTTCGGTGGCTCAGCCGTTGCATCGCCTGTTGCATAAAAACGTGCCTTTTCACTGGTCCGCGTCATGCGAAGCGGCTTTCCAGAAATTGAAGACTCTGCTGAAACAGGCCCCGTGCCTGGCTACTTATCGACCTGGCCAACATCTTGTTCTTGCCACACACGCCTCTCAATACGGGGTCGGTGCAGTCCTTGCGCACCGTTTTTCTGACGGTTCGGAACAACCCATTGCTTATGCCTCCAAAACGCTCACGGATGCCCAACAAAAGTATTCTCAAATTGAGAAAGAAGCTTTGACCATTATTTATGCTCTTCATAAGTTTGGTGTTTTTCTCTACGGCTCAAAATTTCATCTTGTTATGGATCACAAACCACTTGTTTCCTTGTTTCATCCATCAACGTCACTTCCTGACAAGGCTGCACACCGCCTCCAGCGTTGGGCTCTTTACTTGTCTCGCTTCAATTATGAGATTCATTTCCGGCCAATGGCTCAACATTGAAATGCTGATGCTCTGTCTCGCCTTCCCATGGGTCCTGATCAGGCATTCGACAGGGACAAACTTTTGTGTTTCCACCTGGATGTTGCCGAGCAGCGGGTTGTGGATGGGTTCCCCATCACTGGGGACAGGCTGGCGGCTGCTACGGGTTCTGACCCTACCCTCTCCCGGGTTTTACACTGTATTTAGAAGGGTTGGCCAGATCGCCCATCCGCTAAGACTTCTGATCCGTTGTGGAACTACTACGCTTTGCGCTACCGCCTCACAGCTAGGGATGGTGTTATCCTCCTCTCCACTGACAATGCTTCGCCGCGTGTTGTGGTACCTGCATCTTTGCGTGCTTTGGTCTTGGGCCTCCTTCACCAAGGGCACTGGGGTGTGTCTCGCACAAAATCTCTGGTGTGCCGTCATGTGTACTGGCCTGGCATTGACTCTTGAAATAGCACACATGGTCGCTGCCTGCGACCCTTGTGCGTCACAGGCTGCTGCCCCGAAGTCATCTTTGTCACCGTGGCCTTCGCCTGAGAAGCCCTGGGAGCGCATTCATGCTGACTTTGCGGGACCCTTTTTAGGTACTTATTGGATCCTCCTAATTGATGCCTACTCTAACTTTCCTGTCATTGTCCGTTGCACGACGCCTACCACCGCGGCAACCACCAGTGCTCTCACCCGCATTTTTTTTTTTTTGGAAGGCCTCCCCTCTACTCTTGTTACTGGTAATGGTCCACAATTTGCCTCTTCCGAATTTGCAGATTTTTGTGCTCATCATGGCATTATGCATGTCACGGCCCCGCCGTTCCATCCACAATCCAACGGTGAGGCTGAACGACTGGTCCGCACATTTAAGGCTCAGATGCGGAAACTTCTGACTTCTTCTGCTGCTGATGATGCGCTTCTTCAGTTTCTGGCGTCTTACCGTTTCACCCCCATGGGCGACCACAGCCCGGCTGAGCTCTTACATGGCCGACAGCCCCACACGCTACTTCATCTTCTGTGGCCTTCCACCTCACGGCCGCGGGTGCCTTCACTTGGCCGGTTCACTGCCTACGATCTCGTCTGGGTACAGGGATATGGCAGGTGGTCAAAATGGAGCCCGGGCCGCATCTTAAGACACCGTGGCAGACGCCTGTATGAAATCCAGACGGACACGGGTGTTGGAGTACGTCATTCGGACCAGCTTCGGCCTCATGTGCTAGCAACGCCTGTTCCGAATGCCGCTACACCACCTTTGGCTCTACCTGACGCTTGGGATCTTGGCATCTCTCAATACTCACAACACAGCCCTCTCATAGTCATCGCGATGACAACACAAGAATGGACGCCACCAGGAGACGTGCCCATGCAGGAACCGGATGACCATCCTCTGTCAGAGCAAATCTACTCACCTCCTCCTCCAACGGATGCTGACACATCGCCCATGTCTCCTGTCATATCAACTGGACTTGCTGCAATGGGCAGATTGGTGCATGGGGCCCCAGCAGATTCAACCCCTACGTCTCCTATCATCTCGACCCGTTATCATCGGGGACACTTCCGTCCGTACGGGAAGCCGCTAGACTGGGACTCAGGGCTCATTTGAATGCTAATGTTTACACATGTCTTGCTCGTCAACTTACTCTGTGACTTATATGTGTTGTGTCGTTCTGAAATATATGTGTTAAACTTGACGTTATAACAACCTTGCTTGTGGACTTTAGGTAATCCAGACAGGATAGAAGATTGATGACATCCTCTTGTAGACCAGAATTGTTCAGGAACTTGACTGTTTTTCTGCTGTGTGACAGTGACAGGTCCCGTTTTACGCATTTATGTGTGCTGTCTTCCAACAACAATGCCACTTTGCTGTGATGTTCAATGGTATTAAGAACAGCTATGGCATTTCCCTTGTCAGCAGGAAGCACCAGAAGCAACACAATATCTTCATCTTTCTGCAATGCATGGAGCCCCTCTCTCTTTGCTCCACTGATGTTAGACTTGGGCAGCTTGGCTGGGGCTAAAATGTGACTAGTGCTAAGTCTTATGTCTTTGACACTGTTTTGTGAGATGCCACACCATCTGTTCCACTCCACTAATGATCCCCACCATAAATGCAGTGCATGGGGTAGGAGGAAAATTCAGTCCTTTATTAAGGGCCGAGATGACTCCTTCATCCAGATTCTTGTCTGACAGGTTGATGACAGTGCATGCCATTCTGTGGGATGACACAGATCTTTGCGTGGTTGCAAATGGCTCAGATTTCTTTGTCTGTTTCGGTATTGTATTGCTATGGTGAGCTCAATGAGCTGCTGTCAATGTATCGACCCACTCTCAGTCAACAGATGAGAGGCCTGCAGGTAAGAGATGGCAGTTATATGAACTGCGTGTATTAGTATCCACTTTGTACCTTGTATGTTGTATCTTTTCTTTGACAATACTCAGGCTAGTGATTTGTAAAATATTATTCCCTCCTCCTGACCATATGTGATGCTTTACCCCAGCAAACTTGGGCACAATCTTATCCTGACAACATTGCAGAAATGCCATATTATTCCATAACTTATTTTGCATGCATCACCTCCAATTGATGAACCTGTGTGCAGGTTCCTCATAGAGGAAAGTTATATGAAATCTTTCACAACAGCACTGTCATATAAAACGTTGTTGTACTTCTTGCTGTGTCAACTCAGGGCAAAACTTGGAGTTTTCAATGATTTACACCATCTTCTTCATCAGGACCAATAGACTATCAAAATTGTTGCTGTGGTGACCTTAAGTAGCTCAAAGATGGCTTCTGATTGGTCGGTAATTACATCATGCCATCACAGATGGTATCAACGTCTGTGCTGGTGGTGCCATCATCCTTGCTGTAGAATAAACAATATTGTGACGAATATCTGTGTCTCTTCTCTGCCTCAAGAGCTCACTGCCATGCACCACTAAGATTACATCTGCTGTCACGGTTGAAGTTTTTCTCATGTATTCTTATTTGTACAACTTCTTTAATGACTGCATTTTATGGACTAATGGACACTGTGGACTATAAGAAGCACCTTAATTTTCAAGCAATTTTAAAAAACAACATTTTTACCCTTTTTATTGTTAGATTACAAAGTCAGGCTAAAAAAAATTCTTCGTTAATAAAAACAAACTGACCTTTAAAATCTCTGAAAATCATCATCTGAACTTTCCTCTTCACCTCCTTCTTCTTCCTCTTCATAATTATTGTTGCCCTCTTCATACGTATGCCTTTACTGCCATCGAGAGCACTACTTGTGACGCACTTCTTGAAAAATTTAACAATAATGTCTTCTCTCAGTCTAGACCATGACCGATTTATCCACTGATACACTTGTTTCATTGTAGGTTGTTTCAAAACTCCCATCGGTGCGAATTCATGTTGGGTTTCATCCATCATCCATTCGTCCCATTCCTCTCTCATATACAGTTTAAAGGTTTATTTATCGAGACATCAAGTGGTTGCAGTTGTGATGTCAGTCCCCCAGAATAGCAGCAAGCTCTGTATTTCCCTGTCTCAATTAGTCTTTCATATAATTTTTCAGTTGATTGGTAAAGTGATCTAGCTCAAGATGAGAACTCTTCTTCAATAAAGCATTTCCCCTTCTCTCCCACACTCTGTTAATTGTTATTTCATATCAGCCTTGTCCATCCAACCCTTTTCATGTATGTGAACAACAATACCTGGTGGTATTTCAGAAGGTTTTAACATTGTTTTGCAGTTGAAAATGATCATTGGATTAAGTTTAATATTATCAACACTGTACTGCATTTCTTCATGTCCATTATAATTAAAGTTTTAGCACCTTTCATGGCAATAGTTCTGTTACTCAGCACATCAAATATCAAAAGAGTTTTGTAAATATTCACAATTTGGATTGATTCCACTATGGTTTTCTTTTGATGTTGAATAAAAAAGTGATGGAAAGATAATATTTTCTCTTCATACCCTTGTAGCATTTATTAGGTATTTTGGTTTTGATTCGCATGCTAAGCCCATGACACTTCATAAACCTGTAACAGCAACCAACTCCAACCTAAAGTATGTTAAGTTCCACTGTAATGCTAGCTTACAAGCATGTATTTGAATCATTTTTATATTAATTTCAATGCCGTTGTGACAGTGTCCTGGATTCCATTTCAAGCCGCCACTTCTAGCTTTGGCCATTTTGCATTCAGTTCTCTAATTGCACATTTAGTCTTCCTCATTTCTTTCAGGTTTTCTTTACTAGCTTGCACTGTTCCTATGTTCTTCTGTATATGCTATTATTTTCATTTTATACCCTGCATCATATGAATACCTTTTATTTTTTCCATTATGAAACTAGCTACTAACCAAAATATTGTACTGCCAAGAACATAAATCACTTTCAGTTCAAGTTCACTGGCACCATAGACTGCAGTGATGCATCATAGGCTAGATAGTGTTCAGGTTTGTGATGGCAGGGTGGGAGGGAGAAAGTGTAAGCAAGTTTGTGAATACCCACAACTCAAGTTCGTCGCATCAGTGCACTGTCACTGCTGGTTAAATTCAATTTGTGAGATAGAGATAGGTTTTCTGCAGCATCAAATATATGGCCATTTTTAGACTGGTGGGAATTTTAAATCAAACACTGTGCATTTTTATACTAATGGGAGCCTGCATCATAACTTTTGTTTCATCAAACAGTAGTTTATGTACAGGGTGATTCAAAAAGAATACCACAACTTTAGGAATTTAAAACTCTGCAACGACAAAAGGCAGAGCTAAGCACTATCTGTCGGCGAATTAATGGCTCTGAGCACTATGGGACTCAACTGCTGAGGTCATTAGTCCCCTAGAACTTAGAACTAGTTAAACCTAACTAACCTAAGGACATCACAAACATCCATGCCCGAGGCAGGATTCGAACCTGCGACCGTAGCGGCCTTGCGGTTCCAGACTGTAGTGCCTTTAACCGCACTGCCACTTCGGCCGGCTGGCGAATTAAGGGAGCTATAAAGTTTCATTTAGTTGTACATTTGTTCGCTTGAGGCGCTGTTGACTAGGCGTCAGCGTCAGTTGATGCTAAGATGGCGACCACTCAACAGAAAGCTTTTTGTGTTATTGAGTATGGCAGAAGTGAATCGACGACAGTTGTTCAGCGTGCACTGAGAATCCGCGGGAAACAACTCAGTATTAACGTGACTCACCTAAGGTGAACGTTTTCTGTGCCATTTCAGCCAATAAAGTTTTTGGTCCCTTTTTCTTCGAAGGTGCTACTGTAACTGGACTACAGTATCTGGAGATGTTAGAGAATTGGCTGTTCCCTCAGCTTGAACAAGAAGCACAACAATTCATATTTCAGCAGGATGGAGCGCCACTGCATTGGCACTTATCTGTCCGTAACTACCTGAACGTCAACTACCCGAGGCGATGGATCGGCCGCCAGGCAGCCCGTGGCAGAGCACTTCATCACTGGCCTCCAAGAAGCCCTGATCTTACCCCCTGCAATTTTTTCTTATGGGGGTATGTTAAGGATATGGTGTTTCGGCCACCTCTCCCAGCCACCATTGATGATTTGAAACGAGCAATAACAGCAGCTATCCAAACTGTTACGCCTGATATGCTACAGAGAGTGTGGAACGAGTTGGAGTATCGGGTTGATATTGCTCGAGTGTTTGGAGAGGGCCATATTGAACATCTCTGAACTTCTTTTTGAGTGAAAAAAACCTTTTTAAATACTCTTTGTAATGATGTATAACAGAAGGTTATATTATGTTTCTTTCATTAAATACACATTTTTAAAGTTGTGGTATTCTTTTTGAATCACCCTGTATATTTGTGAGACTGTGCTCAGCAACTGCAGATTTCTCCAGTTCTCAATTTTCAAAATGTCATTGATGTTCTGCACAGCAATCAGAAATAGTGTGAATGGACTGACCAATGTACCTGTTTCCTCACTCACATAGGATGTTATAAACCCCAGGAATTCTGAAGTAAACTGTCCTTAACAGGGCATAACATCTTCTTTATCTTCTTAGAAAGTTGGAAAATGGATCTGATACCTCATCTTCCCACGATGAAGTGCCATATGGGGGAAGGAATGCAATCAGTGGCTCATCATGTGAATGATCAATATTTTCACAATTCTTTTCTTGGACAATGTTGACTTGATATCAGGTAATCTATAGCCGTTCTTTCAGAATTTATACTTCAGACGATTAATTTCAGACTCCAAGTGGCCCTTATCAGAAACAGTTTTTGCTCTGTGTGCCAATTTGTTGGATGGTAAAAACTCTGGGGGCTAAGATATAAATCAGTGTGCATTGGCTTGCAGTACTCTGGGTGGCCGAGATGTCCATCTGACTTTTGTTGTAACAGAACATCTAAAAACGGTAGCCTACCCTCTTTGTCTGTCTCAACAGTGACATGGATGTTTGGGTGCATGCTGTTCATATGTTCCTGGTAGTGCTCAGAAGCTTCGGTGCCATGTGGTCAAAGCATAAATGTGTCACCAGCATAAAGATAAAATGCAGATGGATGAAGGGGAACCAAATTTAATATATGTCCCTGAAGATAGTTCCATAAAAATGTTGGCCATTGCTGGAGACACTGGAGAACCAAAAGCCATTCTGTCCATCATTTCATAAAATTTACTCCCATACAAGAAGCTGGTGATAGTCATAAAATGTCACAACAACTTTATTGTTTCAGGAGAAAAATGCTCTGCCGCGAGTTTCACTGCATCCCCCACAGAACTTTTGTAAATAGTGAGATGACATCCAGGTAGACTAAAACATCATTTGGGCCAAATATAATTTGTTTAATTTTCTCAGTGAACATTTTAGAGTTTTTGATGTGATGTTCCTGGTGGCCAACTATTGGAGTCGTCAAATTAGTTACATAAGTGGCCAGCCTGTGGGTAGGAGAACCAGTGGCACTAACAGTTGGCCTCAGTGGAATACCCTTCTTGTTAACTTTGGGTAATCCAGACAGCCTGGGAGGTCTAGGAGCACTTGCTCTAAGATTTTTGGTGACATCCTATGGTGGACCAGAATTGTTCAGGAGATCCACTGCTGTGTGACCGAGACGGGTCCTGTTTTAGACATTTGTACATGCTTTCATCCAGCAATGATGCCACTTTGCTAAGACATTCAGTAGTATTAAGAACAATCATGGCATTTCCTTTGTCAGTAGGAAGTACCACAAGATGTTCACCACTGCGCATGCACAGAAACACTCTCACTCTCCTCTGCTGATGTTACATTTCAGTGACTTGGCTGGGATAAAATATGACTGATGAGAAGTCTTATGTTGTCGTCACTGTCTTGTGAGATATGCCACATCATCGGTTTCACTCCACTAATGATCTCCACCAAAGGTGCAGTGCATGGTTTTGTTGTTGTTGTTGTTGTTGTTGTTGTTGTGGTCTTCAGTCCTGAGACTGGTTTGATGCAGCTCTCCATGCTACTCTATCCTGTGCAAGCTTCTTCATCTCCCAGTATCTACTGCAACCTACATCCTTCTGAATCTGCTTAGTGTATTCATCTCTTGGTCTCCCTCTACGATTTTTACCCTCCACACTGCCCTCCAATGCTAAATTTGTGATCCCTTGATGCCTCAAAACATGTCCTACCAACCGATCCCTTCTTCTAGTCAAGTTGTGCCACAAACTTCTCTTCTCCCCAATCCTATTCAATACCTCCTCATTAGTTACATGATCTACCCACCTTATCTTCAGCATTCTTCTGTAGCACCACATTTCGAAAGCTTCTATTCTCTTCTTGTCCAAACTAGTTATCGTCCATGTTTCACTTCCATACATGGCTACACTCCATACAAATACTTTCAGAAACGACTTCCTGACACTTAAATCTATACTCGATGTTAACAAATTCCTCTTCTTGAGAAACGCTTTCCTTGCCATTGCCAGTCTACATTTTATATCCTCTCTACTTCGACCATCATCGGTTATTTTACTCCCTAAATAGCAAAACTCCTTTACTACTTTAAGTGTCTCATTTCCTAATCTAATTCCCTCAGCATCACCCGACTTAATTTGACTACATTCCATTATCCTCGTTTTGCTTTTGTTGATGTTCATCTTATATCCTCCTTTCATGACACTGTCCATTCCGTTTAACTGCTCTTCCAAGTCCTTTGCTGTCTCTGACAGAATTACAATGTCATCGGCGAACCTCAAAGTTTTTACTTCTTCTCCATGAATTTTAATACCTACTCCGAATTTTTCTTTTGTTTCCTTTACTGCTTGCTCAATATACAGATTGAATAACACCGGGGAGAGGCTACATCCCTATCTTACTCCTTTCCCAACCACTGCTTCCCTTTCATGCCCCTCGACTCTTATAACTGCCATCTGGTTTCTGTACAAACTGTAAATAGCCTTTCGCTCCCTGTATTTTACCCCTGCCACCTTCAGAATTTGAAAGAGAGTATTCCAGTTAACATTGTCAAAAGCTTTCTCTAATTCTACAAATGCTAGAAACGTAGGTTTGCCTTTTCTTAATCTTTCTTCTAAGATAAGTCGTAAGGTCAGTATTGCCTCACGTGTTCCAACATTTCTACAGAATCCAAACTGATCTTCCCCGAGGTCGGCTTCTACCAGTCTTTCCATTCGTCTGTAAAGAATTCGCGTTAGTATTTTGCAGCTGTGACTTATTAAACTGATAGTTCGGTAATTTTCACATCTGTCAACACCTGCTTTCTTTGGGATTGGAATTATTATATTCTTCTTGAAGTCTGAGGGTATTTCGCCTGTCTCATACATCGTGCTCACCAGATGGTAGAGTCTTGTCATGACTGGCTCTCCCGAGGCCATCAGTAGTTCAAATGGAATGTTGTCTACTCCCGGGGCCTTGTTTCGACTCAGGTCTTTCAGTGCTCTGTCAAACTCTTCATTGCATGGTGTAGGAGCAAAATTCAATCCTTTATTAAGGGCTGAGATGGTTCCTTCGTCCAAACTCTTATCCGACAGGTTGATGACAGTGCGTGCCATTCTATGAGATGACACAGATCTTTGTGTTGTCGCAAGTCACCCAAATTTTTTTGTGTTTTGGTGTTGTATTGTTATGGTGAGTCTTTGATGGGCCGCCATCAGCATATTGACCATTCCCAGTTGAGCGATGAGAGGCCTGCAGATAAAAAGAGATGGCAGTTAAATAAACTGTATGTGCATTAGTATCCAGAATCGGTATTGTTTCTTTGACAATGACTAGACTGGTCTTTTATAAAATATTGTTCACTGACCTTATGTGATGTTTTACCACAGCAACTTTGGGATGATATCCGTATCCTGACAGTGTTGCAGAAATGCCAAATTACTCTTCAAGCGTGCATATTTCACGTGCAGCTCATCCAGTTGATGAACCTGGCGAGCAATGTTCTTCCCATAAGAAAAGTGATATGAAAGTGAAATCTTTTGCAATGGCACTGTCATTCTTGGACTTCTTGCCTCATCAGTTCAGGGTAGAACCTCGACCTTTCAGTGATTTCCATCATCGTCTTCGGCAGGAGCAACTGACTGTCAAAATTGCTGCTGTGGTGACCTTATATAGCCCAAACATGGAATCTAAGTGGTCGGTAGTTAAGTCATGCTGTTGCAGATGGTATCAACGTATGCTCTGGTGGTGCAATCACTCCTGTCATAGCATGAACATTGTGACGAATATCTGTGGCACCATCGAGAGCTCACTTGCATGGACCGCTAATATTATATGAACCTTCATGGCTCAAAGTTTTCTGACACTTTCTTATTTCTACAGTCTCTTTATGTATGTTGGTGCCTGGGACAAAATTTTTGTTTCATCAAATGGTATTTTATGTTTGTTTGTGAGGCTGTGTTCAGAAACTGCAGTTTTCTCCAGATCTCAATTTTTAATGTGCCGTAAATGTTCTGCACAGGGGTCAGAAATGGTTTAGATAGACTGACCAAAGTAATTGCTTCCACAAGCACATGGGATGCTGTAAATCCTAGGAATCCTGAGGTCAAGGACACCCTTAACTGAGTGTGGCATCTGGTTTATTTTCTTAGGAGGTCTGGAAATAGGTTCTAACATTTTTGGACGACGATTTAAGTGTGAAGTAGATACCCAAACTTCCATTTGTTTTATGAGATGACTTACTTGAGATGCTCAGCCGACCTTCCTTGCTGGCTAGCCGGCTGCTGCAAACTCTCTTTCACTTCTTCTCTGAAGTGTACTGCTAGGTACAGGAATCTCTTCAGACTCTTTCTATTTAAAACAAGTAGACATACAAAGTTTGATTTGTTCGACTAACGAACTTAAGACATTTTATAAATCCCGCTCTTCACATAAATATATACTGTTTAGTAAGTCTCTCGTGTCTCCAAACATCAGAAACAAACTAATTTACATATAAGAGAAAGGTGGCTTAAACATCCTGCCCAGTCTCAACATGAATCAGGATACACGTCTTCCCTTCAACAAGGCTAAGACAAGAGTTTTTCTCAAGATTACCTTCTCAACAGATCACTTTATTATAACAATGGTCACTGACACAATTAGCGTAGAATAACACAGAAGCTCCATGGTTCTTCCGTACACTTTCACTAAAACTTCCATGGATCGCCCGACAAGTACTTGTCCTTGCCGTTTTACTACCGCGTCTACATTCTTCTAGTGACTGAATTTCAAACCTGCACACACAAACATGTGGCGTGCAGTAGGTAGGATTCTATCATTCCGCACTCACATCTAAAATATCGTGTGTTCGAGACGGTAGAAGGCTGAGTGGTTCTAGAATTTACACAGAAATTATCGAAACACTACAAGGTCTGATATCTTGTCTTCCCAGGACTCTGCCTATCTTGCTGGATGTATCACCAGAGAAGGGAAGGAATTCAATTGGTGGCTCATCAGATGAATGATCAAGATTTTCACCTTTCCTTTTCTTGGAGAATGCTGACTTGATATAAGGTGAAACATACCCATTCTTTCAGTACACATACTTCAGATATTTAATTTTGGGTTGAAGCAGTCCTCATCAGAAATAAATGTATGTAGAGCTGCTCTCTTCTGGACTGAATGATGAAAACTCGGGGCACTAAGATATAAATAATCATGCGTCAGCTTGCAGTACACAGAGTGGCTGAGATGTCCATTTGACTTTTGTTGTACCAGAACATCTAAAAACGGCAGCCTTCCCCCTTTCTCTGTCTCAACGGTGAACTGGATATTTGGGTGTATACTGTTCATATGTTCCTGGAAGTGCTGAAGGGCATTTATACCATGTGCCACCATAAAACATAGATGGATGAAGGGAGTTGAATTTAATGCACTTTCCTCAAAATGTTCCATAAACAAGTTGGCCATTGCTGGAGACAATGGAGAAGTGGTAGTCATTCTGTACACCATTTCATAAAATTTACCACTTTTCAAGAAGTAGGTGGTCATCGTAACATGTTGGAAGAACTTTATCGTTTCAGGTGGAAAATGCTCTGCCAAGAGTTTCAATGTGTGCTCCACAGGAACTTTTTTGTAAATAGTGAGACCGCATCAAACTGACTAAAATATAGTTTGGGCCAAGTACATTTGTTTAATTTTCTCAGTGAACATGTTAAGAGTTTTTGAAGTGAAGTTCACAGCAGCCAGCTATTGGAGTCATCAACTTAGTTAATTATTTGGTTAGCCTGTAGGTAGGAGAACCAATGGCTCTGACACTTAGCCTCAATGGAATACCTTGCTTGTGGACTTAAGGTAATCCAGACAGGCTAGTAGGTCTAAGAGCTTGTGCTCTAATATTTTTGATGATGACATCCTCTGGTAGATGTGAATCGTTCAGGAGCTCCACTGTTTTTCTTCTGAAGAGTTGAGTCCCGTTTTAGGCATTTGTAAATGCTGTCTTCTAGCACTGATGCCACTTTCCTGTGACATTCAGTGGCATTAAGAACAACTGTGGCATTTCCCTTGTCAGCAGGAAGTACCACAATATCTTCATCTTTCTGCAATGCATGGAGACCCTCTCTGTCTGCTGTGCTGATGTCAGATTTGGGTGGTTTGACTGAGGGTAAAACGTGACTGGTGGGAAGCCTTACGTCTTCAGCATCATCTCGTGAGAGATGCCACACAACCTGTTCCACTCTACTAATAATCTCTACAATAGGTACAGTGCATGGTGTAGGAGCAAAATTCAGTTCTTTATTAAGGTCTGAGATGGCTCCTTTGTTCAGGTTCTTGCCCAAAGGGATAGCAAGGTACAGGAGGGGGGGGGGGGGGGGAGATAATACTGCTGTCTGGCAGAGCATGCAGGGACTGGTCACCAGGCACCGTAGTGGTGAAAGGGTGGGGGGGGGGGGGGGGGAGGACAAGGGCCTGTTGGACAGTGTGGGGACAATATGTTACCATATGTTGAGGCAGAGATAATTTTAGGAGTGGACAATGTGTTGCGAGGATAACTCCCATCTGCACAGTTCATGAAAGCTGCTGTTGGAGGGAAGGATCTAGATGGCTTGCATAGTGAAGCAGCCATTGAAATAAAGCATGTTATGTTCACCTACATCTTGTGCCACAGGGTTGTCTACTTTGCTCTTGGTCACAGTAGGCAGTGGCCATTCATCCTGGTGGACATCTGATTGGTAGTCATATCAATATAAAAAGTTGTGCAGTGATTGCAGCAAAGCAGTTACATGACATTGCTGCTTTCACAGGTGGTCCGGCATCTGATAGGGTAGGATAAGCTTGTGACAGGACTGGAATAGGAAGTGCTGGACTGGTCAGGTCTTGCACGTGGGTTTTCCACAGGGACATGCTTCCTGTGGCAAGGGATTGGAGTTTGGAGTGGCATAGGGATGGACTAGGATGTTTTGGAGGTTGGGTGGAGATGGAACACCACATTAGGAGTGGTGGGATGGATCCTAGGTAATATGTCCCTCATTTCAGGGCATGATGATAGATAATCAAAGCCCTGACGAAGTATTTGTTCAGTTGTTCCAGTCGGTGTTAGTATTGGGTAATGAAGAGAAGGCAGTCTTTTGTAGTTGGCTCTTGGGAGTGGTGGGAGGATTGGTGGTGTGGAGGCAAAGGCACATGAAATCTGTTTTCAGATGTCAGGGGATTGTGCCTGTCTATGAAGGCCTTGGTGAGACATTCAGTACACTGAGGAAGGAAGTGCTTGTCATTGCAGATATGCCATCCCAGGGTGGCAAGGCCCTGTGGGAGGAATTTCTTGGTATGGATGGGTTGGCAGCTGTCAAAATGCAGTTTCTGTTGGTGGTTGGTAGGTTTAATGTGGACAAATACGTGGATCAGGCCATCAGAGAGGAGGAAGTTAGTTCACCGGTTGAGGAGGATCATGTTAAGTAGATGGGAGAGAAGGCATTGAAGTTGTGAAGGAATGAGGATAGGGTATCTTGGCCCTGAGTCTAGATCACAAAGATATCATCAGTGAACATAAATCAGACGAGTTGTTTGGGGTTTTGAGAGGTTAGGAAGGTTTCCTCTAGATGGCCTACAAACAGGTTGACCTAGTAGTGTGCCATGCAGGGGCCCATGGCTGTGCCGCAGATTTGTTTGTATACCTTCCCTTCAAAGGAGAAGTAATTAGGTGTTAGGATAAAATTAGTTAGGTGAATGAGGAATGAAGTAGTGTGTTTGGAGTGTAAGGGATGTTTTGGAAGGTAGTGCTCAATTGCGACAAGACAGTGGACATGAGGGATGTTAGTACATAGGAATGTAGGTAACCCTGAGGTAAAGGCATGGAGATGATGGAGAGTCAGTGAAGGAAGCGGTTGTTATCTTTGACATGGGAGGCTAGATTATGGGCAGTTTGTTGGAGGTGCTGGCCAATGAGTGATGAAATCCTTTCAGTGGGGACTCAGTAATGAACTACAGTGTGGCCTCCAGGATTGTTGGGTTTGTGAATTTTGAGGGGAGCGTCATAGGGGTAAGTAGGGAAAGGGATTCAGGGGAGACGTTCTGGGAAGGGCCTAAGGCTTTAAGCAGAGATTGGAGATTATGCTGGACTTGTGGGATGGGCTCACTTTGGCAGAGTTCGTAGGTAGACGAGTCAGACAGTTGGCAGAGGCCTTCCACCAAGTAGTCACTTTGACAGATCCTAATCTAATCATCCTCCCCGCAGGCAAAGGCTTCACCACTGTCATGATGGAGGAGTCTTCAGTCCCTGCATGCCGAGCCAGACAGCACTCTTTTCTCCACCCACCTGTACCCTGCTGTCCATTCCACTTCCCCACCCCACTCTGGACTACTATTCACATGATAGTCACATTCCAGTAGGAATAGCTGTTGATAGCATTCATGTGTGTGTGAGGTGAGTTTGCTTGTCTGAAAGTATGTGTGTTTTCTTTGCTGAAGAAGGCCTTGACCAATATGTAATAGTCTTTTCGTTGTGCCTGTCTGCAACTCAATGGGTCATGTTTACAGTAATTAGCAATCTATCAATTTCAAAATATTGTTGATATTCCAACGTGGAGTTTCCATTTTTTCATACTGCCTTTGTAATTTCTATTATGACTGATTCTGTACATCTACCATTTTGGAAACCAAGCTTTGACCCACAGACATGTCTTTATTTATTCAAATAAAGTAATTAATTAATTGATTCTAAAACTTTTAAAACTAATACCACAGAGACTTGCCAGCAGTTTTATATGTCTACTGTGTTACCATTCTTTAGCAGAGGCACAACTTTTGCATGTTTTAGATGCTTTACGAAGTATCTGATGTTCATTTATTGTGTTGTTTTAATACATAGATTGGTACATTACTAGGCCTGTTGACTTTTTATTTTTTGTATAGTTTTGCTGATTTTGTGCTCTGTGGTTGACAATGGCATCACTGCACATAGTGCCTAATCATTTACAGGCATTATGTCTGTTTTTGGAAATTTTTGTTTTAATTTTTTGCAGTTCTTGAAAAATGCTTGTTCACAAGTCTTGTTAGCTAATGTGGATCATTTATTACTTTATCCCTTATTTTATCTCTATGTTATTTTGCTTTCGTTTCTCTCTCCCCATTTCCACTTTTATAACATTGTAAAACTTTTAGTTTTATGTTCTGTGTTATGTGTTATTTTGCCACTAGATATCTTTTTTGCAGTAGTCAGTACCCTCCTGTAAATCTTGTTTGATCTGTGCTAAAAATTTAGGAGCCCAGGCTCAATGCTAAGCTCTTTTTCATGAAAGTGAGATATTCAAGGGTCTAGGAGGACTTTCTATTATCTGCTGTTACCATTTTCTTTTGAGACATTGCTAATGATGTTATGTGTTTATTTTTGGAAATTTGTTTTCAAATTTCATTTCAAGTTTTTGAGTTACATTGAGAACTTAGAGATTTTCATATTTACGTAAGTTTCTGTGTATGTTTAACCTCAACTTAGCTTTGGTGGTAGTACTGAAATTTTTGCATTTTGACTTTTGATAAAAATCTTTAGCACGGCTGCAGTTTTTTTTTTTTTTTTTTCCATACCTGATAGCATAGGAGTGAGCACACTGCTTTGGGATTGGCTGTTTGTTTATTTGCATTATCTGGTCTATTTATCCCTGGGAACCACATGGAAGCTTCTATTCTGCAGGAGAGTACCTTTGAGGAATGTTAGCTGGTATCTATAAAAACTGCTAAAGATCTGTAGATGGTTTCTAAACGAGCTGAAACTAATAATCAGCAAAGCAGTTTTATCAATCTTGACATAGGGTGTCTTATTCACACATTTGAACATGACATATCACCTATCTTCTGATTTGGCAGTGTCAAATAACAACATAAATATGCCAAGTCAGGCTTAAGAAGATTGCAGAAAACTACTCAAGATCTGAAGACAGCTCATCAGTGAGCTGAAACTAGTGATCAGCAAAGAAGTTTTAGCAATCTTGTCATAGGATTTTTTTTATCCACACATTTTAGTAATAGATTTGACAGTGTCAAACAACAATGAATAGTTCTGTGTAAGACATACCTTGTTAATTCAATAACTCCTCCAACTCTACTGAGATAATGGATCGGTTTAAAATGTGTTCCTTTTCTAGTATATTTGTATGATTCTCCACACTTGAAGTCCTACAGTAAGACTCTGTCCTATTCTAGAAAGGTTATACTAAATGTGGTATTTCTGTGTTTGTATACCAGTATTATGTGACACATACTAAGTGCAGTTCAAAAATTGGAGCTAAACTTTAAATTGTTGTATTTTATTTTTACTTCCTGCCTGTTTTGATGAAAGACTGTTAAGTCTGTGAAATGTCCAAAATTAATTGTCCCATTGATTAGTTTTCTTTGTGTCATCTGGTAATTGTGCATCCAATTGTTTCTTTTTTTGTATGAGAGCTAATGAATGTGCATTTCTGTTGTCAGAATCTACCTAGTGAGTGCTTGCTGCAGATGTTTTTAAACTTATGGAGACACCATTCTTCAGGCTGGCACACCTTTTGCTTATTTCTCCTATCTATCACAAATGCATTTGACCACATGTACCCTGAGATTCACACCCCTACACTGCCATCAGTCAACTATACAAATCTCCCCTTCCCAGTTCTGTTCATGTGTAGGCTATACCTAGTGAAACTCTGTCTATTGATAGTTGTGAATGGCACCAATACAACCAACTTTGCCATTCTTTTTATCCCTGATAGTCCTACATTGTGTTAAAATCTGTGAAATATGATATATGTATGAATGAAGTAATATGTGACATCTAGTAATGCATCATCTTTCATTAACGTGCAGGAAGCAGTTATTGTGATGAGGGACTGGGATTCAATAGTATGAAAAGGAACAGAAGGAAAAATAGTAGGTAAATATGAACTGGGGGAAAAAATGAAAGTGGAAGCCACCTGGTAGAATTTTGCACAGAGTATAATTTAATCATCACTAACACTTGGTTTAAGAATCATAAAAGAAGGCTGTATATATGGAACAGACCTGGAGACACTATAAAGTTTCATACTGATTATACAGGTTGTTTCACAATTCCTGTTACAGAGTTCTAGGAGTTGTAGAGGGGACTCAATAGATGACATTTTGATAAGAAACACATGTCTGGAAATTTACATTTTGGATGTGAAATCAGTTTGAGTTTTGGATCACTTTCATCTCCTACTCATAGCTTTCTGACGGAGGTCCTCTTCAAAGTCAAGAATGGAGCCTGTCCATGAAGAACCACAGCCACCCTTTTTACTTTTGAAACTACCAATTTCTCATAGCCATTGTTGTAGTCAGACAAAGGTGTTATGTGATGTCATAATTACAACAGAGACTGACAACAGCACCCTCTTCTCAGCTGGTGTGTGTACAGAGAAGTGACACCTTTGAAAGTGATCCAATCTTCAAAAGTATTTTATATCCAAATGGTACATTGCCAGACAAGGGTTCATTATCAACTGACCCACAACTTCATCAACTAAATGCCCTCTACAACCCTTAGATGCCTGCAATAGTAATTTTGAATCACCATTTATAAGGGTAAGACAGAGGCTTTGGAACCAGGTTACTGCAAAATGGTTAAGCAGGAATGGCTAGAAGACAAATGTAAGGACTTAGAAGCATATATGGAAAAGCAGATACCACCTACATGAAAATTAGAAAGGTCTTTGGAGGAAAGGGAAACAGCTGTATGAATATCAAGTACTCACATGGAAAACCAGTACCAAGCAAAGAAAGGAACACTGAAATAATAATGAATTAAGGATGAGTCCGCCTTCTCGCAAGTAACAAAATGTTTTGTTTTGGCAGCCATGGGACACTGTCTATGTAAAATAAAAGGTAAATAAGATTTTAAAAAATCCACTGAGGATGCCACAACTGTGATAAAACAAAACAATAATTTGGACTCATCCTGAATTCATTATTATTTTTCTGCAAGCATGGGAACTGAGGTCAAGACTTCAATATAACAGGAAAACTGGAAGCGGGAAGGAGTATGTAGAGGGTCTATACAAGGGAGACGAACTTGAAGGTAATATTATAGGAAGGAAAGAGGACATAGATGGAGATGGGAGATATGATACTGTGAGAAGAATTTGACAGAGTGCTTAAAGACGTAAGTCAAAATGAGGCCCCTGGTGTAGAAGACATTCTGTCAGAACTACTGATAGCCTTCGGAGAGCCATGACAAAACTATTCCATCTGATGTACAAGATGTTTTAGACAGGCGAAATACCCTCAGATTTCAAGAAGAATGTAATAATTCCATTTCCACAAAAAGCATGTGCTGTCAGGTCTAAATATCACTAAACTTTCAGTTTGGTAAGTTGTTGTTGCATAATTCTAACACACATTCTTTACAGAAGACTGGAAAAACTAGAAGAAGCTGATCTCAGGGAAAATCAGTTTTTATTCTGGAGAAATGTAGGAACACATGAGGCAATACTGATCCTATGATTTCTCTCAGAAGATGTGTTAATGGAAGGCAGATCTATGTTTATAGCATTTGTCGACTTTGAGAAAGCTTTTGGTGATGGTGACTGGAATAATGTCATTGAAATTCTGAAGGCAAAGGGGTAAAATACAGAGAGTGAAAGGCTGTTTACAGCTTGTACAGAAACCAGATGGAATTTATAAGAGTCAAAGGCATGAAAAGGAAGCAGTGGTTGAGGAGGCAGTGAGACAGGGTGGTAGCCTATCCTTGATGTTATTCAATGTGTACACTGGGAAAGCAGTAAAGGAAACCAAGAAACAATTTGGAGTAGGACATAAAGTTCTGAGAGAAGAAATAAAAGCTTTGAGGTCTGGTCAGAGACAGAAAAGGATAGCATCTTGAAAGGAGGTCATAACATTAACATCAACAAATGCAAAACAGGGATAGTGGAATATAGTAAAATTAAATCAGGGAATTAGATTAGGAAATGAGACACTAAAAGCAATAGATGAGTTTTACTATTTGGGAAGTAAACTAAGTTATAATGAACCAGAGTAGAGAAGATATAAACTGTAGAAAGTCAATGATAAGAAAAGTGTTTCTGAAGAATAACATTGAATATAGATTTAAGTGTTAGGAAGTCTTTTCTGAAGGTATTTATCTGAAATGTGGCTATATTGAAGAGGAACACAGACGATAAACAGTTAAGACAAGAAGAGAATAGATGCTTTTGAATGTGGTGCTACAAAAGATTGCTGAAAATTAATGGATAGATTGCATAACTAGAAGGAGATATCAAATGGAACTGGTGAGACAAGAAATTTGTGACACATCTTGACTAAAAGAAGGGGTCAGTGGATAAGACATATTCTGAGACATACCGGACTCACCAGTTTAGTACTGCCCAGGGGGAGGGGGGGCAAAAGTCATAAAGTGGGAGAAAGAGATGAACAAAGTAAGAAAATTTGAAAGGCTGTTGGTTCCAACAATTATTGTACATCTACATCTACATAGATATTCCACAAGTCACCATATGGTGCGTGGTGGAGGGTACCCTGTACCACAACTAGTCATTTATTTTCCTGTTCCACTTGCAAATAGAGTGAGGAAAAAATGACTGTCTACATGCCTCTGTATGAGTCATAATTTTTCATATCTTATCTTTGTGGTTCTTACATGCAATGTATGTTGGCGGCAGTAGAATCATTCGGCAGTCAGCTACACATGCCAGTCCTGTAAATTTTCTCAATAGTGTTTCTTGAAAAGAATGTCATCTTCCATCCAGGGATTCTGTTTGAGTTCCCGAAGCATCTCCATAAAACTTACATGTTGTTTGAATCTACCGGTCACAAATCTTGCAGCCCGCCTCTGAATTGCTTCAGTGTCTTCCTTCAGCCTGATCTGGTATGGATCCCAAACAATCCAGCAGTACTCAAGAATAGGTGGCACCTGAATCCTGTATGCGGTCTCCATTTTCCAAATAAACCGAAGTTGACCATTTGCCTTCCATACCACAGTTCTCACTTGCTCGTTCCATCTCATATTGTGCTTCGCAATATTACACCCAGATATTTAAATTACTTGACTGTGTCAAGAAAGACACTAATAATACTGTATTCGAACATTACAGGTTTGACCTTCTTCGCATCCACATTAACTTACATTTTTTCACATTTAGGGCTAGCTGCCATTCATCACATCAAATGAAAATTTTGTCTACGTCGTCTTGTATCTTCCTACAGTCATTAAACTTTGAAACCTTACCATACACCACAGCATCATCAGCAGAGAAGCACAGATTGCTGCCTAGTCTGTCCATCAAATCATTTATGCATATAGAGAATGACAGCAGTCGTATCACACTTCCCTGGGGCGCTCCTGATGATACTCTTGTCTCTGATGAACACTCGCCATCGAGGGAAATCTACTGGGTTTTATTATTCAAGAAGTCTTTGAGCCACACACATATCTGTAAAGTTATTCCATATGCTTATACGTACCTTTGTTAACAGCCTGCAATGGGGCACCGGGTCAAAAGCTTTCTGGAAATCTAGCAATAAGGTATCTGTCCGTTGCCCTTCATCCACAGTTCACAGTATATCATGTGAGAAAAGGGTAATCTGAGTCAAATGGAGAATATGTTCAATGATTCAGAAAATAGAAGTTAGGGATAGTGGTCTGTAATTTTACAGGTCCTTTCTTCTAGCCGTCTTATATACTGGACTCACCCGCACTTTTTTCCAGGCACTTGGGACTTGGAGGAGAAGAGGCTTGCACAGGTTAGAGTAGCATCGAGAGGTGCATCAAAGCAGTTTTCAGACTGAAGATCACAGCAACAACTACAACAAAACACACAAATTTCTCGGGATTAAATGGTGGATTTCTAAAAGATCATTAAAATATACAGTTTGCTTTGATTTATACTAATTTGTTTTGAGGGTTTATTCCATCCTAAGATCTAACAAAGAATATTGTGTGTGTGTGTGGGGGGGGGGGGGGGGATTCTCTTTTCTGTTCATTGTTCTTGTCACAATGTCACATTTCCCTTCCAACTGTGTTTCCTTTATTACTTCTTTGATGAGATACACTAATTGCGAAGTGTTCTGATACTAACCACAATCATCAGACTTACCCACAACACTGATATCTCTCAGTAAAGAAGAAGAGATTTTATTTTCAATCTGACTAGTATTAGCAGCAATTTGTCATTGCACCATCAGCTGCCAGACTATTGTCTTTACTTCAGCTGTTAAGCATCATAATGGTTTGCATAGGAAAAAGAATGACTTTTCTACTGGCTTCCCAAAACCAATAAAAATCCTTTCAATATATATTTTAAACTGAATTTGGATTTGATTGTCATGAATTACTAAAGTTGCTTGCCATACTCTAATTTAAATACATATATTTTTTAAATGTACATACAAAATTGACATGGAGATACTGATCCACAACATATTTATGCTTTAAATTTAATACAGTGGTTAACATGATGGTGAGCCATAGAAAAAAATCTTAAAATCGCACTAATGCTCCAGTCCATCTCCAAACTACACTTTCTACTCAAAAGGAATAAAACAAAAATCGAAGCTGCTCCACCACTTTTACGCTTATCATAAAAAACAGATCTATTCGCTTTTCAGGCATTGTGTCCTAAGTTGTTTTCAGCTCTCCTACTATTAATTTCAAAAATATTTTACAAATTAGACTCACAAACACCCAAGTTGTCATCTGAGATTCGAAGCACACTCCTTTGCATTCTACTCCAGAATATAGTCCATCACAATGCTTAGTGTGCTGACTCAGGATTATCTCTCATGAGCAATGTCTCATAACCACTAAACACAAGAAAGGAGCATTGATTTGATTCTTTACAACGGCTGTAACAGTGACAGCCTTCAAATTTGGCACCCAGCCCAAATTTATTTTTTCTTTCAGCACCAAACAATTGTGTTGACATCATCTTTGGTATATTTTCTTGTTGTTTACGTTAAATGCCTCTGTCATTGGCTTAGCAGTCTCAGGCAGCATAATACACATGCTACATAACACTATAATCTCAATTAATACACATTAAAATATACAGTTTTGTCACATACCCAACTCATACAAAAATACCTGGAACTGGGGCTTGACATTTTGCAGGGTGGGGAACACAAAATGGAATCTCAAATGATATCTGGAAATATTGTCATGCTTTACTTTTAGAGCAAGGTATAAGTCTCAAAACTGTGAATAGTCCTTTATCTTGGTGCTGCTTCTTATAAATTATGTCCATACATAATTTTTGTGTTATATGTGGGTACATGCACACAAGTGACAGCTTTTGTTCAAAGTGTAGATTTTAATTCTTTTGCAGTTTTATATCTAGTAAACATGAGCTCAGATGCATACCTTAAGAACTGTGAATGCTTGTTCAGTAGAAAAGATGTGTCTTACGGTAGCAAAGATGGACATATACTCATAGCTTTTAAGGTATATATTTTAGAGCCCACATTTACTGACATTTCTTTCTTGTTTTGGTCCACACTATTGCCACTGAAAGTTGCCTACCCTTAAATCTTAGCAAAAACAGTACTGGTATTGCCTACCTTCAGTCTTAGAAAAAACAGTACTGGTACACATATTCCACTTTGTGAGGTATCAGAACAGTTTTTGCTTATAACTTTTGACTCGGTCATTTATGGACCAGGGTCCCTCACCTCAAATTGATACATTTACCCTTCTTCATCATCCCACAAAGTTTGTAACCTCCTCATGGAATCACCCATTAAGTATTCCATTTATGTCAATCACATTTAACACGACTCTCCATAACATGTAAACCTTGATTTGCCATTTGAATAACTGTTGATTTAGCTAGGGGAAATATTAATGGTTTACAGTAATGCCACTCATTTTAATATGTATTCTTTGATCTGTTGTAAACGGTAACACTAGAAGCACTTGCTTAATTTCATCTGTTGTTTTACAAACTAGACTTAAACAACTACAAAGTTGGTATATGAGCACATGACTTGAAATTTTCAGATTCAGCCACAACAGCAGGAACAACAGATGGGGGGCGAACAGCAAAGTGTAGAGGACCTTCTGATGGAGCCAGGTGCACATGAGAAACGCCGACTGAGGGCAGATATAAGCTGTGCAAATGGTGCCTGTGATCATCGTGGAGGGGGTGGTGGAGGCTCAGGAGACGCAAACAAAGCCAAGGCCTCAAGCATAGCTCAGAAAGCTGCACAGGAGGCAAAGGCTGCCTCAGAGGCACAGCAGGTTGCAGCACAGCAGGCTTCACATCAGGTGAGGTGCGATCTTTTTGTCCATCACTTAACCAGTATACTAACATTTATCTAATAGTTCTGCTGAAAGTCTTTTTGTTACACATGGCAAAAGGCAGTGCCTCAGGACTGCTTCAACCCTTCGAAACATAGCTTAATTTCTTGTTTCAGTTTTTTTCTTTGTTGCTTTATTTATTAAGCTTGTTTCATTATTGTATTTGACACAGTTTGTGTGAGAAGTTTATTTCATGACAGTTGTTTCATTAGTGCCCTCAATTTACTGCTGATAGTAGTTTAAAAACTTAAAATATTAGATAATGATGAAAACAAAATCAGCTGTGTAAAACTAAAACCCAAATTTGATAACACAAAGAGAAGCACCCAGTCAGTAGGAAGCAAAATTCAAGTGCCTGGTCTATAAATTCCTGCCACTAGCCCAGTGTTTATATAAGTATCTTGGAAAAGACTTCAGGTCTTTTCACACACCAGTAGAGACCTACCGCAAGTGTTAGTAGCAGTGACTACATCTGTTGTTAATATGAATGTCTACTACCACTGATATACTACACCAAATCATTGTAATTACTGTAGTTTATATAGTGACATGTGATTCAAAACAGGGAACACCATCCCACTACTTCTATTTCTCAAGTAAACAAAGATGTTACGACATATTTGCATACTAGATTACAGTCTGCTTCTCGGCATTTAGGTGAATGTTCAGATGCCATATGCTACAGTGCTGTGGCTGCTGACACCTCAGTAGGTCATAGGCCACGGAAGTGGTACTAAGAGATAATCACGATAATGTGGGTGATGTAGGTTAAGGGAGCACTACTGTTATGCATCACTCTTCCAGTGTTGCTACAGGTAGCATTTCACAGTTACACACATTTTCACTTACACTATGTGTTTTGTGTGCTTGGGGCCTGTTTTACAGATTTCCGTGATGCCTGCAGAATTATTTATTGTGCAGATATTAGGAATTGGTATCTTTCACGTTATTCACAATTTCCCGCACTGTGGTCCTTTAACCAGCGCATATTATCAATACTCTTGTACTATCTCTCATCTGTGTGTTATGATGGACACTGTAATGCACTGTGCTCAGGGGAATCAACAATTCTGCATTCACATTTCCTATTGTTAGATTCTGACTAGATGTTGAGATTAAGGGGCATGCCCAGACAGCATCTGAACAATCCCTTGAATATGAGAGGGAAGATGTATCTTTAGCCTTTACTGGGTATTCACAAGTTTTCTTAGAGCTAGTGACGTGTACATCAAATGAATTTCAGTCATTTTGCCAAGTACCCACACACCATTGCATTAACTGGACTTTATTGCAAGTAACATTAGTGGTTACCGTCTGAACCTTGTCCACTATGCCCTTCTGAGACAGCATGAAGCATCAGAATACTTGTGATTATGTCTGTTGGGAATATACTTTAAATCAGAAGTAATTATTCTACTGGGGTGGCACCAAATACACCAGTAAGCCTTTTGACCACACATGCATACATTTTGTCATTTAGAGCCAGTCCTAAGTAAAGATGCAGAGTAACTTATAGAAAGTCAGTGCTTGCATGTATATCCATCTTCATCATCATTGGTGATTTGATAAAAGCTTCCTCCAGACTTGTCCATGAATTAAGATCTGAGGCCTTATGCATCCACACTGATAATCACTTTTTCTCTTCCTTTTGTTTTCTTATTTTTCCCCTTCACATTCCAGTTGGTTGTTGCCTCAATTTGTTCTTCTCATACTTTACCTAGCACTACTTCTGGAGTTTCAGTATTTTCATTACTTACTGCCAACATTTCAGATTCATCTCTTTAAATATACAAGCTTTTATAAAAGTCTTACACTGTGTGTGCAGTTTGCAGTTTTATAGCAATTTGAGTCACTGTACCATTTCTATAAAATTATATATATAAAAAGGTAAAGTGAGTGATCACAATTGGAGTAAGAAAAAGGCCAATCTGTCATGCGAAAATTAACACGCTAAAAATGCCCCAATGTCAATTTTGATTCAAAGGTGTGCGAATTATGTAAAACTTACCACAAGAACTAAAATTGTATTTTATGCTGTGTGATCTTATAGTTAAATAGTTTTGTATTTGTCATTTCCACTGTAAGTCAATTAAAATATTATGTTTAATAATGCCTGTACTTGTTGACATTGTTCAAGTTGTGAAATGTGAAAGTTTTGCTAAAGGTCAAAAACTTGTTGTATCACAAGATTAAGACATGAATTTAACAGTAAAAATGAAATCAAAGTTTATAAAAAAATTTCACTCTATCTGCTGCATCTGAAATAAATAAAAGGAATGTTGAATACAAAAGCTGACAGCATGATACATTTTGTGACAGCCTGCTGTAATGTGGAATGTATGCACACATATACAAATAGGATACATTTTCTTCATGAAAATTTACTTGCTAGTTGTTTACATAATAATGCAGTTTAATATATATGTGACAGTGAAGCAATCAATTAACCGGGCTTGATCAGTGAATTATCTGGTTATATGTAAGGACTATTTGTGATGTTTTATTTGGCTTTAGGAGTGTTTGCTTCGTGTATTTGCCTGTGATGAATAAAAGTGGTTTTTAGTACATCTGAAATTGGTGTACGTATTTATCTGTAGATGATACTGTCCGTACAAAATTGGTGACCCTGAAAAATTACTTTCCTTCTCATTCTGTATGGTAGTTCGCCCCTGACCCATGGTTCCGGGTGGCTTTCCCAAAACCTACCACTTTTCATAGACCTCTCCAGTCCTTTTCCTTCACACTTCTTCCTTCCCCTTCAACCCTTTTGGCTGACGAAGGAGCCACTGGCTCTGAAAGCTTGCCAGTTACAACAGTCTTTTATGTGTGTGTTCTGCCGCCGCTTGGTGAGTAGATTTTTTATCTATCCAATTAAATAATTTTGTCAATAATTGATTGTTTTCCTTGTTATTTGCTGTGATTTGCAATGTTAATATTTCATCATGGAGGAAGCAAATAACTTATTGCATACCATCAGCAATGAAATACAGCATATCTACCAGAAAATTGAGGTTTTAGAGCCCTTCTCAGCTGTGCAATGACCATGAGATGCAGTACACTGTGCCAATATATTGGACATCATGGTGTCATCCAAGCTGTGTGGTCACTCAATGAGTACAGTGCTATTTACTCAAGACAACACTTCACATATCTTCAGTGCAACAGGTTAAAACATTAAGCTTCACATGAATAAGTTGCTGATTCTGGCACTTTCACCCATGTCACAACTGCCTTACAGAGCAACAGACATTCTGTCCACTAGCACTGTCGGTTTTACTGCACCGCATTTACAATTAGGGGCTCTGGTGTTTGTCCCCGCCCAGCCCAAAATATGGTTTGCAATTATGGTAAACAACTTTGCCCTTCAGAATGTTTCTGAAGACCAATTGCAATTTACAATGGCAATCAATACCCTGGCACAATGTGCGATGTCATTAGTGTCAGATAGTATTTTACTCCCACCACAGTACCAAGCCTATCTCACTCTCAAGATGACCCCCACTGCTCATTGAACAGAATTGCCAGAACAGAATATTACACAAGTGCTATATCATGAAAAGTGGGGTGACAAAACTCTATCGAGATTCTGGCAACATTTGCTTGCCATTGCCCAATACTAGTGAGGTTTTTATCACACTGCTATTGCACTTCTGTCAACAACAAATGCTCCCTGACGTACAGGTGGCTTTAATTGCACACAAGTGGCAGTAAGATGCTCCAGGTGGCTGACGGAGTGCATGCTATGCTCGACTTGATTGTCCTAGTGGCCACTGTCAATCATTGCTTCAGCTGAGGACAGCCGATACCCGCAAGTCTATCCAAAGACATGATGCCTCACTGTACAGTCCCTACATCCTGATGCCTCTGTGGTTGAGAAGATGACAAGACAGCTCTGAACGTTACAGCCCTCAACAAATTAGGATGACAATACTCAACTATGTGTTTTGACTCTACATTCTCATTGTTACAGACTACCACAAGCTACCACAACAGGCATTTGTTGGTTTCATAAAGCCTTTGGATTTAAAGCTATGAAGTGCATGAGTCATATTCCCTCCAAATTGGCAACTGTGATCTGCAGTAGTGCTACAGATCATGACACCTACCAACAGTACTCTTACTGGAGGTTTATTACCACATAGTGTAGTACGGTCCACAAAGTAATGACTGACAGGTCATTTACAGCAGCACAACATCGACGTTGCTGTCTCAATTGCTGCTACCTCCAACATACATTAGTGTGTGTCATGAGATTACACATCCCTAACAAAACGTCAGGCTTGATCTTCTCTGTTGACACGGGCTCAGATGTCAGCATCATTCTGGTCTTGTATACACCGGACATCAAGACTTGTGGACCCATACCATTAATGGCCGTGAGCAAGTCTCATATCCTCACATACAGCTGCAAAACTCTTACAATTGATATTGGCCTTGAATCTCAGTTCGAGTGGGCATTTGTGATCACTGATATATATCACCCTATCTAAGCACTAAGTTTCATGGGATTTTGCATTGACAGTGGACTTGGAGAACTCCCAATTAACACACACAAGCGATAGTTGCACTGCATCCAGGTTCTGTGGTCGCTTTGCATCAAACATGGCAAGTAGAGTCAACAACATTAATACATCCAGTGATGACAATGAGTGTGCACAGATGGAAAAAACCAACCGCAGCTTGATTTACAACTATACAACATTGAGATGTATGTTGGAGTAAAGTGCAAAATGTCATGAGCTGCTGCCCAGAGAAGGTGAAATACAAGCAGTCCAGGAAATGAAGAAAAAGTTGAAGGTCAATACAAAGTGTGCACAGGACACAAACTATGCTCGTTCAGTGAAGGTTACTGCCGCCCCCTCCCCCTGCCTCATAATTAAATCAATATTTGAGGAGATACTTGAGAGCAGTCCATGGTCATCAAAAGTCGGGTCTAGTGTACAAGAAAGATGGTTTGTGGCGCACTTGTGGCAATTATCAAGCGATGAATACTAGAACAATACCTGATAGGTAATACATAACCCAACGTGCAGGATTTCACAAGCAGTTTGCCAGGTGCACCTGTTTTTAGTTTTATGGACTGCTGCAAGGTTTACTCTCTAATCACCATTGCACCCAGTGATATATCCAAGATGGCTGTACAGCTTTCATTACTCCTTTTGGGATATTCATATTTTTGTTTATGGCATATGTACTTAAAAATGCTGCCCAAACTTGGCAGCATTCATGGACAAAGTTTTAAAGGAGGTTTACCTTCTGTTTTGCACATTTAGATGACATACTAGTATTTTCACAAGACACTCAACTGCATGAGCAGCATGTCAGTACGGTACAGTGGAGTTTACACAGAAACAACAAGCCGAATGAAGACAAGTGCCTAGTTAATAAATCAGAGGTGACTTTCCTTGGACACAAGATATTAGCAAATGGCATCTCCCTGTTACCAGAGAGGATTTCCATTTTGTATAAACTCCCGATACAGAAAGATTACCACCAACTAAGACTTTTCCATGGGATGGTGAATTTTTACCAACACCATCTTCCTGGGACTGGCACCATTCTAACACCCCTCACCAATGTCTGGTCCAGTAAAAACACCACAAGCAAACAGATACTCCAGGGGATTTCAGAAACGGGCTATGTTTTCAAGGATCTATAGAAAAGCCTCATCAATGTGGTGCTGCTTGCTCGTCCTATACTGGGCACTCCATTGGCTATGGTAGTAGATGCAAGCCTAGGTGGTACTGGTGTGGCTCTACATCAAAAATCAAATGATCATGGGCAACCGTTAAGTTTCTTTTCTAAAAAGTTGCAGCAGAGACAAATGTATTGGAATGAGGGAGAACTTTTAGCTACTTACGATGGTGTGAAGCATTTCTATCCCCTCTTAGAAGTCTGACCAGTGATGGTCTATACAGATCACAAACCTATTGTCTCAGCATTTCAGGATGTGAATGACTCACGTTTGCCATATCAGTTCAGACACTGAATACATCAACCAATCCACCACAGAAATTCGCCATATCAAATGTGCACATAATGTGGCCACCGACTACTTTCCTTAAAATGGCAGCTTGATGAACCTTTTGGATTATACAACTGTTGTAAACTGCACCTCCAGCAGATCTGGGTACTAGATGGCAGCACAAAAATATGTCATGACATCTCACAACACAGATCAAGACCATACATCTCACTGGCAATTCGGAAGACAGCTATCCACAGCGTACCCAGGGACCAATGCCACAGTAAAATTACTTATCAATTGGTTCATTTGGCTATCAATAATGAAAGATGTGCAGTCTTGGTCTGGGCATGCATCCAGTGCCAAAACTGTGAAATGGGATGCCATATACGTGCAAAAGTCGGCCAGTTTCCTGAATCAGCAGTGAGGTTCATTTGCATTCACATTGACATCATTGGCCCCCTGCCATGCTCTGTAGATTACAGATACCTATTCACTGCAGTAGACAGGTGCATGTGATGCAATGAGGTGGTAGCAGTTTCTTATGTCTCTGCAGCAAAAACATTAATTGAGAATTGGTTGGCCAGTTTCTTCCGTCCCCTTCACATAACACTGGACCAGGGATGAAAATCACTAGTCGATCCTCTTTTGCAAACCATCCAAAATGTGCAGCATTTGACGCCATCATACATGTTACCACTGGGCCACGAATGGCATGGTCCTGAGGTGGCACAGAACACTGAAGGTCACAATCATTGTCGTCACGAGATACGGACAGAAGCACTCCTTCCGGTCCTGTTAGGGCTACAGACAACGTATAAAGCTGACTTCAGTATGTGAGGTCTATTCAAAAAATTCTGGAACTTTGCCCACAAAATTTTTCTACTCTTACCATTTACTTATTGTGCATAGTCCTTTGAAGTGCACTCCTCCACAGTTGATACACCGCTCCCAATGCCATTTCCACTTCCAGAAGCAGTCTCAGTATGCCTCATGCTGGATCACATGAAGTGCTGTCTGCAAATTTTCTTTTATCTCATCTATCATTACAAATCTTTGTCCTTTCAATGGGGTTTTCAACTATGGAAATGAAAGAAGGGATGCAGGGGCCAGGTGTGGAGAGTACAGAGGATGAGGCAGCACAGTGATTTCATCTTTTTGTGCAATAGTCACGTGCCAACAGGGATGGATCTGCACGTGTGTTATCTCTTCCCATTCTAGAAGGATATTTTTGGCTCAGAAACGAGCGGTTCGGGCAATAAGTGTGTAAGTTTGCGAACCTCTTGTCGATCCCTTTTTACTAGTCTGGGTATTTTGACATTGGCCTCTCAATATATATATATATATATATATATATATATATATATATATATATATATATATATATATATATATATATATAAAAAGAAAGATGATGAGACTTACCCAACAAAAGCGCTGGCAGGTCGATAGACACACAAATAAACACAAACATACACACAAAACTCAAGCTTTCGCAACAAACTGTTGCCTCATCAGGAAAGAGGGAAGGAGAGGGAAAGACGAAAGGATATGGGTTTTAAGGGAGAGGGTAAGGAGTCATTCCAATCCCGGGAGCGGAAAGACTTACCTTAGGGGGAAAAAAGGACAGGTATACACTCGCACACACACACATATCCATCCATACATACAAGACACAAGCAGACATTTGTAAAGGCAAAGAGTTTGAGCAGATATGTGTGTGTGTGCGAGTGTATACCTGTCCTTTTTTCCCCCTAAGGTAAGTCTTTCCGCTCCCGGGATTGGAATGACTCCTTACCCTCTCCCTTAAAACCCATATCCTTTCGTCTTTCCCTCTCCTTCCCTCTTTCCTGATGAGGCAACAGTTTGTTGCGAAAGCTTGAGTTTTGTGTGTATGTTTGTGTTTATTTGTGTGTCTATCGACCTGCCAGCGCTTTTGTTGGGTAAGTCTCATCATCTTTCTTTTTAAATATATTTTTCCCACGTGGAATGTTTCCCTCTATTATATATATATATATATATATATATATATATATATATATATATATAAAAAGAAAGATGATGAGACTTACCAAACAAAAGCGCTGGCAGGTCGATAGACACACACACAAACACAAACATACACACAAAATCTAGCTTTCGCAACCAATGGTTGCCTCGTCAGGAAAGAGGGAAGGAGAGGGAAAGACAAAAGGATTTGGGTTTTAAGGGAGAGGGTAAGGAGTCATTCCAATCCCGGGAGCGGAAAGACTTACCTTAGGGGGAAAAAAGGACAGGTATACACTCGCACACACACACATATCCATCCTCATATACACAGACACAAGCAGACATTTGTAAAGGCAAAGAGTTTGGGCAGAGATGTCAGTCGGGGCGGATGTACAAAGGCAAAGATGATGTTGAAAGACAGGTGAGGTACGAGCGGCGGCAAATTGAAATTAGAAATTAGCGGAGATTGAGGCCTGGCGGATAGCGAGAAGAGAGGATATGCTGAAGGGCAAGTTCCCATCTCCGGAGTTCTGACAGGTTGGTGTTAGTGGGAAGTATCCAGATAACCCGGACGGTGTAACACTGTGCCAAGATGTGCTGGCCGTGCACCAAGGCATGTTTAGCCACAGGGTGATCCTCATTACCAACAAACACTGTCTGCCTGTGTCCATTCATGCGAATGGACAGTTTGTTGCTGGTCATTCCCACATAGAACGCTTCACAGTGTAGGCAGGTCAGTTGGTAAATCACGTGGGTGCTTTCACACGTGGCTCTGCCTTTGATCGTGTACACCTTCCGGGTTACAGGACTGGAATAGGTGGTGGTGGGAGGGTGCATGGGACAGGTTTTACACCGGGGGCGGTTACAGGGGTAGGAGCCAGAGGGTATATATATATATATATATATATATATATATATATATATACACCTAAAAACAAAGATGATGTGACTTACCAAATGAAAGTGCTGGCAGGTCGACAGACACACAAACGAACACAAACATACACACAAAATTCAAGCTTTCGCAACAAACTGTTGCCTCATTAGGAAAGAGGGAAGGAGAGGGAAAGACGAAAGGATGTGGGTTTTAAGGGAGAGGGTAAGGAGTCATTCCAGTCCCGGGAGCGGAAAGACTTACCTTAGGGGGAAAAAAGGACGGGTATACACTCGCACACACACACATATCCATCCACACATATACAGACACAAGCAGACATAATATGTATATATATATGATGAGACTTACCCAACAAAAGCGCTGGCAGGTCGATAGACACACAAATAAACACAAACATACACACAAAACTCTAGCTTTCGCAACCAACGGTTGCCTCGCCAGGAAAGAGGGAAGGAGAAGGAAAGACAAAAGGATTGGGTTTTAAGGGAGAGGGTAAGGAGTCATTCCAATCCCGGGAGCGGAAAGACTTACCTTAGGGGGAAAAAAGGACAGGTTTACACTCGCACACACACACATATCCATCCACACATACACAGACACAAGCAGACATTTTGCCTTTACAAATGTCTGCTTGTGTCTGTGTATGTGTGGATGGATATGTGTGTGTGTGCGAGTGTAAACCTGTCCTTTTTTCCCCCTAAGGTAAGTCTTTCCGCTCCCGGGATTGGAATGACTCCTTACCCTCTCCCTTAAAACCCAATCCTTTTGTCTTTCCTTCTCCTTCCCCCTTTCCTGACGAGGCAACCGTTGGTTGCGAAAGCTAGAGTTTTGTGTGTATGTTTGTGTTTATTTGTGTGTCTATCGACCTGCCAGCGCTTTTGTTGGGTAAGTCTCATCATCTTTCTTTTTAAATATATTTTTCCCACGTGGAATGTTTCCCTCTATATATATATATATATATATATATATATATATATATATATATATATATATATATATATATATATATATATATAAAGAAAGATGATGAGACTTACCAAACAAAAGCGCTGACGTGGAATGTTTCCCTCTATTATATTTATATATATATATATAGTTATAATAGAAGGAAACATTCCACGAATATATTATATATATATATATATATATATATATAATTAAAAAGAAAGATGATGAGACTTACCGAACAAAAGCGCTGGCAGGTCGACAGACACACAAACAAACACAAACATACACACAAAATTCTAGCTTTCGCAACCAACGGTTGCCTCGTCAGCAAAGAGGGAAGGAGAAGGAAAGACAAAAGGATATGGGTTTTAAGGGAGAGGGTAAGGAGTCATTCCAATCCCGGGAGCGGAAAGACTTACCTTTGGGGGAAAAAAGGACAGGTATACACTCGCACACACACACATATCCATCCACACATACACAGACACAAGCAGACATTTGTAAAGGCAAAGAGTTTGGGCAGAGATGTCAGTCGGGACGGAAGTACAGAGGCAAAGATGATGTTGAAAGACAGGTGAGGTATGAGCGGCGGCAGATTGAAATTAGAAATTAGCGGAGATTGAGGCCTGGCGGATAGCGAGAAGAGAGGATATGCTGAAGGGCAAGTTCCCATCTCCGGAGTTCTGACAGGTTGGTGTTAGTGGGAAGTATCCAGATAACCCGGACGGTGTAACACTGTGCCAAGATGTGCTGGCCGTGCACCAAGGCATGTTTAGCCACAGGGTGATCCTCATTACCAACAAACACTGTCTGCCTGTGTCCATTCATGTGAATGGACAGTTTGTTGCTGGTCATTCCCACATAGAACGCTTCACAGTGTAGGCAGGTCAGTTGGTAAATCACGTGGGTGCTTTCACACGTGGCTCTGCCTTTGATCGTGTACACCTTCCGGGTTACTGGACTGGAATAGGTGGTGGTGGGAGGGTGCATGGGACAGGTTTTACACCGGGGGCGGTTACAGGGGTAGGAGCCAGAGGGAAGGGAAGGTGGTTTGGGGATTTCATAGGGATGAACTAAGAGGTTACGAAGGTTAGGTGGACGGCGGAAAGACACTCTTGGTGGAGTGGGGAGGATTTCATGAAGGATGGATCTCATTTCAGGGCAGGATTTGAGGAAGTCGTATCCCTGCTGGAGAGCCACATTCAGAATCTGATCCAGTCCCGGAAAGTATCCTGTCACAAGTGGGGCACTTTTGGGGTTCTTCTGTGGAAGGTTCCGGGTTTGAGGAGATGAGGAAGTGGCTCTGGTTATTTGCTTCTGTACCAGGTCGGGAGGGTAGTTACGGGATGCAAAAGCTGTTTTCAGGTTGTTGGTGTAATGGTTCAAGGATTCCGGACTGGAGCAGATTCGTTTGCCACGAAGACCTAGGCTGTAGGGAAGGGACCGTTTGATGTGGAATGGGTGGCAGCTGTCATAATGGAGGTACTGTTGCTTGTTGGTGGTTCACCTGGTCCTACTCTAAATCCCATGCCACTTTCCTTGACGTTGACCTCCACCTGTCCAATGGCCAGCTTCACACGTCCGTCCACATCAAACCCACCAACAAACCTCTTTCCTGATGAGGCAACAGTTTGTTGCGAAAGCTTGAATTTTGTGTGTATGTTTGTGTTCGTTTGTGTGTCTGTCGACCTGCCAGCACTTTCATTTGGTAAGTCACATCACCTTTGTTTTTATTTCTTGTTAACAATATCAGCTTGTTTCCAAGAATGAGCAACTTTCACTCAGCATTTCAGGCTGTTTCCATCTCACATTTTCTCGCAGGTGTGGCAGCACGTCATGATAGTACCATTGATTAACAGTTTATCCCTGTGGCATGAATTCATGCCGAACTAATCCTTCAAAGTCAAAGAAAACTATCAGCCTGGCTTTGACATTTGATCTGACCTGACAAGCTTTTTTAGCCTTGGAGAAACTTTCCCAACCCATTGTGAAGATTGAACTTTGGTCTCAACATCATAACATGCTCATCACCATTCAAGATTCTCTTATGGAACATCTTGTTTGCATTTTCGCAATCCAAAAGCTCTTGGCAACAACACTATTTATTTACACGTCAGGTTCTGTAGGACCAAAATGAGGAGCAAATCTCCAAGGTCATGGAACATGTCATTACATGAAATTACAACATAAAAGTAAAAACAGATAAAAATAAAATGATTATCAACCCACAAAAAAAGTCAAGCCATGAGTTTAAGTAAATGCCATCAACAATATAACATAAGAATCAGCTTAATTTTTCAAGGAACTCCTCAATAGAATAGAAGAAGTGACCCATGAGGAAACTCTTCCATTTCGATTTGAAAGCACTTGTATTACTGCTAAGATTCGTGAATTCTTGTGGTAGCCTATTGAAAATGGATGCAGCTGTATACTGTGCACCTTTCTGCACAAGAGTCAAGGAATTCTGATCCAAATGCAGGTTGGATTTCTGCCAAGTATTAACTGAGTGAAAGTTGCTTATTCTTGGAAATAAGCTAATATTGTTAACAAGAAATGACAGTAAAAATATATATATATATATTTTCATGTCTGCTTGTGTCTGTGTATATGAGGATGGATATGTGTGTGTGTGCGAGTGTATACCTGTCCTTTTTTCCCCCTAAGGTAAGTCTTTCCGCTCCCGGGATTGGAATGACTCCTTACCCTCTCCCTTAAAACCCAAATCCTTTTGTCTTTCCCTCTCCTTCCCTCTTTCCTGACGAGGCAACCATTGGTTGCGAAAGCTAGATTTTGTGTGTATGTTTGTGTTTGTTTGTGTGTCTATCGACCTGCCAGCGCTTTTGTTTGGTAAGTCTCATCATCTTTCTTTTTAAAAATATATATATATATATATATATATATATATATATATATATATATATATATGAATATAATAGAGGGAAACATTCCACGTGGGAAAAATATATTTAAAAAGAAAGATGATGAGACTTACCCAACAAAAGCGCTGGCAGGTCGATAGACACACAAATAAACACAAACATACACACAAAACTCAAGCTTTCGCAACAAACTGTTGCCTCATCAGGAAAGAGGGAAGGAGAGGGAAAGACGAAAGGATATGGGTTTTAAGGGAGAGGGTAAGGAGTCATTCCAATCCCGGGAGCGGAAAGACTTACCTTAGGGGGAAAAAAGGACAGGTATACACTCGCACACACACACATATCCATCCATACATACAAGACACAAGCAGACATTTGTAAAGGCAAAGAGTTTGAGCAGAGATGTCAGTCGGGACGGAAGTATAGGGGCAAAGATGATGTTGAAAGACAGGTGAGGTATGAGCGGCGGCAGATTGAAATTAGGAATTAGCGCAGATTGAGGCCTGGCGGATAGCGAGAAGAGAGGATATGCTGAAGGGCAAGTTCCCATCTCCGGAGTTCTGACAGGTTGGTGTTAGTGGGAAGTATCCAGATAACCCGGACGGTGTAACACTGTGCCAAGATGTGCTGGCCGTGCACCAAGGCATGTTTAGCCACAGGGTGATCCTCATTACCAACAAACACTGTCTGCCTGTGTCCATTCATGCGAATGGACAGTTTGTTGCTGGTCATTCCCACATAGAACGCTTCACAGTGTAGGCAGGTCAGTTGGTAAATCACGTGGGTGCTTTCACACGTGGCTCTGCCTTTGATCGTGTACACCTTCCGGGTTACAGGACTGGAATAGGTGGTGGTGGGAGGGTGCATGGGACAGGTTTTACACCGGGGGCGGTTACAGGGGTAGGAGCCAGAGGGTAGGGAAGGTGGTTAGGGGATTTCATAGGGATGAACTAAGAGGTTACGAAGGTTAGGTGGACGGCGGAAAGACACTCTTGGTGGAGTGGGGAGGATTTCATGAAGGATGGATCTCATTTCAGGGCAGGATTTGAGGAAGTCGTATCCCTGCTGGAGAGCCACATTCAGAATCTGATCCAGTCCCGGAAAGTATCCTGTCACAAGTGGGGCACTTTTGGGGTTCTTCTGTGGAAGGTTCCGGGTTTGAGGAGATGAGGAAGTGGCTCTGGTTATTTGCTTCTGTACCAGGTCGGGAGGGTAGTTACGGGATGCAAAAGCTGTTTTCAGGTTGTTGGTGTAATGGTTCAAGGATTCCGGACTGGAGCAGATTCGTTTGCCACGAAGACCTAGGCTGTAGGGAAGGGACTGTTTGATGTGGAATGGGTGGCAGCTGTCATAATGGAGGTACTGTTGCTTGTTGGTGGGTTTGATGTGGACGGACGTGTGAAGCTGGCCATTGGACAGGTGGAGGTCAACGTCAAGGAAAGTGGCATGGGATTTTGAGTAGGACCAGGTGAATCTGATGGAACCAAAGGAGTTGAGGTTGGAGAGGAAATTCTGGAGTTCTTCTTCACTGTGAGTCCAGATCATGAAAATGTCATCAATAAATCTGTACCAAACTTTGGGTTGGCAGGCCTGGGTAACCAAGAAGGCTTCCTCTAAGCGACCCATGAATAGGTTGGCGTACGAGGGGGCCATCCTGGTATCCATGGCTGTTCCCTTTAATTGTTGGTATGTCTGGCCTTCAAAAGTGAAGAAGTTGTGGGTCAGGATGAAGCTGGCTAAGGTAATGAGGAAAGAGGTTTTAGGTAGGGCGGCAGGTGATCGGCGTGAAAGGAAGTGCTCCATCGCAGCGAGGCCCTGGACATGCGGAATATTTGTGTATAAGGAAGTGGCATCAATGGTTACAAGGATGGTTTCCGGGGGTAACAGACTGGGTAGGGATTCCAGGCGTTCGAGAAAGTGGTTGATGTCTTTGATGAAGGATGGGAGACTGCAAGTAATGGGTTGAAGGTGTTGATCTACGTAGGCGGAGATGCGTTCTGTGGGGGCTTGGTAACCAGCTACAATGGGACGGCCGGGATGATTGGGTTTGTGAATTTTGGGAAGAAGGTAGAAGGTGGGGGTGCGGGGTGTTGGTGGGGTCAGGAGGTTGATGGAGTCAGGTGAAAGGTTTTGTAGGGGGCCTAAGGTTCTGAGGATTCCTTGAAGCTCCGCCTGGACATCAGGAATGGGATTACCATGGCAAACCTTGTAAGTAGTGTTGTCTGAAAGCTGACGCAGTCCCTCAGCCACATACTCCCGACGATCAAGTACCACAGTCGTGGAACCCTTGTCCGCCGGAAGAATGACGATGGATTGGTCGGCCTTCAGATCACGGATAGCCTGGGCTTCAGCAGTGGTGATGTTGGGAGTAGGATTAAGGTTTTTTAAGAAGGATTGAGAGGCAAGGCTGGAAGTCAGAAATTCCTGGAAGGTTAGGAGAGGGTGATTTTGAGGAAGAGGAGGTGGGTCCCGCTGTGACGGAGGACGGAACTGTTCCAGGCATGGTTCAATTTGGATAGTATCTTGGGGAGTTGGATCATTGGGAGTAGGATTAGGATCATTTTTCTTCGTGGCAAAGTGATATTTCCAGCAGAGAGTATGGCTGTAGGACAGTAAATCTTTGACAAGGGCTGTTTGGTTAAATCTGGGAGTGGGGCTGAAGGTGAGGCCTTTGGATAGGACAGAGGTTTCGGATTGGGAAAGAGGTTTGGAGGAGAGGTTAACTACTGAATTGGGGTGTTGTGGTTCCAGATTGTGTTGATTGGAGTTTTGAGGTTTTGGAGGGAGTGGAGCTGGAAGTGGGAAATATCACTTTGCCACGAAGAAAAATGATCCTAATCCTACTCCCAATGATCCAACTCCCCAAGATACTATCCAAATTGAACCATGCCTGGAACAGTTCCGTCCTCCGTCACAGCGGGACCCACCTCCTCTTCCTCAAAATCACCCTCTCCTAACCTTCCAGGAATTTCTGACTTCCAGCCTTGCCTCTCAATCCTTCTTAAAAAACCTTAATCCTACTCCCAACATCACCACTGCTGAAGCCCAGGCTATCCGTGATCTGAAGGCCGACCAATCCATCGTCATTCTTCCGGCGGACAAGGGTTCCACGACTGTGGCACTTGATCGTCGGGAGTATGTGGCTGAGGGACTGCGTCAGCTTTCAGACAACACTACTTACAAGGTTTGCCATGGTAATCCCATTCCTGATGTCCAGGCGGAGCTTCAAGGAATCCTCAGAACCTTAGGCCCCCTACAAAACCTTTCACCTGACTCCATCAACCTCCTGACCCCACCAACACCCCGCACCCCCACCTTCTACCTTCTTCCCAAAATTCACAAACCCAATCATCCCGGCCGTCCCATTGTAGCTGGTTACCAAGCCCCCACAGAACGCATCTCCGCCTACGTAGATCAACACCTTCAACCCATTACTTGCAGTCTCCCATCCTTCATCAAAGACACCAACCACTTTCTCGAACGCCTGGAATCCCTACCCAGTCTGTTACCCCCGGAAACCATCCTTGTAACCATTGATGCCACTTCCTTATACACAAATATTCCGCATGTCCAGGGCCTCGCTGCGATGGAGCACTTCCTTTCACGCCGATCACCTGCCGCCCTACCTAAAACCTCTTTCCTCATTACCTTAGCCAGCTTCATCCTGACCCACAACTTCTTCACTTTTGAAGGCCAGACATACCAACAATTAAAGGGAACAGCCATGGGTACCAGGATGGCCCCCTCGTACGCCAACCTATTCATGGGTCGCTTAGAGGAAGCCTTCTTGGTTACCCAGGCCTGCCAACCCAAAGTTTGGTACAGATTTATTGATGACATTTTCATGATCTGGACTCACAGTGAAGAAGAACTCCAGAATTTCCTCTCCAACCTCAACTCCTTTGGTTCCATCAGATTCACCTGGTCCTACTCAAAATCCCATGCCACTTTCCTTGACGTTGACCTCCACCTGTCCAATGGCCAGCTTCACATGTCCGTCCACATCAAACCCACCAACAAGCAACAGTACCTCCATTATGACAGCTGCCACCCATTCCACATCAAACGGTCCCTTCCCTACAGCCTAGGTCTTCGTGGCAAACGAATCTGCTCCAGTCCGGAATCCTTGAACCATTACACCAACAACCTGAAAACAGCTTTTGCATCCCGTAACTACCCTCCCGACCTGGTACAGAAGCAAATAACCAGAGCCACTTCCTCATCTCCTCAAACCCGGAACCTTCCACAGAAGAACCCCAAAAGTGCCCCACTTGTGACAGGATACTTTCCGGGACTGGATCAGATTCTGAATGTGGCTCTCCAGCAGGGATACGACTTCCTCAAATCCTGCCCTGAAATGAGATCCATCCTTCATGAAATCCTCCCCACTCCACCAAGAGTGTCTTTCCGCCGTCCACCTAACCTTCGTAACCTCTTAGTTCATCCCTATGAAATCCCCAAACCACCTTCCCTACCCTCTGGCTCCTACCCCTGTAACCGCCCCCGGTGTAAAACCTGTCCCATGCACCCTCCCACCACCACCTATTCCAGTCCTGTAACCCGGAAGGTGTACACGATCAAAGGCAGAGCCACGTGTGAAAGCACCCACGTGATTTACCAACTGACCTGCCTACACTGTGAAGCGTTCTATGTGGGAATGACCAGCAACAAACTGTCCATTCGCATGAATGGACACAGGCAGACAGTGTTTGTTGGTAATGAGGATCACCCTGTGGCTAAACATGCCTTGGTGCACGGCCAGCACATCTTGGCACAGTGTTACACCGTCCGGGTTATCTGGATACTTCCCACTAACACCAACCTGTCAGAACTCCGGAGATGGGAACTTGCCCTTCAGCATATCCTCTCTTCTCGCTATCCGCCAGGCCTCAATCTGCGCTAATTCCTAATTTCAATCTGCCGCCGCTCATACCTCACCTGTCTTTCAACATCATCTTTGCCCCTATACTTCCGTCCCGACTGACATCTCTGCTCAAACTCTTTGCCTTTACAAATGTCTGCTTGTGTCTTGTATGTATGGATGGATATGTGTGTGTGTGCGAGTGTATACCTGTCCTTTTTTCCCCCTAAGGTAAGTCTTTCCGCTCCCGGGATTGGAATGACTCCTTACCCTCTCCCTTAAAACCCATATCCTTTCGTCTTTCCCTCTCCTTCCCTCTTTCCTGATGAGGCAACAGTTTGTTGCGAAAGCTTGAGTTTTGTGTGTATGTTTGTGTTTATTTGTGTGTCTATCGACCTGCCAGCGCTTTTGTTGGGTAAGTCTATATATATATATATATATATATATATATATATATATATATTGATATTGGCCTCTCAATATATATATATATATATATATATATATATATATATATATATATATATATATATATATATATATAATGATACGGTTATAATAGAAGGAAACATTCCATGAAGGAAAAATATACCTAAAAACAAAGATGATGTGACTTACCAAATGAAAGTGCTGGCAGGTCGACAGACACACAAACGAACACAAACATACACACAAAATTCAAGCTTTCGCAACAAACTGTTGCCTCATCAGGAAAGAGGGAAGGAGAGGGAAAGACGAAAGGATGTGGGTTTTAAGGGAGAGGGTAAGGAGTCATTCCAGTCCCGGGAGCGGAAAGACTTACCTTATGGGGAAAAAAGGACGGGTATACACTCGCACACACACACATATCCATCCACACATATACAGACACAAGCAGACATATTTAAAGACCAAATATGTCTGCTTGTGTCTGTATATGTGTGGATGGATATGTGTGTGTGTGCGAGTGTATACCCGTCCTTTTTTCCCCATAAGGTAAGTCTTTCCGCTCCCGGGACTGGAATGACTCCTTACCCTCTCCCTTAAAACCCACATCCTTTCGTCTTTCCCTCTCCTTCCCTCTTTCCTGATGAGGCAACAGTTTGTTGCGAAAGCTTGAATTTTGTGTGTATGTTTGTGTTCGTTTGTGTGTCTGTCGACCTGCCAGCACTTTCATTTGGTAAGTCACATCATCTTTGTTTTTAGGTATATATATATATATATATATTGAGAGGCCAATATCAAAATACCCAGACTAGTAAAAAGGGATCGACGAGAGGTTCGCAAACTTACACACTTATTGCCCGAACCGCTCGTTTCTGAGCTAAAAATATCCTTCTAGAATGGGAAGAGATACCCCAAAATGTAATACCATATGACATAAGCGAATGAAAACAAGCAAAGTAGACTAATTTTCGTGTCAAGCAATCACTTATTTCGGATACCGTTCAAATAGTAGTAGATGATGCATTCTGAGATGCTGTGTAAGGATTTCATGACATGATCCAATTAAAGTGTTACATTCCTCTACAATCCCTTGTACAGTCACTGTTTGATTATCACACACAATTTCGTTGATGTTCGTGACATGAGCACCATCGGCAGATGTCGAAGGGCGTCCTGAACGAGGGTCATCTTTAACTTCTGTCCACCCATTTTTAAACCTTGTGAACCATTTTTAACACTGAGCATGGCTTAAGCACTCATCACTGTACTCTTCCTCCATCATTTGGTGTGCCTTTGTAAAGGTTTTTGTGAGTTTCTCACAAAATTTTATGCAGACGCATTGTTCCTCTAACTCTGCCATCTCGAAATTTGCAAACTATGCAACTCAACGTTCTACTCAATACAGCACTGAACAATAACTAAAAGACATACAACATGAAATTTCCAGCAGTTACACATTAAACATAGGCCTATGCAGGGATGCCAAACGCATATCGCTCCAACACACCGCTGACACGGAATTACGAATGTTCTGGAATTTTTTGAACAGACCTCATATTGGCTGATGACAAGTCTTTAAGGATTCCAGGAGACTTCCTCTCTCAAGCACCACTCCCAGGTGATTCGCAGCTACCTCAGTTTGTGCAACAACTTATGGAACATGTCTCCAATGTCCAGTGACCTCCACCTTCACACCATGGTTCACAGCTAATTTTAGTGCACAAAGTATTGACTGCACCCACACTGATTTTGTGCAAGTCCCTCTGCAATTCCTATACCCTGATCATTTTCCAGTTTTACATCATGGTGATCATACAGTTGCTACATTACAGAACAGTAAATATAACAAAACTACCGTTGAGGGGGTTAAGCCTGTATGGGTCATCCAGGGACCTTTGAAGGACATCACACCTACATCCATTGATGCACAGTGTGTTGCCAACACCTGCTTTGCTAGCAATTGGCTCCTAGTCACTGGACATACTTGTGCCAGCTACTATGGCCACATGCTCTTCAAGACCAGTTGTCCGCACGAGAACTGGCCATGTGGTGAAATTAAAATACCTCTTCATCCCCGGTGCTCCACACTTTGGAGGGAGGGGATGGGAGGCTGTGTGGCAGTAATATGATCAATTAATCAAGTTTGGTTAGTGAAGTACCTTTTTGTATATAAGGGCTATCTTTGTGCTGTTTTGTTTCGTTTTTAGAGTGTTCACATAGTGCATTTTGTCTGTGATAAATAAAAGCGGTTTTTAGTACATCTCATGTTAGTGCATGTGTTGGCATGTAGGTGATAGTGTCCATACTCATGTAACCCAACCAAACATATGTATTGTCTAATACAAATCGATACATGCAGTAGAGGGAGCTGTCAAGTAGAAATGGCTTCAGTTTATTTTTAAAATTAGTTTCTTCATCTGCTATCACCTTCATTTCACAAGGGAGGTTGTAAGCAGAGACTGTTGCATTATCAGTTCGAAAAAAGGACACAAATTCAACAGGCAAAAGTTAGAAGAAATTTTTGCATCTATAAGAAGATCAGAGAGTGAAGCATACAGCAACTTCCATTGTCGCACATTAGCCAAATATCTTGCCAAGAATCCAAGAAAATTCTGATACCACATGAAATCACTAAGTGGATAGAAGGCTTCTATTCAGTCACTCACTAGTGTGGCAACGGAAGGCAACAAAAGGAAACCTGAAGTTTTAAATTTTGTGTACAGACATGCCATTATTTGACTATTGTACAGACCCTCTCCCTTATGGTGGGCATAAGAATAAGCACAGTATGATATTTTCAAAGGAAATTTGCATCGTAATTCAGAGTAACACAGGCACTGCAATATCCTATTTATCTGCCGACACTGGGCAAATGACTTCAAGTAATATGTCTGACCTGTATGGGAATATACATAATGGATGTACAAGTACGGGTTGTAGACATGTGGTTGACGACATATGGAAGTTTGGTCATGCATTGATGCAAATAGTAAGGCGACTGCCAGCCATAAGTGGGAAATCCAGCTTTGAGTCCCGGTCTGGCACAGATTTCATTGTCATCATTCCATTCTACAGCTGATGGTTGTTCATATTTGCACTTGTGACTTCATTTAATGTGTAAGAATAAGCATACCTGGCATTGAGAAACAGCTGAAATAGTTGAAAACTGATAAGTCACCAGGTCTGGATGGAGTCCCAATTCAGTTTTACAGTGAGTACGTTCAACGCTGAACCCTTACTTACCTTGCATTTGTTGCAAAACTCCTGCCATCACAAAGTATCAAGTGACTGGAAAGAAACACTGATGACTCTTGTATATAAGTAGGGTAAAAGAATGGACATGCAAGTAACAGACGAATATCCTTAACATAGCTTTGCTGCAGAACTCCTGAGCATATTCAAATATTATTCCCAACATCCTACAGACTCCAAACCCACTACCCCATTCTTCATATACCTTACTAACTTTACCCTAACTCACAACTATTTCTCCTTTTAAAGGAAGGTATACAAACAAATCCACAACATAGACATGGGGATCTGCCTGAGGCACCCTACTGTGCCAACCTGTTTATGGGCCATACAGAGGAGACCTTCCTAGCCTCCCAAAATGCCAAACCCTTTGTCTGGTTCACGTTCATTTACGATACCTTCATGATTTGGACTCAGGGCCAAGACACCCAATCCTCATTCCATCACAACCTCTACACCTCATTTCCCACTTCACAACCTCTACACCTCATTTCCCATTTTACTGGGTCCTACTTGACACAGCGTGCCACCTTCCAGGATGTTGACCTCCTCCTCTCTGATGGTTCCATGCACACCTCTGTCCACATTAAACCCACCAACCACCAACTGTACCTTCATTTCCACAGCTGTCATCCCTTCGACACTGAAAAATCCCCACCCCCACCCCCTCCACACATCCTGGCCACTGAGGTACAGCATATCTGCAATGACAAGAACTCCCTTGCCCAGTTTGCTGAGGGTATCACCAAGGCTTTCACAGAGAGGCACTATCCCCAGACAGTACACAATCAGATCTCCTGTGCCATTTCTCCTCGCACCTCTAATCCTCCCGCATCCCCAACAACCACCAACAACCAGCCACAAAGGAATGCCCCCTTTGTACCCAGTACAACCCCGGACTGGAACAACTGAACCACATCCTTCACCAGGACTTTGATTACCTACATGAGGGACATCCTACCCAACATTCCTACCAATGTTTCTAAAGCGGTGTCCCATTGCCCACCCAGCCTCCACAATACTCTAGTCCATCCCTAAGCCACACCAAATCCCAACCCTTTGCATTAGGGATCATAACTCTGTGGAAGACCCAGGTGCAAGATCTGCCCAGTCCACCCACCCAGCACTTCTTACTCCCTTCCTATCACAGGCCTACCCTACCCCAACAGAAGCAAGGCCACCTGTAAAAGCAGCCACATCATCTATAGTGGATAGGCAAAATAATGTGAATAGTGGTAGTAATGGAATAGTTGTGTTTGATGGTCAACAATACAGGTAAGGCACATGTCGCGCTGGACTGTATGTGTTCTGTATGGACTAGGCATCAGTGCAGGTTGTTTACGAGTAGTACACACTTTGTATTTGCATTCAGAGGCCGAGGTTGACATGCAGTGAAAGACCTAACAGAGCTCCAAAGAGGGCAGATTGTGGGGGCCTAATTAGCTGGAGCATCAGTAACCAAGACACACATCTAATTGAATGTTTCAAGAGCAATTATTTCAACAGTCATGACAGCCCACACAAAACATGGGAAGATGTCATTGTGTAGAAGTAATAGTGGGCGCAAATCAGAAAAAAATGACACTTACACAAATTGTGTCAAAACAACACAAAACTACGGCAGCTAATGTCACTGCAGAGCTCAATAGCCATCTTTGAGACCCCATATGTATCGACACTCTGTGTCAAGAACTCCATAAAGCAAATATTCATGGATGAGCTGCTATACCGAAACCTTTAGTGATGACAACCAATGCAAAGAAGTGTTAAACATGGTGTCAGGTGCATAAATCCTGGATGACTGATCAATGAAACACATCTTATGGTCCAACGAGTCAACATTTTCATTATTTCCAACGTTGGGTTGGGTCTATGTCTGGAGAACACCAAAAGAAGCCTACTATCCTGATTGCTTGATTCCAGCAGTTAAGCATGGAGGTGGAAGTGTGATGGTGTGGGCACCCATATCATGGGATTCTGCTAAAACTAAACTCCATTCGAACAGGCCATGAAGGGCCCAATGGTACCAACCAGTTGTCATGTCATCCTCACCCTACAGTCGTCACCTGGATGCAGATATGGTGGTCAGCACACTGATCTCCCACCTGTATGTCAGTTTACAGGACTGATGGTATTCTGCTGGTCCCATCATTAGTCACAAAGCCTGTATTACAGCCAATGATTATCTGATCATTTTAGGTGATCAGGTGCACCCCATGATTCAAATGTTGTTCCCCAACAATGATGCCATATTTCAGGATGATAATGCACCCATTCACACGGCCAGGATGGTACAATTGTAGTACGAGGAGCTCTGAACTGCAGCATCTTCCCTGGTCAGCACAGTCCCCGGACTTGAATATTATTGAACCCTTGTGGGCAGTATTGGAGTGCAGGCTCTGGAGTAGATTTGTGCCTCCCTCGCCCCTACAGAAGTTAGAAGAGGTTCTGATTGAAGAGTGGCATAACATTCCTCTGGTGACTATACAGTCATTATATGCTGGTATTCCAAGAAGAATCGCAGCTGTATTCTACATCTACATTTATACTCCGCAAGCCACCCAACGGTGTGTGGCGGAGGACACTTTACGTGCCATTGTCATTACCTCCCTTTCCTGTTCCAGTCGCGTATGGTTCGCGGGAAGAACGACTGTCTGAAAGCCTCCATGTGCGCTCTAATCTCTCTAATTTTACATTCGTGATCTCCTCGGGAGGTATAAGTAGGGGGAAGCAATATATTCGATACCTCATCCAGAAACGCACCCTCTCGAAACCTGGGGAGCAAGCTACACCGCGATGCAGAGCGCCTCTCTTGCAGAGTCTGCCACTTGAGTTTGTTAAACATCTCCGTAACGCTATCACGGTTACCAAATAACCCTGTGACGAAACGCGCCGCTCTTCTTTGGATCTTCTCTATCTCCTCCGTCAACCCGATCTGGTACGGATCCCACACTGATGCGCAATACTCAAGTATAGGTCGAACAAGTATTTTGTAAGCCACCTCTTTTGTTGATGAACTACATTTTCTAAGGACTCTACCAATGAATCTCAACCTGGTACCCGCCTTACCAACAATTAATTTTATATGATCATTCCACTTCAAATCATTCCGCACGCATACTCCCAGATATTTTACCGAAGTAATTTCTACCAGTGTTTGTTCTGCTATCATATAATCATACAATAAAGGATCCTTCTTTCTATGTATTCGCAATACATTACATTTGTCTATGTTAAGGGTCAGTTGCCACTCCCTGCACCAAGTGCCTATCCGCTGCAGATCTTCCTGCATTTCGCTACAATTTTCTAATGCTGCAACTTCTCTGTACATTACAGCATTGTCCACGAAAAGCCGCATGGAACTTCCGACACTATCTACTAGGTCATTTATATATATTGTGAAAAGCAATGGTCCCATAACACTCCCCTGTGGCACACCAGAAGTTACTTTAACGTCTGTAGACGTCTCTCCATTGATAACAACATGCTGTGTTCTGTTTGCTAAAAACTCTTCAATACAGCTACACAGCTGGTCTGATATTCCGTAGGCTCTTACTTTGTTTATCAGGCGACAGTGCGGAACTGTATCAAATGCCTTCCGGAAGTAAAGGAAAATAGCATCTACCTGGGAGCCTGTATCTAACATTTTCTGGGTCTCATGAACTAATAAAGCAAGTTGAGTCTCACAGGATCGCTGTTTCCGGAATCCATGTTGATTCCTACATAGTAGATTCTGGGTTTCCAAAAACGACATGATACTTGAGCAAAAATCATGTTCTAAAATTCTACAACAGATCGACGTCAGAGATATAGGTCTATAGTTTTGCGCATCTGCTTGACGACCCTTCTTGAAGACTGGGACTACCCGTGCTCTTTTCCAATCATTTGGAACCTTCCGTTCCTCTAGAGACTTGCGGTACACGGCTGTTAGAAGGGGGGCAAGTTCTTTCGCGCACTCTGTGTAGAATCGAATTGGTATCCCGTCAGGCCCAGTGGACTTTCCTCTGTTGAGTGATTTCAGTTGCTTTTCTATTCCTTGGACACTTATTTGGATGTCAGCCGTTTTTTCGTTCGTGCGAGGATTTAGAGAAGGAACTGCAGTGCGGTCTTCCTCTGTGAAACAGCTTTGGAAAAAGGTGTTTAGTATTTCAGCTTTACGCGTGTCATCCTCTGTTTCAATACCTTCATCATCCCGGAGTGTCTGGATATGCTGTTTCGATCCACTTACTGATTTAACGTAAGACCAGAACTTCCTAGGATTTTCTGTCAAGTCAGTACATAGAATTTTACTTTCAAATTCACTGAACGCTTCACGCATAGCCCTCCTTACGCTAACTTTGACATCGTTTAGCTTCTGTTTGTCTGAGAGGTTTTGGCTGCGTTTAAACTTGCAGTAAAGCTCTCTTTGCTTTTGCAGTAGTTTCCTAACTTTGTTGTTGTACCGCGGTGGGTTTTTCCCGTCCCTCACAGTTTTACTCGGCACGTACCTGTCTAAAACGCATTTTACGATTGCCTTGAACTTTTTCCATAAACACTAAACATTGTCAGTGTCGGAACAGAAATGTTCGTTTTAATCTGTTAGTTAGTCTGAAATCTGCCTTCTATTACTCTTGCTAAACAGATAAACCTTCCTCCCTTTTTTTATATTCCTATTTACTTCCATATTCAGGGATGCTGCAACGGCCTTATGATCACTGATTCCCTGTTCTGCGCTTACAGAGTCGAAAAGTTCGGGTCTGTTTGTTATCAGTAGGTCCAAGATGTTATCTCCACGAGTCGGTTCTCTGTTTAATTGCTCGAGATAATTTTTGGATAGTGCACTCAGTATAATGTCACTCGATGCTCTGTCCCTACCACCCGTCCTAAACATCTGAGTGTCCCAGTCTATATCTGGTAAATTGAAATCTCCACCTAAGACTATAACATGCTGAGAAAATTTATGTGAAATGTATTCCAAATTTTCTCTCAGTTGTTCTGCCACTAATGCTGCTGAGTCGGGAGGTCAGTAAAAGGAGCCAATTATTAACCTAGCTCGGTTGTTGAGTGTAACCTCCACCCATAATAATTCACAGGAACTATCCACTTCTACTTCACTACAGGATAAACTACTACTAACAGCGACAAACACTCCACCACCGGTTGCATTCAATCTATCCTGTCTAAACACCGTCTGTACCTTTGTAAAAATTTCGGCAGAATATATCTCTGGCTTCAGCCAGCTTTCTGTACCTATAACAGTTTCAGCTTTGGTGCTTTCTATCAGCGCTTGAAGTTCCGGTACTTTACCAACGCAGCTTTGACAGTTTACAATTACAATACCGATTGCTGATTGGTCCCTGCATGTCCTGACTTTGCCCCGCACCCGTTGAGGCTGTTGCCCTTTCTGTACTTTCCCAAGGCCATCTAACCTAAAAAACCGCCCAGCCCACGCCACACAACCCCTGCTACCCATGCAGCCGCTTGTTGCGTGTATTGTGGGCATATGGGGGTCCAACTCTTTATTAATAAACCATTCCCAAATAAGTACAGGTGTTCACATTATTTTGACTATCCCCTACATCAACTCGGCTGCAATCATTGCACATCATTTTATATTAGTATGACTACAAACAAGTTGTCCACCAGGTTGAATGACCACTGCCAAACTTTGGCCAAGAGCAAAGTTCACCACATTGTGGCACAACATGCAGCTAAACATAACATGCTTCATTTCAGTGGCTGCTTCACTACCTGAGACATCTGGATCCTCCCCTCCACCACTAGCTTTTCTGTACTGCACAGCTAAGAGTTATCCATACAACACATTCCCTTGTCCTGGAATTATCAAGACCTCAGCCTATGGTAATATACTGTCACCACACCTCCACAGTTTTCACCCTCTCTGTGCTACCAACTCCTCCCTATTCTCATCTCCCATTCTGTTTGGGTGCCATCCTCTGTCAGTGAACCCACCCCTCTTTCCCTTCCCCTTTCCTGCTCCTCTACTTTCTCATTCCTTGCCCCTCCCCCCTCAGCCCTCCCCATCTCCCTGCCCCACACTCTCGACGCTGCACCTTTCGACTCTCTAGTCCCTTCATGCTCCACCAGACAGCACTCTTCTCTCCCTCCTGCCCCTATACTGCTATCCCTTCCCCTTCCCCATACTCTCAGGGTCACTGCTTGCATTCCACATGACAGTTGCATTCTGGTCTGAGCTGCCAAGGATGGTGGTCATTGCATATGTGCATATGAGGTGTGCTTGGTTGTGTGACTGAATGTGCGTTTGTTATTCCTTTTCCGGTGAAGGCAATGGCTGAAAGCTTATGTCTAAGTGTCTGTTAGTTGTGCCTGTCTGCAACTGAACTTGTCATCTTTATGGGAAGTATCACTCTATTTTTTCCTTATATTGTTGATATTCCAACCTGAAGTATGTATTGCTTTATTTTGCCTAACGGCTTTCTTTCCATCCCACTGCTGTGTGATGTTTTCCTTTGTTACTATTCTCTGTATTTGTTACTATTCTCTGTAGCATTACTCTTCTCATTGTCCATTCTTCTTCTTGTCTGTGTTTACTCACCACCTTCCAAACAGCACATCATCTCGTCCATACACAACACACGGCTATGTGACTGCACAGACTGTTGATTTACCATCTGATGCCCCAAATTCTTCCCACTGATAATTATATTTATTCCTATTGATTCCACTTCCTCCTTCAGCCTCACATATTTGAATTTCCACACCTACCAGTGTGACACACACATGTGATCCTTGACCTAACCAATCTTCCCTCACTCTTTCTCTCCTTATCCCAACACCAGCAGTCTCCTATACCTCACCTGTTCCTTTCTCCCACATTTCTGTAAGTTTTTAATGCATTTGTCAATATTTTATGTGGCTTCACACATTTTTGTGTACTTTTATGTATTGGTCATATTTTTACATATTTGTGTGTGTTTTTGAGTGTCTGTGTGTGTGTCCCTGCATATCTATATGTACATCTTACATGTCTTTTCTCTTATCCAGCTACCCTCATACCCATGTAACATCGTTTTTTCCCATTTCTTTGCCATTTCCATTTGCCATGTGCCATCCCTGGGACAGTGAGCCGCTGCTCCATTTTTCTGCACCATTTCAGAAAAGTACACCTTTCCCTGGGTAAAATCCAGTTCCACATCCTATTTCTTAAATTCTGCCTAAAACATGGAATCCTCACCCCCCCCCCCCCCCCCCCAACAATTTAATATAAAAAACTCCTTTCTCAAGATTCCAGCAGTCCCTGGCTCTGAAAACCTGGTACTGCAAAAACATATCCTAATGGCACAGACATCCCAGGAACACCTCTGCTCCTTCTGCAAGATACTGCTACTGTGCAATCCCTGCTGCATAGATCACATTCAGAAACTGAATCCCTTGCTCTCCAGCATCTGGAGGAGCATTCTAGACATCACCTTGATAAGTTACCCAACCTTCTGATATCCTACTGCTGCCTTGGGACACTACTATCCAACCCCTATCCTACCAAAAGTGTTCCTCCTCATCAGCCCCTCATAGCACCCAAACCCTTCCTAGCTGAACATTTCAACTTGCTGCATCCCCCAAAACTCCCTACTAACACTCCACCAAATCCAGAGTTGAAACATTCCCATAACACTGTTGGTAACCTTTCCAACAGAACCTTCAGCCCCACAGAAGTTTCAGTCCTATCCAAAGGCCTCACCTTTAGCCCTGCATCAGAATTTAACCATCTTGGAATTGTCAAAAGTACTCTCCTTCTCCCAAACCCTCCAATGGAACCACTTTGTTGCCACCAGTCCCTCCAACCAAAACCAATTTAATCTCAACATTGAACCCTGGCTCTCCCAGTTCATACCAGCACACTCCTAACCACCCCATGGTCACCTTCCAGGAATCCCTTACCTCTAAATTGGCCTCACCGTCTTTCCCTAGTCCCTTCCTCAAAATGCCAACCTTTTGTCAGATAAAGGACAGCCATACACAACCTCAAAATAAATCCTGCCCTAATCATCCTAGCTGGAGACAAAAGTTCCACCACTGCTGTTATGGATCACAGTGATTACCTGGTGGAAGGCCCTTGCCAATTATCTGACTCCTCCACCTATAAACTGTGCCAGAGTGATCCCATCCCAGAAGTTCATTATAACTTCCAATCCCTGCTTAAAGCTTTAGGCCCTTCCCAGACCCATTAGCCTCCTCCCTCCTATGAAACCCCACACATTTATCTTCTGCATGCTCCCCAAAATCCACAAAACCAACAATCCTGGATGCCCCATTATGGCTGGCTATTGAATCCCCACTGAAAGAATTTCGCCCCTCATTGACTACCATCTCCAACCAATTGCCCGTAATCTAGCCTCCCACATCAAATACACCAACCACTTCCTTTACTGACTCTTCACCGTCCCCAGCCCGTTACGTCCTGGAACCCTAATTGTCACTAAAGACGTCACCTTTCTATACAAAAACGTCCTTCATGCCTATGGTCTTACCATGAACACTATCTTTCACAAGTCCTATGGACTTCAAAACAAACTATCTCATTCCTCATATACCTTACTAACTTTACCCTAACTCACAATTACATCTTCTTTGAAGGGAAGATATACAAACAAATCTACAGCTCATCATTGAGCACCTGTTTGGCACCCTCCTATGCCACCCTGTTTATTAGCCATCTAGAGAAGACCTTCCTAGCCTCCCAAAATGTCAAACCTCTTTTCTGGTTTGGGTTCATTTATGGTATCTTCATGATACAGACTCAGGGCCAAGACATCCTATCCTCATTCCTTCACAACCTCAGCATCTTCTCTCCCATCTGCTTCACTTGGTCCTACTCAACCCAGTGTGCCACGTTTCTGGACATTGACCTCCTCTCTCGTGGCCCTATCCACATCTCTGTTCACATTAAACCCACCAACTACAATCAGTAACTGTATTTATTTGGTTATCTATCATTGTGCCCTGAAATGAGGTACATCCGACCCAAGAGTCTTACCACTCCTCCTAAAGTGGTGTTCCATCGCCCATCCAACCTCCACAACATCCTAGTCCATTCCTATGCCACATCCAATTCCAACCTCTTGCCACAGGGCTCATATCCCTATGAAAGACCCAGGTGCAAGACCTGCCTGATCCACCCACCCAGCACTTCCTATTCCAGTCCTTTCATAGACTTATCCTACCCCATTAGGGGGCAGGTCACTTGTGAAAGCAGCCATGTCATATATCAATTCTGCTGCAATCATTGCACAGCTTTTTACATTGATGTGACTACCAACCAGTCCACCAGGATGAATGTGGCCAAGAGCAAAGTAGATCAACCTGTGGCACAACGTGCAACTGAACATAATGCGTTTGATTTTTACGGCTGCTTCGTTACCTAACCCATCTGGATCCTCCCCTCGACCACCAGCTTTTCTGAACTGTGCAGATGGAAGTTATCCATACAACACATTCTCTGCTCCCAAAATTGTCCCGGCCTCAACCTACTAGAACATAATGTCACCAAACCCTCCAGCCAACAGTTTCCACCCCCTCTGTCCTATCACCTCCTTCATATTCTTGTTTTCCACCCTGCTTCTGTACCACCCTCTGTCAATGCAGCCACCCATCTTTCCCTTGCCCTGCTCCTCTCCTTTCACTATCCGTTCTCTCCTCCTTCTCCCCCTCCCTGCAGTCTAGTCCCTGCGTGCTCCACAAGACAGCACTCTTTACTCCCCCCCACCCTACGCTGCTATCCCTTCTCCTTCCCCACCCTCTCCAAATTGCTGCATCCATTCTACATGACAAGTGCCTTCTGGTCTGAGCTGGTGATCATATGTGTATGTGTGCATGAGGTGTGCTTGCTTGTGTGAATGAATATGTGTGTGTATGTGTGTGTATTTCCTCTTCTAGTATAGGCTGTGGCTGAAAGCTTATGTGTGTCTTTCAGCTGTGTCTGTGTGCAACTTAACATGTCATCTTTATGGGAAGTAGAAATCTACCTTTTCCTTATATTGTTAGTATTGATTGTGACATTATTATGAAAGAGGTGGTAAGAAGATAATGAAGATGATTTTATTTGATACTAGTGATCCTGGCAATGCTTTGCAAGTGCTAAATATGTTTGGGAACTGGTATCCCTCCTAATCTACTTCCCTTCCCTCTCTCTCTCTGACCATTTCCACCTCACCTATTCTTTTTACATCTTCTACTTCTCTACCCTCTCTCTGTCCATCACCATCACCTCCTCCACCCTCTAACTGTATCTCCTCCTACCCCTTTCCCTCTCGATCTCCCCCTCCCACCTCTCTCTGTCCATTCCACCACCATCCCCTATCCCCTCCTCCATCCATCTCATCTTCCCTCCTCTCTCTGACTGTGAGCCTTATTTATTGTTACTGCAAATTCAGATTCTGTAGTAGTATCCTAAGCATAAGCCAATAATTCATAACCACAACTTTTCTGTTTTCGGTAAAAACTGATTGCAAGGAATAAAGCAAATCAACACATTGTTGTGTATACAAATATTTTTAAGTATGTATAATGAGTAAGAATATGTATGGGAGAAACAGTTTTTCTGCTTGCAAGAAAGCAAATGAAGTCACACATTTTCACAGCACAGCACTACACAGCATTTTATTTCTTACATTAGATTTTAACAGGAAACCCGAACATTGTTGCTTAAAAAATATGTGGTCTATGTACATCTGAGTGTATTGGTAAAAACATTTCCCCTTTATGTATTACATGTATACTTGTATATTAAAAATATGTAGCCTATGCCCGTCTGATTGTTCATTAGAGTATCATGTAAAAATTTGAAGTACGGTTAAGAACTTGTGATCAAACAAATTTCAGGCTTGCAACTGGGTTCAAGCCTGAAATTTGTTTGAACATTCAATTTGCTGGAAAAAATTTTAAAACTCACAAGAACTTTGTGACTGTTGCTAACAGTGTTTCCTCTTCATATCTGAACCCTTATTATATTATCATGTAAAAATTTGAAGTAAATTGGTCCAGCACTTTTCGAGGTTTTTGGTGACAATGTTGTTCATTGACTTGTCATTATGAAGGCATATAGATTTTAAATATATATTTATATGCTATACATATTTAAAAAATAGGTTGCCTATGTCTGTTCGGAGGTTCATTAGAGTATCATGTAAAAATTTGAAAAAAAAAAAAAAAGAAAAGATCATGAAGCTGCCCTTTTTCTAGTATATACATATTTACATACTACATATATTTCAACAATATGTAGCCTTTGTCCGTCTGACCATTTATTGGAGTATTGTGTAAATATTTGAAGTAAGTCATTGTAGTACTTTTCAAGATTTTAGGTAACAATGCTAAAAGACAGCTTGTCTTTATATAGTAGTATAGATATTAGTGTCTCATAAGTTTTCAAATATACAATAAGTAAGTTAGAAGAAAAAGAGACCACGCACCAAATAGCAGAAGTGCGCATGTGTGTGTATGTGTGTGTGTATGTACTGTAACACAATAAAGGATTTTATTTCAGAAATTAGCAAGTTTTCTTTATCTTGTGTGTGTGCCTGTTGATGACTCAATGATCATGCTATTCAGTGAGTGGTCTCCTGTACTTCTAATTTATTTACATTCTACTGCAGCTTTTTAAAATAAATATAAAATGAAACATATAGTTTAGTGTCTTTTACATAATTGATTTTCCTTTGGATAATCCTTCACAAACAACAATAGCTATTTGAGATATACAAAGCTTTGAAATATGGATTAAATATGCATGGCTTTGAAAAGAATTTCTTGTTGCCAATAACTGAAGACCAATAGAAAGTCTCTACTTCATAGGAACTGCTTTTTTTTATTTGTGCTCTCCTTTTGAAACAAATGGCTCTATCAGATTCATTATAATTTCAAAATCCAACAGTGATGTCATAGAGCAGTTACATGTTCCACATTCAGCTCGCAGAGCAAGTCACTCCAGCCACAACTTGTAGAATATGTTTCCAACTAAGGTGATGACTACACTTCTGTCTTTACTTACATTGTCAGGTACTATTAATGCAGTACTTCATATCACTAACTCTGGACATAGCATAGTACACACTGCCAATACACAATATGAAATGTTTGCTACTGACTTCAGTGTTGCAGATGATGTGAGTGAACATATAGAAATATAAGTTCACCAGCAGAAATGTGTTTTTACAACAGTGTAAAGGTGTAGGCATTTAATTTTAGAGGACTGTAAACCCTGGCACCCCTGGACTGGTGATCCGGCCATAATTTTTTTTTGCCACAAAGGGATCCAGCAAGATATTTACAGGACCTTTTGAGCTGTAACATCTACATGGCACATTCACTTCAATAGGACACTGGTACCTACACTGTCCTCCCAGTATTTAGTATGTGAACCTCCTTCTTGTGTATTACATGAGTCATTTAAGTAAAAGCTGAGACTTTGCAGTTGAATGATTTAAAATAATACAATATGGTATGAAGAATCTGTCAATTGCATAAATATATCTATAAAACAAATTCTCCTGTACCTTGCTTCTTTTCCATGTGTAGGTGATAACTATAAAATAGAAGAAACTGCCAAATAATGGAAAGTCCCAGAAGGAATATCTGCAGTATGGAAACTGTACAATATGGAAAGGGTAGATTGCTACTCACATAGTGGATGCATTGAGTCATAGACAGGGATAATGAAAAAGAGTGCTAGAAGTATTAAGCTTTTGGACTGTCCATAGAGTGTTAAAGACTACGTTGTTGTTGTTGTTGTCTTCAGTCCTGAGACTGGTTTGATGCAGCTCTCCATGCTACTCTATCCTGTGCAAGCTTCTTCATCTCCCAGTACCTACTGCAACCTACATCCTTCTGAATCTGCTTAGTGTATTCATCTCTTGGTCTCCCCCTACGATTTTTACCCTCCACGCTGCCTTCCAATACTAAATTGGTGATCCCTTGATGCCTCAGAACATGTCCTACCAACCGATCCCTTCTTCTGGTCAAGTTGTGCCACAAACTTCTCTTCTCCCCAATCCTATTCAATACTTCCTCATTAGTTATGTGATCTACCCATCTAATCTTCAGCATTCTTCTGTAGCACCACATTTCAAAAGCTTCTATTCTCTTCTTGTCCAAACTATTTACCGTCCATGTTTCACTTCCATACATGGCTACACTCCATACAAATACTTTCAGAAATGACTTCCTGACACTTAAATCTATACTCGATGTTAACAAATTTCTCTCCTTCAGAAACGCTTTCCTTGCCATTGCCAGTCTACATTTTATATCTTCTCTACTTCGACCATCATCAGTTATTTTGCTCCCCAAATAGCAAAACTCCTTTACTACTTTAAGTGTCTCATTTCCTAATCTAATACCCTCAGCATCACCCGACTTAATCCGACTACATTCCATTATCCTTGTTTTGCTTTTGTTGATGTTCATCTTATATCCTCCCTTCAAGACACCATCCATTCTGTTCAACTGCTCTTCCAAGTCCTTTGCTGTCTCTGACAGAATTACAATGTCATTGGCGAACCTCAAAGTTTTTATTTCTGCTCCATGGATTTTAATACCTACTCCAAATTTTTCTTTTGTTTCCTTTACTGCTTGCTCAATATACAGATTGAATAACATTGGGGAGAGGTTGCAACCCTGTCTCACTCCCTTCCCAACCGCTGCTTCCCTCTCATGCCCCTCGACTCTTATAACTGCCATCTGGTTTCTGTACAAATTGTAAATAGCCTTTCGCTCCCTGTATTTTACCCCTGCCACCTTTAGAATTTGAAAGAGAATATTCCAGTCAACATTGTCAAAAGCTTTCTCTAAGTCTACAAATGCTAGAAACGTCGGTTTGCCTTTCCTTAATCTTTCTTCTAAGATAAGTCGTAAGGTCAGTATTGCCTCACGTGTTCCAGTATTTCTACGGAATCCAAACTGATCTTCCCCGAGGTCGGCTTCTACTAGTTTTTCCATTCGTCTGTAAAGAATTCGTGTTAGTATTTTTCAGCTGTGGCTTATTAAACTGATTGTTCGGTAATTTTCACATCTGTCAACACCTGCTTTCTTTGGGATTGGAATGATTATATTCTTCTTGAAGTCTGAGGGTATTTCGCCTGTTTCATACATCTTGCTCACCAGATGGTAGAGTTTTGTCAGGACTGGCTCTCCCAAGGCCGTCAGTAGTTCTACTGGAATGTTGTCTACTCCGGGGGCCTTGTTTCGACTCAGGTCTTTCAGTGCTCTGTCAAACTCTTCACGCAGTATCGTATCTCCCATTTCATCTTCATCTACATCCTCTTCCATTTCCATAATATTGTCCTCAAGTACATCGCCCTTGTATAGACCCTCTATATACTCCTTCCACCTTTCTGCTTTCCCTTCTTTGCTTAGAACTGGGTTTCCATCTGAGCTCTTGATGTTCATACAAGTGGTTCTCTTATCTCCAAAGGTCTCTTTAATTTTCCTGTAGGCAGTATCTATCTTACCCCTAGTGAGATAAGCCTCTACATCCTTACATTTGTCCTCTACCCATCCCTGCTTAGCCATTCTGCACTTCCTGTCGATCTCATTTTTGAGACATTTGTATTCCTTTTTGCCTGCTTCATTTACTGCATTTTTATATTTTCTCCTTTCATCAATTAAATTCAATATTTCTTCTGTTACCCAAGGATTTCTACTAGCCCTCGTCTTTTTACCTACTTGATCCTCTGCTGCCTTCACTACTTCATCCCTCAGAGCTACCCATTCTTCTACTGTATTTCTTTCCCCCATTCCTGTCAATTGTTCCCTTATGCTCTCCCTGAAACTCTGTACAACCTCTGGTTTAGTCAGTTTATCCAGGTCCCATCTCCTTAAATTCCCACCTTTCTGCAGTTTCTTCAGTTTTAATCTACAGGTCATAACCAATAGATTGTGGTCAGAGTCCACATCTGCCCCTGGAAATGTCTTACAATTTAAAACCTGGTTCCTAAATCTCTGTCCTACCATTATATAATCTATCTGATACCTTTTAGTATCTCCAGGGTTCTTCCATGTATACAACCTTCTATCATGATTCTTAAACCAAGTGTTAGCTATGATTAAGTTGTGCTCTGTGCAAAGTTCTACCAGGCGGCTTCCTCTTTCATTTCTTAGTCCCAATCCATATTCACCTACTATGTTTCCTTCTCTCCCTTTTCCTACACTCGAATTCCAGTCACCCATAACTATTAAATTTTCGTCTCCATTCACTATCTGAATAATTTCTTTTATTTCATCATACATTTCTTATATTTCTTCGTCATCTGCAGAGCTAGTTGGCATATAAACTTGTACTACTGTAGTAGGTGTGGGCTTCGTATCTATCTTGGCCACAACAATGCATTCACTATGCTGTTTGTAGTAGCTTACCCGCATTCCTATTTTCCTATTCATTATGAAACCTACTCCTGCATTACCCCTATTTGACTTTGTGTTTATAACCCTGTAGTCACCTGACCAGAAGTCTTGTTCCTCCTGCCACCGAACTTCACTAATTCCCACTATATCTAACTTTAACCTATCCATTTCCCTTTTTAAATTTTCTAACCTACCTGCCCGATTAAGGGATCTGACATTCCACGCTCCGATCCGTAGAACGCCAGTTTTCTTTCTCCTGATAACGACATCCTCTTGAGTAGTCCCCGCCCGGAGATCCGAATGGGGGACTATTTTACCTCCGGAATATTTTACCCAAGAAGACGCCATCATCATTTAATCATACAGTAAAGCTGCATGCCCTCGAGAAAAATTACGGCCGTAGTTTCCCCTTGCTTTCAGCCGTTCGCAGTACCAGCACAGCAAGGCCGTTTTGGTTATTGTTACAAGGCCAGATCAGTCAATCATCCAGACTGTTGCCCCTGCAACTACTGAAAAGGCTGCTGCCCCTCTTCAGGAACCACACGTTTGTCTGGCCTCTCAACAGATACCCCTCCGTTGTGGTTGTACCTACGGTACGGCTATCTGTATTGCTGATGCACGCAAGGCTCCCCACCAACGGCAAGGTCCATGGTTCATGGGGGGGGGGGGGGGGGGGGGGGGTTAAAGACTACCTTGAAGCTAAAACTTAACGTGTTTGTATGTAACTGTGAAAAATGTATTTTTTTAGATAGCATGAAGTGACTTCAGTCTATGATAATTACATCTGTATGTATTCATTATTTATAAGCAGATATTTTAAGATAAATAAGCATGACATGTTCAATGCCATTGTATAGAATGATCCATGTACAAATAAAGCAATGAGTAGCAACCTATCCTTTCCATATTGTTATTCCATTGTGGACTTTCCCTGCCTATTGGGTTCCCTTCTGTCCCACAATCCAGTGCTGTTTCCCCCATTACTCAGTATCCATCCTTTCCTGTCACTGCTTTCCTATACTGAACTGCCACCTTCCAAACTGCACATACTGTCTACTGTTTACCACACATCTTTTGAAGCTCTGACTTCCAAACCAATCTGTAGCTTGCCCACACACAACACATGGCTATGTGATCCCGCAGACTGTACGTGCGGTGCCCTCATGTCCCACATTCTTCCCACCAATATAATTATTCCTGGACTTCAAACTTGATTCTGCCTGCATTCATTCCCTCTCATGTATTTTTGCAGCATATTTACTATACTTCATCTGTTTCATTTTTTTTTTTTTTTGTGATTTTCCCTTGCATTTTTATAGTTTTTTTACACATTTTTCATTCTCTGCTGTGGATCCATGCTACTTCTGTCTGTGCCAATACAAAAAAGTTTATCTATCCCTAGCCAGAACCATGTCTCACATAATTTTCCTGTAATGTTTTCTAGTTCACAGAATCCTCCCAAATGGCCCAACCATCAAATTACATGTCTCCAGCTGCAACCCCTCCATCCACAATGGGATCTATCTTTTCAAATTCTGTCATTCCATAGCCGTCACAAACTTAATCCTTCCAAAACCACATAAATCAGGCCCAAACATTTTTTACCTCCTCTCCACCTGTAAAAGACTCCTGATCTGTAATCCCGCATCACTGCCAGATTGAAACCCTTGCCCTCCAGGAGCTAGAGCAGTACGTACAACATCACTTCAAAAACTTCCCAATCTATTCCCCTAATACTACTACCTTCGACTACCACAATCTGCCACCTCTACCAAGGCCTCTCTCAAACCTCCTCAGCATAGCATATCCTCATAATCAGCAAACTCTGCCTTTCAGATATACTACATTTGTCACACAGTCAGAAACTCCTTCTCACCACCCTTTGGAACCCTGAGCCTAAACAGACCCACAACACGGTCATGAAACTACTCCAAAAGCCTCAGTCCCACAGACATATCAGTCCTTTCCAGTTGTCTTACTTTTTCCCACACTCCTAAATTCAATCACACAGGGCTTGTTAAAGACCTTCTCTTCTTCTCCCAGTCCCTACTTTTCCTTTGCTAACCCTACCAATCAGACTCAATCCAAAACCAATACTGAACCGTTCCTGCCTCCGTTTACTCCTTTATCTAACAGTGATCTGCCCGCAAATCATCCCATGTTAACTTTCGAGAATTTCCTAACCTCAAAACTTGCCTCCCTGTCATTCACCAAATCACTCAACATGGAAACTAACCTCACATCTGCAGAAAGAATCATAATCCATCATCTAAAAACTAATCCCAACTTTATAATCTACCTGCCAGCAAAGGTACCATCACTGTAGTTATGAACCGCAGGGATTATCTTGTGGAGGGACTCTACCAGCTGTCAGATATATCCACCAACAAGCCCTGCCACAGTGACCCTATTTCCTAAATGTGGCAGACTCTCCAGTCCCTCCTCAAATCCATCCCAGAACATCTCCCCTGAAGCTATCTCCCTCCTTACTCACACTGCTCCCTACCCTCCTATCTTCTACATGCTTCCCAAAGTATAAATACTTAACCATCCAGGACATCCCATTGTGGCTGGTTACTGTGCCCTCATAGAGAGAATCTCTGCCCTTGTGGACTAACACCTTCATATTCCCCATAGCCTACCTTCCTATATAAAAGACACCATCCACTTCCCCCCACTGACTGTCCAGAGTTCTCATCCCTTTATCATCCAGCACCCTACTCGTCACTGTTAATGCCACCTACTTCAACATTAAGATCTCCAGTGCCCATGGGCTTGCCACTGTTGAACACTATTTTTCCCCGTCTACCTTTCCCAATTACCTTTGACAGCTACCTTTCCAAACCTACCACCTTTTTCCTAGTCACTATGACCAAACATATCTTCACCCTCAATTACTTCTCCATTGAAAGCTTCACCGACTCTCCACAGTTCCTGTTCCTTTATCAGAGGCACCCTGCTCATCACTGTTAATACCACCTATTTCAACATTAAGGTCTCCAATGCCCATGGCCTTGCCGCTGTTGAACACTATCTTTCCCAGTCTACCTCTCCCAATATGACAACTACCTTTCCAAACCTACCACCTTTTTACTGGTAACTATGTCCAAGCATATCTTCACCCATAGTTACTTCTCCTCTGAAAGCTTCACCTACAGACACATCCCTGGTACAGCAACTGGCACTCATATGGCACCATTCTATGCTGCCCTATTTGTGGGCCAACTAGAGGAATTCTTCCTAACTACACAGAATCCCAAACCCCTCATCTGTCTCAGATTCACTGATGACATCTTCATAATCTGAACTGAGGGTAAGACATCCAATTCACATCCCTCCAGAAACTCAAAACCTTCTGTCCCATTTCCTTCACCAGGTCCTCCTGGGCCCAGCAAACCACCTTCCTCATTGCCAACCTCCATCTCAAGGATGGCTATGTCAGAATCTCAGCCCACATCAAATCTGCCGACCATCAACAATACTTCCACTTTGACAGCTGCCACCCATTCCACACCAAGAAGTCCCTTCCACTAAACCTAGCCACAATTGGTCGTCACATCTTTGGTGACGAGCAGTCCCTCTCAAAATATCATGCCAAGAGTCTCATTGAGGCCTTCACAGATAGGAATTAACCTCCGCACTTTGTCCCGAAACAGTTCTCCCGTTCATTACCTCTTGTCACCTGCTATTCCTCATGTACCCACGTACTGGCACAAAGGAGCAACCCCCTCATGAATCAGTACCACCTAGGACTGTAGGACTGGAGTAACTGAATTACATTCTCTGTCCAGGTTTTAACTACCTCTCACTGTGCAATGAAATGAGAAATATCCATCTTACACCCCCCCCCCCCCCCCCTCCCTGCCCCATCGTGATATTCTGGTGCACAACCAACCTAAGCAATATCCTTGTCTGTTACCATTCTACTCCTGCTCCTAACCTCTTACCCCATGGCTCAGGTCTCTGCAACAAATCTAAATGCAAAACCTTTCCCATACATCCTCCTACTACCACCTACTCAGTCTTATCTCTGGTGTCCCCTATTCTATCAAAGTCAGCGCCATCCGTGAAAGCGGCCATGTGACTTGCCAGCTTAGCTGCAACCAATGTGCCTCATTCTACATGGGGAGGACAACTAACAAATTATTTGACTGCCTGAATGGCCATTGCCAAAGTGTGGACAAAAGAGAGCTGGACCACATAGTTGCTGGGCATACTGCCCAATATGATTTGCTTAACTTTAATGATTGTTTCACAGTCTGCATCTCATGGATGCTTCCTATCAACACCTGCTTTTCTGAACTGCACAGATGGGAACTCTCCCTACAACATATCCTTTGTTGTCTTAAGGCACATGTCACCAAACTTTGTTAGTCTTTGTTCTCCACCTGCCTGTCTTCTTCCCTGCTTCCACTCCAATACTACACATGCCTTCAGCCCCAACAGTACACCAGTGCACCTACATAATCCTTTGCATTTTCCTATTTCTCTCGTCTCTCCTTCTTTCCTTCCCATGCAAAGCCTCCCAATGCTGCACCTAGCAGATCTATCCTACCCACAGCTCATTTCTGCATGCTCCCACAGCCAGCACTAGCACTTCGCCCACACCTACCCTGTTATTCTTCCCCCAGAACCCGTACCTCTTCTCTTCCCCTACTACCCAAACAGCTAGATTGCTGCTCACCTCTGTCACAGTTGCAGTCAGGCCTTAGTGCCCAGAGATGACACTGGCCACATGTGTGTGTGTGTGTGTGTGTGTGTGTGTGTGTGTGTGTGTGTTTGTGTGTATGTTAGCTGTGCTTATGTGAACATGTGTGAGTCTTCCACTTCTTATGAAGGATTTAGTTGGAAAGCTGAATATTTCCAGCATTCTCCTTCATTGCGCTTGTCTGTGATCCAACATCACCTCTATTTGGTGAGTAACAGTCTCTCCTTTCCATACAGGAGAAACTTTATTATTTAAGGTACTTACTTACTTCCCTGGTTGTAACCATATATGCACAAGCAACAGCATATCTTTAATCATTATAATTATCTTCTACTTTCCTTTGATACCTTTGTTTTATTCTGTGATTCCTTTTTACCTTCATTTTGCAACTGAAAAGCAAATTCTAGTACAAAAATGTCTTGTTGCGTATATTGCTGCCAACCAGATCTCATATTATTGTTTCTTGAAATATATACTATTTTATTTTATTCATGATTTTTTGAGAACATGGCAATGTGGTTGTTTTCGTAAATAACACTGAAGAAAGAACTACTACCAGCCACACTTTTTGATAAATTATTTATTTTGCCACAACTAATTTGATCATCGGATGATAGCCAGAATTTCTTCTACAAATTTCAAATGGTGCTTTGGTCCTATAATATAACAGAATATCACAATTTCGTTGATTACAAAAGCTTCCACATTGTATACAAAGTCTTTATATTTCACTGATTTGAGGAAAGGTTTTTCTTTCGGCATTACATCATAGGGAACAGTACCATTGATATCAAGCATGCTGAACATGAGCTTGACTGAAGACACGATGCTGGACCAATGTGCGCACATCTGACATCATGTCATGGTTGTATCAAGATGGTGATTGTGCAGTAATGGGATACTTCTACACTTCTGATCTGTTTACACTGCAAAAAGAAGTTGAAGGGTCACTTTTTTGCAGCCCTATTGTGTTCTCCCTTGAAGTTCTAAATTTAGCTCTGTGGGTTTTCTGGCTGTAGTGGCTGACAGCACACAGAAAACACCTACCAATTATGATCAGCACTTTTATTAAATCTTTGTAATTTAACAAAGCACAAGAAAGACACTACAGAAATTCAGAACATGCACATTGCAACCTCAGTACACAAGACCGTAAGAGATGGAAAAGAGCCACCGTGGTACAACAACTGAGTTAGAAAACTGCTGCAGAAGCAAAGGGAACTTCACAGCAAACATAAACATAGCCAAAGCCTTGCAGACAAACAAAAATTACGCGAAGCGAAATGTAGTGTGAGGAGGGCTATGCGAGAGGCGTTCAATGAATTTGAAAGTAAAGTTCTATGTACTGACTTGGCAGAAAATCCTAAGAAATTTTGGTCTTATGTCAAAGCGGTAGGTGGATCAAAACAAAATGTCCAGACACTCTGTGACCAAAATGGTACTGAAACAGAGGATGACAGACTAAAGGCTGAAATACTAAATGTCTTTTTCCAAAGTTGTTTCACAGAGGAAGATTGCACTGTAGTTCCTTCTCTAGATTGTCGCACAGATGACAGAATGGTAGATATCGAAATAGACGACAGAGGGATAGAGAAACAATTAAAATCGCTCAAAAGAGGAAAGGCCTCTGGACCTGATGGGATACCAGTTCAATTTTACACAGAGTACGCGAAGGAACTTGCCCCCCTTCTTGCAGCGGTGTACCGTAGGTCTCTAGAAGAGCGTAGCGTTCCAAAGGATTGGAAAAGGGCACAGGTCATCCCCATTTTCAAGAAGGGACGTCGAACAGATGTGCAGAACTATAGACCTATATCTCTAACGTCGATCAGTTGTAGAATTTTGGAACACGTATTGTGTTTGAGTATAATGACTTTTCTGGAGACTAGAAATCTACTCTGTAGGAATCAGCATGGGTTTTGAAAAAGACGATCATGTGAAACCCAGCTCGCGCTATTCATCCACGAGACTCAGAGGGCCATAGACACGGGTTCACAGGTAGATGCCATGTTTCTTGACTTCCGCAAGGCGTTCGATACAGTTCCCCACAGTCGTTTAATGAACAAAGTAAGAGCATATGGACTATCAGACCAATTGTGTGATTGGATTGAGGAGTTCCTAGATAACAGGACGCAGCATGTCATTCTCAATGGAGAGAAGTCTTCCGAAGTAAGAGTGATTTCAGGTGTGCCGCAGGGGAGTGTCATAGAATCGTTGCTATTCACAATATACATAAATGACCTGGTGGATGACATCGGAAGTTCACTGAGGCTTTTTGCAGATGATGCTGTGGTGTATCGAGAGGTTGTAACAATGGAAAATTGTACTGAAATGCAGGAGGATCTGCAGCGAATTGACGCATGGTGCAGGGAATGGCAATTGAATCTCAATGTAGACAAGTGTAATGTGCTGCGAATACACAGAAAGATAGATGCTTTATCATTTAGCTACAAAATAGCAGGTCAGCAACTGGAAGCAGTTAATACCATAAATTATCTGGGAGTACGCATTAGGAGTGATTTAAAATGGAATGATCATATAATGTTGATCGTCGGTAAAGCAGATGCCAGACTGAGATTCATTGGAAGAATCCTAAGGAAATGCAATCCGAAAACAAAGGAAGTAGGTTACAGTACACTTGTTCGCCCACTGCTTGAATACTGCTCAGCAGTGTGGGATCTGTACCAGATAGGGTTGATAGAAGATATAGAGAAGATCCAACAGAGAGCAGCGCGCTTCGTTACAGGATCATTTAGTAATCGCGAAAGCGTTACGGAGATGATAGATAAACTCCAGTGGAAGACTCTGCAGGAGAGACGCTCAGTAGCTCGGTACGGGCTTTTGTCAAAGTTTCGAGAACATACCTTCACCGAAGAGTCAAGCAGTATATTGCTCCCTCCTACGTATATCTCGCGAAGAGACCATGAGGATAAAATCAGAGAGATTAGAGCCCACACAGAGGCATACCGACAATCCTTCTTTCCACGAACAATACGAGACTGGAATAGAAGGGAGAACCGATAGAGGTACTCAAGGTACCCTCTGCCACACACCGTCAGGTGGCTTGTGGAGTATGGATGTAGATGTAGATGTAGACCGAACCAAAGAACTTCGTGTCCCCAAAGACTGTTTACTCTGCACTTCGTAGATGGCAGTTACTCGTGGCCGAAGGTCGCCACAGAGATCCCCCCCCCCCCCCCCCTACCCTGCTGCCCCCCGCCTTGGAGTGCGGAGCACTGGGGGAATGACGTGGGATTCTTCCTGTGTAGTGGTGTTGTAGGATGCTCGCTGGTTGGTAGAGGCGTGTGTGAAGAGTCCATGCTGTCTGTGCAGGGTAGACTAGCGCTGGTACAATCCACTGTCCAGTGGTGGTGGAGGGGGAACAGACTGGTCGACCTGCACGTATGAACTACACTGACACAGAAGATGTTGGTGTTGCAGTACAGGCAGAGAGGGGGATGCGAATCTTGAGCATTTCGTCGGTGCTGAACATTGCAGCTATGCCAGCCGTATCCATCCCATTTGGGATGGGTACTGTGTGCAGGATGGTGATATGTGACGTGGGGGTGGACTTGCATGAAGTTTCCCCTATGCGGAGGGTGCTAAGATAGATCCCTCATTGAGCTGCAAGGAAAGCTCATGGCGTGGGCACTCAGAGGCGTTGATTGAGATGCAGATTTCGTCGACAGTGGACATAGGGGGCACTAGGGGAGGTGGAGGGGAAAAATAAGGTAGTTCAGGGGAAGCACTGGAACAGTCTGTGGGGGCACTGGCTGCCGACACTTGCGACGGGGTGATGTCACATGCAACATGTGGTTGGGCCTGAGGTTGTAGATTGTCACACGCATTGCCTGAGTGAAATGAGAGTAGAGTACCGCCACATGCAACAACTGAGCTGCCCACAGGTGTAGGCTTGGTGCACATATGATCATGGTGGGGGGCAGGGGAGAAGGGGTTCTGTGTGAGCTGAGAGTCGTAACCTGACAGAGGAACACTCAACTCAAGAGGGTGTGGTACAGATTCCTCGATCATCCAGGCTGGTTTCACGTGCTGAAGGGAAACTGACTGCCGACAGCCACTGACGAGAATGTCCATAGTATTATCCGTGCGAGCCACTACTCGATGCGGGCCAGCAGAGTAAGGTGGCTGTAATGCCGGTTTAACTGTGTCATCTTGTAACATAATGAACTCGCAAGGGTCCAGTGCCAAATGCAGAAAGACATGAGGGCGGGTGTGTGGTCGTGGAGGTGGCATGTGGATCACAGTTATGTGTGTCTGGACATGTTCAACTAGTGGTGGTGGTGGTGGTTAGTGTTTAACGTCCCGTCGACAACGAGGTCATTAGAGACGGAGCGCAAGCTCGGGTTAGGGAAGGATTGGGAAGGAAATCGGCCGTGCCCTTTCAAAGGAACCATCCAGGCATTTGCCTGAAACGATTTAGGGAAATCACGGAAAACCTAAATAAGGATGGCCGGACACGGGATTGAACTGTCGTCCTCCCTAATGCGAGTCCAGTGTGCTAACCACTGCACCACCTCGCTCGGTACGTTCAACTAGGGCGGGGAGGTCAGACAGGGCAACGATTGCTTCGCCGTTGACGAACTCTGTGGGGAGAACTAGGGTCTCACCATACAGGACCTCCACAAGTGAAGCCTGGAGGTCTGTCTTGTAAGGCATGCATATTCCCTACAGAACCCAGGGAAGTGCGTCGGACTACTCACCGCCGTGGCACATGAGGGCCGATTTCAGAGTCCTGTGCCGCCGCTCGACCAGTCCGTTACTCTGTGGATGGTGGTAAGCTGTAGTGTGGAATCTATCCACCCCACAGAGTACGCAGAGTTTGTTAAACAGCAGGGATTCAAACTGCCTTCCCTGGTAGGTGATGGTAGATCTGGGGTAACCGAATCGAGCTAGCCAAGATGATACAAATGCACGTGCTACAGATTCCGCTGTGATGTGCTGCAGGGGTATTTGCCTCCACCTAACGTGTAACGCGGTCATTGACAGACGGGATATACCTGAAACCATCAGACATGGGTAACGGTACTACGAGGTCCAGATGCACATGTCAGAAGCAACCTTTCAGGATGTTGAATTTACCTAGACGGGGTTGTGTGTGCCTGCCGACTTTGCTGCACTGGCACTGTAAACAAGCATGAGCCCAAGTACGACAATTCGTCTTCACATCCGGCCACACAAAGCGTTCTGTAACAAGGCACATAGTAACCTTAGCACCAGGGTGTGAAAGGTTACGTAATGTAGTGAGTACTTGGTGACGCAGCGCAGGGGGAACAATAGGCCGGGTGGTGCCCATGGACGTATCGCACCACAGTGGCCTGACCGAGCCCAGTAGGTTGCGGGAAACGATCTGGAGGGAATTATCTGGGTCCTGTCGGAGGTTGTGCAATTTGGTATCATTGTCCTGTAAGCAGGCCAATTCATCAGAATTAATGGGGGACAAAACTGCAGTGATACGTGATAGGTAGTCGGCAACCACATTTTCTGAACCTCGGATGTAATGGATGTCTGTGGTGTATTGCTAAATTAAGTCAATCTGCCAAAACCTACGTGGGGGAAGATCAACAGCGGGGTTACGGACAACTTCCTTGAGGGGGAGGGTCTGTGAAAATTGTTGTTCCTTCCTTCAATGTTTGTGCAGAAATATTTTACAGCTTCATTAACCGCAAGCAGTTCTCTGTCGAATGCTGACCATTTACGTTGAGCCGCAGATAGTTTTTTGGAAAAATAAAATAAAATAAAATAAAAATAAAAAATGGAGTGGTTGTGTCGTGTCACCGACGTGCTGTTGGAGGACTCCACTGATTGCAAAATCACTTGCATCTGCTGTAACAGAGATGCGGGCATCTGGCAAAGGGTGGGCAAGAGTGACACCATGTGCTAACACTGACTTAAGGTCTTTGAAAGCCCTCACCAGTTGTCAGACCACTGTACTCGGGGATTGCCCGAGGTTTGTTTCCCAGCCAATGTGTCAGTCAAATGGGTTTGAATCAGCAGTTTACGATGGTAGAAATTGATAGTTCCTAAATACCACCGAAATTCACGAAACAACGCTGGGAGAGGTAGATCGCGAATGCAGTCAACCCGCTCCTGAGGGCGGCTTATACCTTCTGAGGAGACAGTGTACCCCAGAAAAGTGACAGCAGCGCAGTGGAGTTGTGACTTGTGATTATTGATCTCAACTCCGTTACATGTATCGTGGCTAGGTGGAGATGTGCTGGGGAAGCTGTCTGCATTGTCGGCGACAAAGATCCACGAGGTGCGTCTCTGGTGTTGGGGGGCGACGCATCAAAGTCCCACGCAGTGCGTCACTGGTGTCAGAGGGTGGTGGCATTGACAGGCATTGTACAAGGCATCGTGTCTCGGTGAGGGCTTGCATAACCGACGATATGGTACGGTTCAGTTCAGCGTTGCTAGCATGGAGATCATTGACTGCAGAGCGCTCGGACTGAAGCTGGGTGATGGAAGTTGCGAGACTGTTCGGCCAGTGAAGAGCACTCGATGAGAGCTGTGTCAAAATCATCGGGGAGCTGAGGGAAAGGGGGAGCCAAGGAGACAACTGAACACGCAATATGAGTGGACAAGGTGTGGTGCAATAATGCGGCCGACTGGAGGTCTGGAGACAGTCTGAAATGAAAAAGGAAGTCAGTGCCTAATACTGGGTTTTCTGTGTCAGCCACATAGAAGGACCAACTGAACTGTTTGCCAGGGATGAGGTCAATAGGTAACTCAGCCAAACTGTCGACACAAAGTGACGATTTATTTGCTGCTCACAGGAACAGTTTGGCTGGTGTCATGTCCTGTCCTGTATGGTGAATGTGGGGAGTATGACACTAACATCTGCTCCAGTATCAACGAGAAAATACCAGCACAAACCTAAATCCAAGGTGTGCAGATGTCCTCATGAGGTGGGGGATGTAACAGAATGCAACATCTGTGGGCGCCCTTGCCTGCATCCATGAGCCGTGGTGCGTACTGCGGCACACGTACGGCGTTTGGAAATGCACAAGGCGGGCGGCAGCTGTGCACTCACAGTCCCTGTAAGTGGAGTGGAACCAGCGTATGCGTGAGTCAGCTGTACTCTTCCCTCCTGCTGAAACGTCAGGCGAGGGGAAGGTGGGGCAGGCAGGCACCAGCCCAGTTGGGGTGGGAACAGGCTGGTGCCGGCCCGCTCTCGGTTCCCAATCTTGGCCACTAGATGGCTGCTGTTTTGTGTGCTGTCCACAATACCCAGTGGAGGGAGGTGGTGGTGCCAGATAATGGCGTATGCCTGGTCTGCCAGCCATAGTTTATCCTCGAGTGATGCTGTGGTATGTGGAAGCAAATGTAATTGTAGTTCTTGCGGCAGTTTTAGCAACCACAATGCCTAGAGCGCTAAGTTCAGCAAGATTTCAGTACTGACTTAAGCATGCAAGCGTCGTCCTAGCTGTGAGGAGGTTCTGTTACCTGAAGTCTCATCATAAATAATGTTGTGGATCGTATCTGCTGGCAGTCGAGAAAGGCGTTCGATGAGTAGTGCACGGGCAGAGGCATATTTGTTGTTCTTGGGTGGGTTCAGCGACAATTCACTGATGAGATTAGGGTGGCCATGCAGGTGGTTCACTAAACACACAAAATGAGTGCTGTCGACCGCAATACTGTGTATGTCCAACATGTTGTCCACCAAGGTAAACCATGTCACTAGGTTGTCCGGTTGTAACGGCGGCAGCTTCGGAAAACGATCGGGTACCAGTGCTTGCGGGGGTGTGGGAAAGGCACGAATCATACGGGGATTCTGCACGGTGTTCACTGATGCGAACTGTGCCTCAGTGATCGGCGATGTGTGTGTTGGACATCCATAAGCTGTGCAGGCGAGATGTGATATCCATTCCTTGTAGGCAGGAAATCTGTAGCCACATGACAAGCATGGCACGGGAGGCGCGGAAGGATCGATGGTCGATGCAAGGGCGGAACCTGGTAGGTGTGTTACCCGATGTGTGGGGCAACAGGATGGGTAGGCATATACATTGCCCGGTCAGCTGATGCGAGTGTCTGTTCGACCAGCATGGAGGGGGACACATTAAAAGGTGGACCGCACTGAGGAGGGGGTGGCCATGTGTGTGGACTGCGAAACTGGACAGCCGCGTGGTCCATATTGTGCGGACGAAATGCAGGTGAGGGGTTCCCGGGACCTTGTGCTGGAGGAGCATTCTGTCGAGCGTAGAATGCCGTAGAAGGTGTCCACACCAATGTGTACAGCACCCGGTGTGGTGTGCCGGCAGAGGTTAGGGTCATCTGGCCGGTCGAAGCAAACATTGGAGATACAAACATTCGCAGTGTATTAGTAGCACATGGGGTAAAGCGTTGAGCTTCACAGTTGGATGTCCATTCTGCAGTCATGGTGTCCTGCACTGCCGGAAAAACTGGAGGTTGTGACATCATCTATTGGCGCAAAACCGATGATACACAGCGAGAATGCTATGTATTTTCGCGACCCGGGGTCACCAATATGAATTTTATGGCTGATGACCACACACAGGAAACACCAACCAATTACAATCAGGCACTTTTATTAAATTTGTGTAATTTCACAAAATACAAGAAAGACACTACAGAAATTCACAACACGCACATTGCAACCTCAGTACACCAGACCGAACCAGCTCCCTCTGTAGTGATGCAAAACTGTTGCAGTCTGTAACATCATCTTTGGGATCAGCAACACTACAAACAGCAATGTGTTGACATATGAAAAAAAAAAAAAAAAAGGCCAAAGGTAGCTAATTTCACCATAATTCTGCTCAACATCGCCATGGACATGTCACACAATAGACAGGCCATCATACCCACATCTCACCCCTGATTTGATTTGAATTGAACAGGGAGTTAAAGCAACAGTGGTCCCAGCCCTCTATTGTCCACATTGAAAAAGGGTTCATTATGTGGTTTCACTCCCTGTGATTCTAGTAAAGCCAACCTGTATGCTTAAAGAGTAGTAGGAGACCCTTTACAGATTTTTTACTAGACACAATTTTTTTCAGTACCTATGTCCTGAATATTCTGTCTTTTGATCTCCAGTGCTTCACACTGGAAGATTAGTTGTATAGTTTCATCACACTCACCAAACAGCCTGCAACTAGGTGCTCCTTTCTTTGCACCTATTTTGTGTAGGTGTTTCTTTAAATTCTTGTGGCCTGTCATTGGTGCTACTGTGTGGATCTCCTGTTAAAACTCAGTATTACAAACTTTTCTTAAAACATGGCTTTGGCATCATTAGCTTGTCATTTTTTGTTATTGTATCATTTTGTTGTACATGCTGTCTTCTGGTCCCATTTTGATTTAACCATTGGCTTAGTGATTGTTAGGACAGGTTACAGGTTATGGTCCAATAAATAGAGTCACTGCACTTGCCCTGGGCAGCCTATCAGCTTGTTCATTGCCAGTGATTCCTGAGTTACCAGGGATCCACAGCAGGTTCACCTTATTACCTTCTCCTAGTCTAACAAGGGCTTTGTGGGATTCTTGCTGGGTCTTATAGAGATTTCAGAGCTGCTTGGCTGTCTGAATTAATGTAGATGCTACGGCGTTTTGTAGGGGCTATGCAAATTCTCCTCCATGCACACCCTGATAGCAGGTATATCAGCCTGGAATACCATGGCCAGCTTCCCTAGAGAGACTACAGTCTCTATTCTAGGCGTATACTCTACCCCGTATACTCCAGCCCCAGCACCTTTGTCTGTTTTTGTCCCATCAGTAAATCAGACTATGTCTCCTGCATGGTGTCTTGGTTTGTTCTTCCTCTGCTCTCTACTTCCAAGTTGTTAAATGGAAAGGTTTATTGAAGCAGCTGAAAGCTCTTGTTCAGTCAGCTGGGATTTCCCTGACCATTCTTATATTTAACGCTTTCCCTAAGTTGATGTGGGATTTGGATATTTCAAATTTTTAGGCTGTATGCCCCTGCTGTTGCCTCCACTTTAACTCACAGGTGTAATGGGAACATGTCCAACACAGTCTCCATCCCAGCTGCTGCAGTGCTGTTAATTCTACCTGTTAGTGCTAAGCAGGCTAATCTGTACACTTTGCCAAGCTCCTTAGAAGCCATCTTCTATTCTACTTTGTTCCACCATACTGTAGACCCATAAATTATCATAAGCCTAATTACATTGGTGTATATCCAATACATAATCCTGTGGTGTAGACACCAGTTTTTACCAAAGGCCCTTCTAGTGCTAAGAATACCTTTTGCATTGAAACATATATTATTTATATGAGGGGTTCATAATAGTTTAGTACCCAGGGTTACCCCTAGATGCTTCGCTACCCCCTCTACTGGTAGAGTTTTGTTGAGGGGCTTGAAATTCCAATATTTGTGCTAGATATGCTTTCTTGTAAATGGTACTACAACAGTTTTCTTGGGACTGTCCCTTAGATGCTGTTTTCAGCACCAGCTTCCCACAATGTCCAGTGCACATTGTGCCATTGTTCTAACAGTATTAGAAAATTTGGGAAGTATTATTATGATTAGATTTCCCAAAAGATGGTGAAGTGGTGTTTTTTACTTGGTTAATATGCATGTTTGATTGCTTGTACAGGAACATCAATTAATCTCTTTCCCTAATGCATATGTTAACCAGTTTTCTAATGTCTTTAGACTAATAGAGAACAAGCAGATCGGTCTTGAATCTTTGACTTTGTATGATCATTTCTCCCTGGCTTCAGAATGAAAATAACCCTCTCAGTCCTACAAGCATTAGGAATTATTCCTGCTGCTAGGATGTACCTAATGTTCTACATAGAAATGTAATTTAAACCCTCTCCTGCATGTTGCAGTAGAGTTGGAAAGATACCTTCTGGACTGGTGGAAATGTTCCTACCACACACTGGATTGTTTTGAAATCAACACATTATCTGGTGGATTTCCAGTTTTCCCTTTGATTACCTGTAAAGCTGTGCCACTCTGGGACTGAATGTTGATGCGTGTTGTCTGCTAGAGTGCACTGAGGGACTTGTGGAACATATCTAGCACCTGATTTACTGGCCTTGTATACCCACCATCCTCCTTCCTCTCCTGGCTTGGTTGGTACTCTGGTTAGGATGTTGTGAAGTCTAGCGCAAGGAGCCGTATCTTTCACTTGCTCACAAAATACATTTTAGGATGATAATTTCATTTACTTAATCATAAGGTTGTATTTGGCAAGGGATTCCCAATATTCTCCCCATATTGCAACGAGATCATGAAATTTCAATCTCCATCGTACTCCTTCAAGTGCAAAAATGTTTTGTTGACATCCACCTACATAGGAAGAAATGATCATTCTAAGAAAATAAGAGATATCAGAGCTCGCACAGAGAGATGTAAACGTTCATTTTTCCTGTGTGCTGTTTGAGAGTGGGACAGTACAGAAATAGTCTGAAGGTGAATTGTGTTTTATTCATCTCATGATGTACATTTGCAATCCATTTGGTTTGAGAGTACAGGAGACTTGTCAAAAATTTATAATACAGTTACAATGATATTTACATTAATAAATAATAGCACTGCAGTAAATAATAACACTATAAGGATATTTCTTGGAATGTGTAACACATTGTATCCAGCTCAAATTTCCAGTTTGTCCTTCATGAATTCATTCACTGAGTAAAACCACTTCAGTGTCAGTACCTCATATAGCTTTCTTTTAAGTGAACCTAAATTCATCTGCATCAACTTGTTCCCTTTTAATTTATTACAAATTTTCGTTCCCATGTATTGAGGTCCCTGAGTCTGAGGTGGTGGGTTGGGAGCATAAAGTTTTCTTTGTTTCTATTATCATGTGAATGGACAAAATGGTTTCCCTCAAAAAATTAATGTCTGGTGTACAATAATATAATAATCTCATATGTATAAGAATGGCAGAGTTAATATTTTAAGTTTCCTAAATAATGGTCAACGTAGTTCTTTGTGATTTGCAGTGCACATATTTTGCATGATTTTTTTCTGTATTTTTAGTATCCACACTATGTTTCTCAATTTACTCCAAAAAACAGTACCACAACTAATAATGGATTCGAAGTAACTTGTATGTGCTACTTTTCGTGTGTCCATGTGAGTTGCAGTTGATAATATTTGCATTGCAAATGCAAAGCTGCTCAGTTTGTTTGCCAGGTATTCAGTGTGTGCCTGCGAGCTCAAATTTTTATCTACACTTAAACCTAAGAATCTGACTGATTCAGCTTCTTCTATATCTTAGTTATTGTGTACAGTCTTAATCTGCTCACAATTTGACTGTCTGGTTTTGAACTGCATCACTATGAGTTTTAGATATGTTGAGATTCAACCCATTTAGCTGAAACCAAGTTTCTAAGGTACTACAGATTTGGGAATTTTTTTCCGAATCCTGATCTTCAACTAAGACAGAAGTATCACCTGTGAACAGAATTGATGGGGAGCTGATATTTAATGGTAAGTCATTAACATAGAAGAGAAATAGGACTGGGCCTAACATGGAGCCTTGTGGAACACCCTGAAATATTTTTTTCCAGTCACAAAAATAATATGCACCATTTCAATAGATGCTAACTCTTTGCTTTCTGTTGGATAAGTAGGATTTAAGCCATTGTAGGGCACTGCCACTAATGCCATACTTTTCTAGCTTGTAAACAAGCAATGCATGGTTTATAGAATCAAACACATTTGTGAGGTCGTAGAAAGTTCCTGCCACCTTATTTCTCTTTTCTAATGATGTACTTATTTTCTAAATGAAACTGTTTACTGCGTATATAGCGTTTTACTCCTGCTGAAAACCAAATTGATTGTTTAGAATAACACATTATTTTGCGAAGAAATTTTGGATTTGTGCAACAGCAGGTTTTTAAAATATTTTAGATAGGACTGGGAGAATCAAGATAGGATGATAATTTCCCATGATCTGTCTTGATACCTTCTTGAAGAGTGGATTGACTTCATCATATTTCAGTACCTCTGGGAAACAGTCCTTTTCAATACATTGATTTATTATTTGACCTAGTGGGTTTGCGATTCTGTTGTGTACCACTTTAATAACTTTGGTGAGTATTCCATCTCAACCCGCAGAAAATTTTGTTTCTTAATGTTAGAATCCCCCCCCATGAACCATGGACCTTGCCGGTGGTGGGGAGGCTTGCATGCCTCAGCGATACAGATGGCCATACTGTAGGTGCAACCACAACGGAGGGGTATCTGTTGAGAGGCCAGACAAACGTGTGGCTCCTGAAGAGGGGCAGCAGCCTTTTCAGTAGTTGCAGGGGCAACAGTCTGGATGATTGACTGACCTGGCCTAGTAACACTAACCAAAATGGCCTTGCTGTGCTGGTACTGCGAACAGCTGAAAGCAAGGGGAAACTACAGCTGTAATTTTTCCCGAGGGCATGCAGCTTTACTGTATGATTAAATGATGATGGCGTCATCTTGGGTAAAATATTCTGGAGGTAAAATAGTCCCCCATTCAGATCTCCGGGTGGGAACTACTCAAGAGGACGTCATTATCAGGAGAAAGAAAACTGGCGTTCTACGGATTGGAGCATGGAATGTCAGATCCCTTAATCGGGCAGGTAGGTTAGAAAATTTAAAAAGGGAAATGGATAGGTTAAAGTTAGATATAGTGGGAATTAGTGAAGTTCGGTGGCAGGAGGAACAAGACTTTTGGTCAGGTGAATACAGGGTTATAAATACAAAGTCAATTAGGGGTAATGCAGGAGTAGGTTTAATAATGAATAAAAAAAATAGGAGTGCAGGTAAGCTATTACAAACAGCATAGTGAACGCATTATTGTGGCCAAGATGGACATGAAGCCCACGCCTACTACAGTAGTACAAGTTTATATGCCAACTAGCTCTGCAGATGATGAAGAAATTGATGAAATGTATGATGAGATAAAAGAAAGTATTCAGGTAGTGAAAGGAGACGAAAATTTAATAGTCATGGGTGACTGGAATTCGAGTGTAGGAAAAGGAAGAGAAGGAAACGTAGTAACCCTCGAGATACTAGAAGGTTTCAGATAGATTATATAATGTTAAGACAGAGATTTAGGAAACAGGTTTTAAATTGTAAGACATATCCAGGGGCAGATGTGGACTCTGACCACAATCTATTTGTTATGAACTGTAGATTAAAACTGAAGAAACTGCAAAAAGGTGGGAATTTAAGGAGATGGGACCTGGATAAACCGAAAGAACCAGAGGTTGTACAGAGTTTCAGGGAGAGCATAAGGGAACAATTGACAGGAATGGGGGAAAGAAATACAGTAGAAGAAGAATGGGTAGCATTGAGGAATGAAATAGTGAAGGCAGTAGAGGATCAAGTAGGTAAAAAGATGAGAGCTAGTAGAAATCCTTGGGCAACAGAAGAGATACTGAATTTAATTGATGAAAGGAGAAAATATAAAAATGCCGTAAATGAAGCAGGCAAAAAGGAATACAAACGTCTCAAAAATGAGATCAACAGGAAGTGCAAAATGGCTAAGCAGGGATGGCTAGAGGACAAATGTAAGGATGTAGAGGCTTACCTCATGACGGGTAAGATAGATACTGCCAACAGAAAAATTAAAGAGGCCTTTGGAGAAAAGAGAACCACTTGCACGAATATCAGAGCTCAGATGGAAACCCAGTTCTAAGCAAAGAAGGGCAAGCAGAAAGGTGGAAGGAGTATATAGAGGGTCTATACAGGGGCAATGTTCTTGAGAACAATATTGTGGAAATGGAACAGTAGGTAAATGAAGATGAAATGGGAGACATGATACTTCATGAAGAGTTTGACAGAGCACTGAAAAGCCTAAGCTGAAACAAGGCCCCGAGAGTGGACAACATTCCATTAGAACTACTGATGAACTTGGGAGAGCCAACCCTGACAAAACTCTACCATCTGGTGAGCAAGATGTATGAGACAGGCGAAATTCCCTCAGATTTCAAGAAGAATATAATAATTCCAATCCCAAAGAAAGCAGATGTTGACAGATGTGAAAATTACCGAACTATCAGTTTAATAAGTCACAGCTGCAAAATACTAATTCAAATTCTTTACAGACGAATGGAAAAACTGGTAGAAGCCGACCTCGGGAAAGATCAGCTTGGATTCTGTAGAAATGTTGGAACACGTGAGGCAATACTGACCCTACGATTTATCTTAGAAGAAAGATTAAGGAAAGGCAAACCTATGTTTCTAGCACATTTGCAGAAAGCTTTTGACAATGTTGACTGGAATACTCTCTTTCAAATTCTGAAGGTGGCAGGGGTAAAATACAGGGAGCGAAAGGCTATTTACAATTTGTACAGAAACCAGATGGCAGTTATATAGAGTCGAGGGACATGAAAGGGAAGCAGTGGTTGGGAAGGGAGTGAGACAGGGTTGTAGCCTCTCCCCGATGCTATTCAATCTCTATATTGAGCAAGCAGTAAAGGAAACAAAAGAAAAATTTGGAGTAGGAATTAAAACCCATGGAGAAGAAATAAAAACTTTGAGGTTCGCCGATGACATTGTAATTCTGTCAGAGACAGCAAAGGACTTGGAATAGCAGTTGAACGGAATGGACAGTGTTTCGAAAGGAGGGTATAAGATGAACATTAACAAAGGCAAAACAAGGATAATGGAATGAGTCGAATTAAGTCGGGTGATGCTGAGGGAATTAGATTAGGAAATGAGGCACTTAAAGTAGTAAAGAAGTTTTGCTATTTGGGGAGCAAAATAACTGATGATGGTCAAAGTAGAGAAGATATAAAATGTAGACTGGCAATGGCAAGGAAAGCGTTTCTGAAGAAGAGAAATTTGTTAACATCGAGTATAGATTTAAGTGTCAGGAAGTTGTTTCTGAAAGTATTTGTATGGAGTGTAGCCATGTATGGAAGTGAAACATTGACGATAATAGTTCAGACAAGAAGAGAATAGAAGCCTTTGAAATGTGGTGCTACAGAAGAATGCTGAAGATTAGATGGGTATATCACATAACTAATGAGGAGGTATTGAATAGAATTGGGGAGAAGAGGATTTTGTGGCACAACTTGACCAGAAGAAGGGATTGGTTGGTAGTACATGTTCTGAGGCATCAAGGGATCACCAATTTAGTACTGGAGGGCAGTGTGGAGGGTAAAAATCATAGAGGGAGACCAAGAGATGAATACACTAAGCAAATTCAGAAGGATGTAGGCTGCAGTAGGTACTGGGAGATGAAGAAGCTTGCACAGGATAGAGTAGCATGGAGAGCTGCATCAAACCAGTCTCAGGACTGAAGACCACAACAACAATAATGTTAGAATAGCATTTTCTACACCCCCACAGAAACTTTTAAGAATTTTGTAAAGTTTTCAGTTTTCACCTGGGCCAAAGGGATTTACTTTGTTGTGATAATCTGTTACATCTATACCATACTTTGCTACATTTATAAAGAATTCATTAAAGTACTCTGGTATTTGAGTTGGATTTACAATAGTATTTCCTTCAATGCCAATTTTTGAAATTTCTTGGTTACAGGCTTTAACACCTATCTCAGATTTAATGACTGACCACACAGCCTTTGTCTTATTTTTATGATTTAAAATTAGCCTGTTATTTGCCAGTTGTTTTGCTGCCCAGACTATGGTTTTATAGAGTCTAACATATTTGATGAAATTAAGATATATTATATTTTAGTTCTCTGTGCAGTTGCCTTTTCCTTACACTGGAAATTTTTATGCTCTGGGCAGTCCACTTTATTTGTTGTTTTATTGCTGCAGAGTCTAGGTGGAAATGTTTCATTAAAGACATCAAGGAAAAAATTTAGGAATTTCTCAAAGTTTTCGTCACTTGAGTTACAATGATCAAATGACCATGTTTTCTCTTTTAGCTTCTCATTAAATGTTAGCAAGTTTTATTTGATAATGTACTGCTCATATGGGTTCTCATACATGAAATGTTCCTGTCTATCTGTGGCAGCTCAATGAATAATGCACAATGATCTCAAATACATAGTTCTAGACAAAATTTATACACATATTCATATACATAATTAGAACATTGTCAATACATGTTGCTGATTGCTCATTGTCTCTGGTAGATTCAAAGAAATTCAATTTGAAACATTATTTCTTTACTAAGTCAGTGAATCGTGAAGTGTGGCTACTATCACATGTGATATCAATCCTAAAATCAGCAGCTATTACATTTTTTTGTCTACAAAGGTCTTATAGCTTAATCTGAGGCTTAGATAAGAGTAGTTCTGTTGTTGATGTGCCTGGAATTCTGTATATTGAGATTATTATAACATTTGGTAGTGCTTCCACTATTTCAACACAACATCTCTCAAACATGCATTCTTCATTTAAATAATTAAAACAATTTCTGGGCTCATAATTTTAGTCACTATGTAGAAGTATACATTAGCCTCCACATGACTTGTTTCTTCTGCAAAAGCTACTTGCTAATCTGAAGTTCCCCATTTTGTTTAAAGAAACAACTCTAATATTTGCACATTCTGACACAATGATTTCCAGTTCAGCTATTTTGGAGCTTTTATTGTTTGAACCATCAGTGTTTAAACCATTTATATTTCAGTGGATAACATAACTACTTTGACTATTAGTTATGGGCTTTAGCACATTTCTTGCCAGATAATGGTTTTGCTTTTGTTAGTACCACACAGTGTTTTTCATCTCCATCACTACTTATCAGTTTCCCTAATTTTATATGACCTGGCAAGTATCAATGAACATCTTACTGAATATTTTTGAGTCCAACCTATTCAGATGTAGACCGTCATTGGCAAGACACTTTGCACTTAGAAATTTGTTGGGACGAACGAAAATGACTCCTAGTTTATTGCAATGTTCTTTAATATTGCCGTTTATTCTCTGCACATAGCTGTAATTCACCAATCTCCTGTACACAATGCCACTTATTATTATTCTGGAATTCGAGTAGAGTCTTCTGGAGGTTCAGATGAGGTTCCTTGTGTGGTTTACAATTTCGTCCTTGCAGTTGTTTCGAAGCATTTTGTTCCCACATGGATAAAAACACCTTTTGGATTTCTGCTATGCATATCTGCTGCATTCTCTCTTGAGTTAAAGACATTGTTTAGGTGTGTATGCTATTGATGCTTCCTGATTCCATGTCAAAGGTCGATTTCGGAGTTTGGAATGACTATGTTTTTCAACAATGAGTCACCTATAATAAAGAATTCACTTTCCGTCTTATTATAATGTTTCTTTCTGTCTGTTTTGTACATTACACTGGTCCATTTATATTTGTTTGGTTCTTCCGTATCTTCAGTTTCTTTTTCTTTTGTAATGGTGACTGAATTTTTTCGTGGTTTGTCAGTTGTATCACTCCGCGTATTTGCTGAAGTAGGTCCATCTAGTACTGGAGTTTTTTCACATACATAACACTTTTCACGTTTCAGTGCAATAGCTTCTTGGTTTAAGAAAGTCAGTTCTGCTTTCAGAGCATCAATCTCACTTTCAAGGACACGGATGATTTCGTCTTTAGAACTTAGTGCGGATGTTAATCGCCCAATTTCGTCACTTATACAGTTGAAGCATGTCCACTGAATATCGTCATTTATAAATTTCAGACACACATTTGCGCACTTCTCGTGTAACCAAAAGTTGCACTTAATGCACCAAATTCTTTTTTCACTTTCTGCATGAAGAACCACTTAATTTCAACTGATTTTGGAGCATCCTATCACTTACCAGCAGTTCGTTGAACCCTCTGCCAATCATTTAAGTGTCAGCTGCAGAGTAGTCGTGTGTTGATGTAGGTGGTCCTTTCCTTCTTGCAAAGTTGAACAGCCTTCTTATATCCTCACTTTGAAGTTCCAATTTATTGTTACACCAGAGTGCATTCCTGTTTGTGTGCTTCTTGGTAATTGGACAGTTTTCTAGATACATGGTCATAATTGCAGCCATCACTGCATCTGATATTTCCTTGAAATCTACTGGATTTCTTATCACACTGTTGACTTTGGATAAGCATGAGTTGAGGTCTACTATATATGAGTCCCAGTCTGTTTTCCTAGAATTCCTATGGGCCATTTTGACCTCAGACTTCATATACAGGGTGCCTAGAAACAGTCCGATAAGCATGTAAGTGTGTTGCAGGGGAGGTTGTGCTAAGAAATAACTGTTAAAGGAAAACGTTAATACAGTGTATTATTTCTGAGTCGTTTAGCTTTGAAGTTAGAAAGTCTGGTCATTGCTCACGCATATTCAGGCACTTGCACATGCTAAAATGCTAAATAGTTTGGAAATTCCACAATAAATGGATTTGTTTCTTAACAATTATTTCTCAGCCCAACCAACCCTACAACACCCTTCCAAGCATTTCACTCCATTTCCGACCACACTGTACGTGTGGCCAGATAAGTATGGTTCCAAAGCCACAAGCCTTTGTTTGGCATAGCTGACCATTAGAATGTACCCAAGAGTTATGTCACTTACTTCTTTCCTTACTGTGTTTCTGAAATTAGGTGCCCTGCCCTTTCGGCACCTCCAGGTTGCTTTTGAGTAAAAATTCGAGAAGGTATACCTCTTGTTGGTGTTGTTGCCTCCCCAAGCCAGGTTGTCGGCATTGGCATCACAACCAACCAGCAGTTGATAATTCAGCTGTGAGAAGCTGCCTACCAGTCTTCTCATTTCCTGGGAAGGAGGAGTACTGTCACTGGAAGGAAGGTAGCTGAGACTAGTCCAAGGTCCCTCATGCTTTCTTCCTCACACTGTTCCATCCAGATGGTCACTAAGTCTGCTGTCGTGATGAATGAAATTCCATTTTTTATATAAGTGCATGTTTTGGAGTTCCTTAGCTTTCTAGCATAAATCAGCTTACATCCAGTTCCTGCGAGGCATGAAATGTCCCCTTTATAGATACAGTGTTCCTGGGTCAGGGCTACATCCACCTCTGTCTTCCCAGAAGACAACTCAAAGTGGCAGTTACTCCTTGTAGACTCCATTTTGTCGCCATTGTCACTACCACTATCCTAGAATACCCTTACAGTAAGTAACCTTTGAGGACCGTAAGTACAATCTCAGGTCCTTTGCCCACATTGTCAGCAGGGATTTTTCACTGACTTTACCACCAGAGTTTGGCATCCAGTAGAATCTTTTCGTTGATTGCCCTACAATCCTCTGTCAAGACTTTCTGGTTCTGTGCCATTATCTTATTGAACAGAGTATTTGAGGAGTGTCCTTAAGAATTTTTGGTAGCCAAATTGATACCTTTGTGGTCTTGAAGAGCTCAGCTGCTGTCCTGACAAGCGCTTTCCCCTCATTCCACATTGAGAGGGGTGTAATGACCTTCCATTTGTATGACACCCACAGTGACTTTGGGTCCCATTATGTTGAAATTTATTGCCAGTGTGACAGCATTACTCACCTTTCACCTGACATGATGTTCTGAGCTCAGCCTTTCTTTTGCAAGTGTTGACACCTGTGGTTTGAAACCTGAGGGTGATGTTGCAGGGTGCCATGCTTTTGCACCTTTACAAAGGAAGGTTGCAGGCAACTGTGAGACAAATTTCTCATATCTGCAAGTGATGCCAGGGTTTCAAAAAAATGATACTTTAATTATTTTGCACAATTAATTTATTTATTTGTTATTTACTTAAATAACCTTCTGGAATATATGATAAATCAGTTTTTACTTTGCTTCTTTATGTTTAATTTTCTTTGCTCCCATGTATCCTTCATCCTTCAAGAGTGTAATTCCTTTTCTTCCTGGGTCCACTTCCTTCAGTTTGCTGACTTATTTCTTTCCTGAAACCCTGCTTTCCTGTTGCTTTTCTAAAAAATGTTTTGTTATTTATTATGCCCCTTTCGATTCCATTATTTAACGTATCTTTGCCAGTAACAGTGAATCATGTGGGTCTGGATTTTTAACGGTTTAGTAAAATCTACTTGGTTAGTGTGTTATCATCCACTAAGTATATGCGCACATCAAAGTGTTGTCTTCTTTTCCTTATTACCTCAGTTAGTGTCTCTATTTTCAAAAGAGTGCTCTGTTTGATCTTAACTTGTGTTCAGAATTGTTATTATTGTTAGGTCCCAGCATTTTTCTTAGAATTCTTCTTTCAGATTTTATTATATGTGTTTTTTGCCATATGAAATGTCCTTTACATTTCATGTACTCTATTTTCTACTGTTATTTTATCTTTTGTATTGTTTGTTGTTATTAACTTTATAATTTTTGGGGGCATCTGTGATATATGTCATCAACTGTGTTTTACAAACGATACTGTAGTCCTATTTTCACTGATTTGTTCCTTGCAATTATGTAGCGAGTTAGTAATTAACACTGTGTTCTCTGCAAAAGCTAGATCATCTATGGTCATTTTATTTGGATTTCTGGCTAGTTGAACACCCCTAGTATTGGCTGATTTCTCCCAGTCTTTCTCTACCTTCTCTAACACATAACTGAAAAGTAGAGAAGACAAACCACCTCCTTGTCTTCCAGCTGAGTTTATTTTAAAAGGTTTTGATAGTTTCCCATAAAATTTAATTTCTGTATTGCATTTGTTAAAGTTCCTTGTCCACCATCTTTAGTCAAGCTGATGTTCAGCATGCTCCTCAGCAATGAAACCTTTGCTCAAATTAATGAAATTTAAAAACATTACATACATCAAAAAAGCTTTTTTAACTATGTAATCATGAATATTCTGTTATATTGTAAGACCAAAATAATGTGAAATTTGATCTGTAAATCCTCCCTGCAATCTGAAGATAAGCTCAGTCCAGGAACTAGTTATGCTGAAATAATTTAAAAGTATAGCAGGTTGCCATTTTTTCTTCAGTGGTATATTTTTTCTCTTCTTACAGAAATATTTCAGACTTCATATGAATCATCCCACAGAAATTTCTTCAAAATGAGATTATACACTAAATTCCAATGGCTAACACATATTCTTGACAGTCTGTATCATTTCCAAAGTGCAGAACAAATATTGTACCACTTGGATAGTATATTTATATTTACTACTGCAGCATGCATTCCTGCTTTGGATTGAAATGTCTACCTCACTCTTTTTCTTAATTATGCGTGAATAAATTATAATTGTATTAAAAGGAAAATTCACTTGAGAAAACTATAAAATTACAAAGCGACAGTATGTGCTTGGCCATAATTTATCTTTGGGAGGCGAAATTTTAGTACTGTCGATATATACATTTGAAAGTGAAAACACCAATCCTAGCTTTTGGAACTATTAGTTCCTTCCTCAAGCAGGAAAGAGGGATGGGTTGGGGAAGTTTAGAAAGGGGTGACAGGTTACTCTGCCCACAGGATAAGAGGAACCCACCTGTTGGGAGGACGAGAGGAAACAAACTTGAAGAGGAAGTATCAGAACCTGCTCTTTGTTGCTCTCACCCTGAGGTGTGACTGACCTGCCACTTCTTTCTAACCTTCCCATTCCCCAACCTATACCTCTTTCTTTCAGGATGAAGGATCTAGTAGTTCCAGAAGTTAGGTTAGCGTTTTCACTTTTAAATGTGTCCATCACTAATTTGGAATTTCATCTCATGAAAGTGAATAATTTTAGAATAAGTTAATACTATCAAATACACTCCTGGAAATGGAAAAAAGAACACATTGACACCAGTGTGTCAGACCCACCATACTTGCTCCGGACACTGCGAGAGGGCTGTACAAGCAATGATCACACGCACGGCACAGCGGACACACCAGGAACCGCGGTGTTGGCCGTCGAATGGCGCTAGCTGCGCAGCATTTGTGCACCGCCGCCGTCAGTGTCAGCCAGTTTGCCGTGGCATACGGAGCTCCATCGCAGTCTTTAACACTGGTAGCATGCCGCGACAGCGTGGACGTGAACCGTATGTGCAGTTGACGGACTTTGAGCGAGGGCGTATAGTGGGCATGCGGGAGGCCGGGTGGACGTACCGCCGAATTGCTCAACACGTGGGGCGTGAGGTCTCCACAGTACATCGATGTTGTCGCCAGTGGTCGGCGGAAGGTGCACGTGCCCGTCGACCTGAGACCGGACCGCAGCGACGCACGGATGCACGCCAAGACCGTAGGATCCTACGCAGTGCCGTAGGGGACCGCACCGCCACTTCCCAGCAAATTAGGGACACTGTTGCTCCTGGGGTATCGGCGAGGACCATTCGCAACCGTCTCCATGAAGCTGGGCTACGGTCCCGCACACCGTTAGGCCGTCTTCCGCTCACGCCCCAACATCGTGCAGACCGCCTCCAGTGTTGTCGCGACAGGCGTGAATGGAGGGACGAATGGAGACGTGTCGTCTTCAGCGATGAGAGTCGCTTCTGCCTTGGTGCCAATGATGGTCGTATGCGTGTTTGGCGCCGTGCAGGTGAGCGCCACAATCAGGGCTGCATACGACCGAGGCACACAGGGCCAACCCCCGGCATCATGGTGTGGGGAGCGATCTCCTACACTGGCCGTACACCACTGGTGATCGTCGAGGGGACACTGAATAGTGCACGGTACATCCAAACCGTCATCGAACCCATCGTTCTACCATTCCTAGACCGGCAAGGGAACTTGCTGTTCCAACAGGACAATGCACGTCCGCATGTATCCCGTGCCACCCAACATGCTCTAGAAGGTTTAAGTCAACTACCCTGGCCAGCAAGATCTCCGGATCTGTCCCCCATTGAGCATGTTTGGGACTGGATGAAGCGTCGTCTCACGCGGTCTGCACGTCCAGCACGAACGCTGGTCCAACTGAGGCGCCAGGTGGAAATGGCATGGCAAGCCGTTCCACAGGACTACATCCAGCATCTCTACGATCGTCTCCATGGGAGAATAGCAGCCTGCATTGCTGCGAAAGGTGGATATACACTGTACTAGTGCCGACATTGTGCATGCTCTGTTGCCTGTGTCTATGTGCCTGTGGTTCTGTCAGTGTGATCATGTGATGTATCTGACCCCAGGAATGTGTCAATAAAGTTTCCCCTTCCTGGGACAATGAATTCACGATGTTCTTATTTCAATTTCCAGGAGTGTATTTATGATGATGTACAAGTTATCTTGATACTTACGATCTTTCTCAGAAATAAATTTTTCTGTGCTTTTAATTAAGTGTTGTGTGAAAATATGTGAGGAAAAATATCAAAGAGATAAAAACTGTTATGTGCATGAAAATAATACCAGGCAAAAAGACAAAATCCATTTTCAGTTAGTAAGGACAACAGCCTTTAAAACCTCCAGCACAAATAGCAAAAAACAAATGTACAATAGTCTGCCACATAAAATTAAAGTTATTTCTTCATTTTCTCTGTTTCACCAACCCTTAAGGGCATTCTTATTAGATCACTGCTTCTATTCAGTGGCAGAATTCTTAAACCATGTGAAGTTCAACAGACATGAAGCAAGAATATGCAAAAACTACTACTGCTGCTAAAGCAAGATCAAATATAATGAGTTTATTGTACTATTATAATAAATTTTGAAGTTATATGTAACCTCTGTGTGTGTGTGTGTGTGTGTGTGTGTGTGTGTGTGTGTGTGTGTGTGTGTGTGACATGCAAATGACTTCCCACAGTCTGTAGAGATTTACTGGATGAATAAATAAAGAAAATAAATAAATATGAAAAGAACTGAAGCAGATCTAAAGAAACATCAAGAAATTATATACTGTTGTAGACAGAAGATTTCTTCAGTGATAACGATGTAAATTGTGTCTGTAGGTACCTTTATATGTAATTGTGTTCAATAATTTGGTTAACCTTATTTGCTAAGCCTTAATGTCAGGTCAGTCTTACAACTGTGACATTGTATGAGGCATGTAAAGTGATGATTAACATTTCAGTTGTCCGATTGCTGTATCCAACTTCTCAATGAGAGTGTAATAGAGGCCTGACAAAAGAGTATTCTGCAGGTTCATGTATTGCAGGCATGCTCCTGCTGAGCACTATGAAGGCAGAGGAAAGTGAGGCAGAGGGGTTGGAAGGGAAAGGAAGGTTGTAGCTGGGTACTACAATGTGCAGTGGCGAGGTTCATTGGAAATACTGTCATTTGTAGCAGTAATGACGCAAGAGATGTGTTCACTCATCTCAACAAGCTCCACGCATTCCACTGGCAGATCTAGGGTGATACACTAAGTTATTCAGCCAAGAAAAAATGTGAAAAATGAAGACTGCATTGTATGTGTTCCTAAATCGCATCATATGTACTTTGAAATATCTGAAAGTACATGTTACTTTCTGGAAGTAAGTTTTCTAATACTTGAAAAACATGTTTTAATTTATAAATGACATATATTCTCAGAATAGCCAGCTCACAAAACTGCTTCCAAGTTAATGCTCTAACGGCAACTAGAAGTCTCTTGTGTATTATTCAAGAATTTCTATTTAAAATTTAGCAGTAATTTCAAATATTACATTCACACTAACAGTCCATAGTTACAGCAAAATCATGATATTCTGTCACTAAATGCCTACATAGTCAGTTTATAAACAAACTCCATTTGAGTCAATGTTCAACTTATAGCGATGCTCACCAAAAATACCACACAGTCTTTTAGTTCATAAGCGACTTTTATGTAATATTCTGTGTGGAGTTAATGGCAAGTAATAAGAAAGACCTGTTTCACATCATCAAAATACCTTATCTAAACTATCCTTAAAATCTGATATCATAAATAACTCCATTTTTAACTGCCCATGATCTCATAGTTACCAGTAAAACACATTTCAGCAACATTTTGGATAAGTCAACAGATCCACCGTGTACACAACCTTACACACTGGTGATTTATTTGCAACACCTTGACTGTAGCCCACACAATATATCTCCTAACCTAAAAATGCAAGAAAGCAAACTTTTCTGATTGGCTATGAGCATGTGAGAGTTATACTAGTTCTCATATCATTAAGAAAAACCCGCTTAACTGACCAACCAATTTTTTAATTGCCAAAAAATCATTTCTAAGCCTCCAAATTAACATTGAATAACTATATATTTATTCATCTTAAGGACCAGATTAAAGATAGTGCTTCTCCAACACAATTACCAGCTGTCTTCACATTTTTCCATTCACTCAGTGATGTGAGTCACTTCACTATTGCACAATGTTATTTCAAACACTGAGCCTTTCATAATTGGATACAAATTCAAGAACATATGCTTCCTGTTCACTCTGAACAAATTCTAATAAAAAAGTTTTATTTGTTTTTAACTACTGAAAAGTTTTGTGTGTTAAGTAAATTTTTATAACATCAAAACTATGGAAGATATTCACTTTAAGTTTATATGGCGAATTCATACTTTTATATAATTGCACAGGAAAACATTTCATGTATATTAAACAATGGAAACAATTTAAAGTAAAATCAACAATTTGGCTTTTCTCATTTGTAGTCGAATGCACAAGCACCAGTAAATCCATCAGAATTCATGAGAGAAAGAAACCAATTGTGATGGCACATCCATTATCTGTTGTAACTTGGACACACAACACAACCAAGAATGTTAATACAACTTTATTGGACTGTGGCATGTACGCCAATCACCATAACATATACTGAATACAATAAGATAAGACAAATGTATGTGAGCAGTAATAACATGATAACTGAGCATGAGTATCGCATGGCAGGGTGTAAATAGGCACTCACCCGTGGTGTGCTCTATCGGAAGTTCACAGTATTGCTCTTTCATGGCACACTCTCTTGGATGACAACACACTGCTAATGCACACAGCTTTGCACATATTACTTCATTCCTCTTCCCTTGGGGAACAGCTCAGATTCGTGAGGTGTCCATGCCAAGTTCCTCTGCGAGACTCTGACAGAGATGTGCTGACACTGGAGCATACGGTCAGAAGTACTTGGAGCAAGGGCAGCGTTGCAGTCCCCTTCTCATGTCAGCCCATACAGTAGGATGGGTGATGTTACTATGAGCCCCATGTTCACATCAGGTCCAGGACCTGGTGGCTGAGATGGAGGAGATGGCTCCAATGTAAAAGGCGGCTGCATCTGTACTGATAGCAGTATTGGAGAAGCTGTGCCAGATTCATCCACTAGTGATGGGAGACCCTTCATATGTTGAGGCAGGCACCCACCCATATCAGGTGATCCATCAAGTGACACAGACTGGCATGGTGATGTCAGTGTCCTGGCCGGGGTTATCCGGTCATCCATTCTCAGGCCCAACTGGTCGTGATGACATGCACAGAGGCCTTCCTCCATACAGATGTCACAAGGATGGTGGTTGCGGCATCAGGGGATGATGGCGGGAATCCATTTTGGGCGACAACCAAACCCACATGCCCAGACAGCCACCCCGGAATGGAAATGGGACAATGGCTGCATGGTTTGGTGTCCTTGGCGAAGCTGTAGGAAATGGAGGAGTGTCCAGGGCTGATGCCCCTGGAGCAGTTCAGCGGGGCTGTTGTCGTCAAACAGCATGAACTGATAGGAAGACAGAAATTGGTCCATGGCAGTGTCGGATGGGGAGTGAGTCATTTACTTTTGCATTTTGAATGTTCCAACTAACCTTTCAGCCTCACTGTTGGACTACAGGTGGAAGGGCGAAGTGAAAATGTGGTGAATCCTACAAGTGTTGCAGAAGGAGGCAAACTCCTGTGACACAAACTGAGGGCTCTTATCAGAGACCAATGTTGCTGGAAGTTCTTTGATGGAAAAATTTTTTGACAAGGCTGCCACGGGGGCAGAGGTTAAGTTGATGGGCAATGAACAACATATGGGAATAGAAAGAATGCATCAATTACTATTAGCCAGTATGCATTAGAAAATGGCCAGGGAAATCGATGTGGAGGTGGTCCCAGTTCTGCGATGGTCTACGGAGACTACATTGGCTGCAGAGCAGCTTCTCTGCGATGCGCATTGAGAACATGCTGCAACCAAGTGTGTGATGTTGCCATCCAAACCAGATCAAAAAACATGACTGTGGGCTAACGCGTTTGTGAGTGATAACCCCCAGTGATCAGCATGCAGCAAATGCAGGATCTCTGACCATAGAGCAGAGGGAACCACTACGTGATAAGCTGAATAGTCCATATCAAGGAACAGAACACCATCAATGACAGAGAAACGATGCCAAAATACATAGTAATTATGGAGTGGGTCAGATGCCCATGGAGGCACTCAGGCCAGTTATGTTGTATGCAAAATATCACTTTCCACAAAATCGGATCAGTAATGTGTTAGTGACTGGAAAACCATTGACAGTTTGTTGAGCACATTCATCAGTGTGGAAACAGAGTAACTCCATCCAATCAAAAACAGGGTCCGGATTGGCTGGAAGATGGCAGAGCTCTGCTTCATCTGGCTAAGGGGCTGCGGGTTTCAAAAGTGAAACTAACAGCTTGTGATCCATGATTAGATGGAATTTTATATTGTACAGGAAAACATGAAACATCTTTAAGGCATGAACAATGGTGAGGACGTCTTTCTCTATTTGTGAATATCTAGTCGGAGTCGACATCTGTGATGCTTATGCAATAGGCTGCTCAGAGCCATCAGAATACTTATGAGCTAACACCACCCCCAGCCCATGCAAGGATTCATCTGTTGCTAACACTCAATTTTGACCCGGTTTGTAGGTTATGAGGCAAGGTGCAGACTGCAACATAAAATTCAGTTTGGAAAACGCTGTTTCACATGGCTGCGACCAGTGGAAAGACGTCACCTTATTCAGCATGGCATGTAATGATTGTGCAACTGACATTGCTCCCGGCAAAAACTGATAATAATAAGCAATCTTGATTAAAAAAATGTGGAGTTCCTTGACTGACATAGGACGCAGAAGAGCCACAATGGCAGAGACATTCTGAGAAAGGGTTCAATCCCAGCCCGACAGACCTTGAACCAAGATAAACAATAGAAAGCTGAAAGAGGTGGCACTTTCCCAAATTGTTTTAACTTGGCAGTCTGTAATACTGAAAAGAGTGTACATTAGAGTTGAGATGTTCAGCAGTGAAGAAGCTGGAGACCACAATATCATCAAGATAATTGGCACAGACCTTGTTAGTTGTCGAGAAACCACTGAAAAATTGGTGGGGCACTGGCACGCTAAATGGTAACTGCAAGTATTGATACAAGTCAAAAGGTGTATTAATGATCAAGAGCTGTTGAGAGTCGGGAAGCTGCAAATATGTATCAGTGAGGCCGATCTTGGAAAAATACTGGCCATCAGCGAGCTTCCCGAAAGTTCTTCATGGAGTGGCAAGGGATACATGTTAATGATAGACTGAGCATTAATAGACATTTCGAAATTGCCGCAATGGCTTCTTGACAGTGACTAAAATGGTAGTACATTCACTTGATATGATCGGTTGGATGATCCCAGGGGCCATGAGGCTTTTGAGCTAAACCGTGACTTGGTCACAGAGCACTATCAGCACTGTGCATGCCTGAAAGAAATAGTGTGGCCGAAGGTTTCATAGTGATGTTGAATTTGAAATTATTGGCAAAACCCACACCTGCAGAAAACAAGGCAGAAAATTAAGAGCATAAAGAGTCAAGCTGAGTCTAAGGCAATTGTTCGGAGACAAGATATAACTTCATCAGGAATAGTAAACTCATTAAGGTTAAAGATGGCCAAACCAAACAAATTTTTGGTGCATGGATTTTTCACCACCAGAAAAGTCAGCGGATGAACCACAGATTTATATGTAATTGGGGCCGAGAAACTACCCAGGATTGGAATGCTTGTTTATTGTAGGTGCCTAATGTGCATGATACTAGCGCTAAGGGTGGAGGGGGGGGGGGGGGGGGGGGAGATCCCAAGTCCATGTATGTTTTGCAAGTTGAGTAATGACATGGCAGTACCAGTATCAACTCTCATGTGCAAAACCTTCCGATAAACCTTGACATCAATAAAAAGCTTATTGGATGCAACAGAGATTGCCAATACACAATTGACATCCATGTCTGTATCTGTAATGGCCTGTTGGAATTTTGTGTTACAGGCAGGAGTAATATGGCCCAATTTGTAGCACTGGTGGCAAATGGCTTACTGCTTAGGACAATTTGGGCTATCGTGAGTTACAGAACATGACCGACAAGAGGGAAGCATGGAGGGCTTGCATTGTTGTTTAGTATCAGGCTTGCTGAGCTGCTGCTGTGGCCGTGGCTGCCACAGTGAGTTGAGCCAGCCACCATGATGTTTTGCTCGCACGCAGACTGCTATCATCATATCATCCTCCTGTGAACCTTCCAACAAACGGCTTTGGGGAGTGGTCTGAACTTCTGCAACCTCATACCACAATTCCTCATGATAGGGGTCCAGCTGAATGATTGCATCATGAACCATTAAGTTGGCATACGACTCCTTATGTACATCAGTGACAAAGTAACGACAACTGCTTAAACCATGAAGCTCAGCTGCTCAAGTCTTATAGCAATGTTCTGGTTTCTTGTGACACTGATAGAACTCAACTCGAGCGGCAATGATGTGCGTCCAGTTACAGTAGTATTTTGAAAGGTCACACATGCTATCAAAAGAGAGCGAAGACAGATCCTGTAGGGGGGACAGTTGGCAAAAGAGTTGATACACGCGAGGCAAAAACCAAGACAAAAAGAAATCATGGCATAAGGTAACATCAGTCAATCGAAATGCATGAAAATGTTGCCGCAGCTGTTATTTGTAGGCTTCCCATTCTTCAACAGACTCACTGTAAGCTGGAAACAGCGGAAAGATAAATGACCAGGGTAGCAACAGGCAAAACAGGAGGTGCAAAGAGTGACACAGCAGGCAAAGTAGATTGAGACAGACCCGAACTGGCCAAAACAGATGCAAGGATTTGCAATACCTTAGTTTGATTGTGTTGCACTGTGGCAAATGCCTCCTGCTGTTGAATAAGATGCTGCAATGTCACAGTAAGAATCCCTTGCTGATCAACCAGCCGGTGTAAAATCTCATCAGTAGCACTGTCACGACATCGTAGACGCCACAGAGGACCAATCGGAGACTGAAAACAGCATGGAGAAAAATTTCACACGCATCGGCACTTGTGTTGTAACTTGGACACACAGCACGACCAAGAATGTTAGTACAGGTTTATTAGACTGTGGCATGCACACCTATCGCCATAACATACATTGAACACAATAAGATAAGGGAAGTGCATGCGAGCAGTAATAACATGATAATAGCATGAGTGCAGTGCGGCAGAGTTTAAAGGCACTCGCCCATGGCAGGCTCTATCGGAAGTTCACAGTATTGCTCTTTCGCAGCACACTCTTGCTGATGCCAACACACTGCTAATGTGCACACGGCTTTCAAGTGTGAATGCATTACTTCATTGTCATTGAATCCATCTATCAGATTGAGATGGTAAACAGCACAAGCATAGCACCATGAGAGCACTTATCTTGCCTTAGTGTTCCCCCCTTTATCCCAGGTACAAGGTGATTGGTCACTATCTTAGAACACAGTGTGTGGTCTATGATGCCACTGTCGCAGTCTTGGATGGCAATGTGTGGCCTCTTGATGAGAGACTGTCAACAGCTGCTTAGCAGTCTCTGGCACATCCGTATTGACAGCATTGTCGAATATTAAAAACCTGAATGTTGGTTTGAACTCCACATTTCTTTACTACGAAGGATTCTATTGGGAACGGTATGCCCATACCTTCCTCTGACCTTTGAACAGAGGTACCTGGCCAGTTATAAGGGAACCTACAGTTAAATGTGAACTCCAAGCCATGGTGCAAGTCAGCATTTTTCACATTAATAAATATTGCCAGAGGTGAAAGAAGTAATAGTGAAAGGTAAATATTCTTGGACCGCCTGGGAATTGAACTCAAGACCTTTGAACCCGTGGTATGTCACTTAACCACTTCTTTCCCAAGAAGTTGTTTGCAATGGGGTACATAGCCTTATAAATGTAGATACAAAGCTTAGCCATTATTAACACATCCTTCATTTATTTTTATTTATTTATTTTCGAGTTCCGTGAATCCTTGATGCAAATGTATCACTAGGAGGTAGAACGTGTCAGGTTATTACAGTAATAGCCACATGTAGATGATCATGAGGCAACCAATTTAACATATATAAGCAGATACATGAAAAAGGACATCCACATGTCAAATAATTACACAAAAAAATTCAGATAACAACACAGATAATAGTACAGTAATAACATAGATGATTGCATAAATAATAGTGCAGTAATGACATAGATGATTACTTTAACAAATTTAAAGTAATTCATCTAAAAAATATTCTGCCAACAAGTGATATGCTAATCTACATCTACATCAACTCAGATGAGTCAAGGGATACCTCCGCTCAGTCTGAATGGACTTCTATTAGTTGTGGTGTGCCTCAAGGCTCAATTCTAGGGCCACTGTTGTTTTTGATGTTTATAAATGATTTACCATTGTGTGCAAGCCTGCCTTGCAAATTTACTCTTTTTGCTGACAATACCACCATCTTCATGAGTGGAAAATCAGAGGAGTCAGTTAACAGCATACTCTCTGAAGTGATTAACTGGTTCAGTGTTAATGGTCTCTCTCTAAACTCAGGTAAGAAAAATTTTATCCAGTTCAATACAAAAAAGAAAAAAAGTGAGAGAAATAAATGTAACATGTGGAAATCAACCAATAAAAAGAATGGATGTGTCTAAATTTCTTGGAGTACATATTGATAGCAAAATGAACTGGTCCTTCCATTGAGCTCGGCTATGTATGCTATCAGAATGATGTCTTCCATTGGAGATTAAACCACTATGAAGTCCGCATACTATGGGTATCTTCACTCCGTTATGTGTTACGGAATTATCTTCTGGGGAAATTTAGCTTTGGCAAAGAAAATTTTTGTGGCCCAGAAAAGGGCTATTAGAATTATGTGCAGAGTACCCCATAGGACATCATGCTGTAACCTTTTCAAAAGGCTGCAAATAATGACCACTGTATCCCAGTACATATATTCGCTGATGTGTTTTGTAATTAAGAACCCTGCACAATTCCCATCAAATAAGAACTATCACAAATCTAATACAAGAGGGAAAGAAAATCCTCATTGTGAACTTAAGAACCTGACAGTTGTTCAGAGAGGTGTCAAATGGTCAAGAACAAAAAATTTTAACCATCTCCCTGACCAGATAAAATGTTTAAGAGCAAATGAATCTCTTTTTAAAGCAAAACTAAAGGAATATTTGTTAAATATGTCTGTTTATACATTAGAAGAGTTTTATGATGCAAAAAGGGAAATAGCATTTAGATAGAATTATCCATCTTGTTAACAAAGAAATGTGCTTGCAATTTTTCTCCAAATTAAAACATGAAATTTTGTATTAACACTCAAAGAAATCTGCTGTTATATGTACAATATCTGTTTTTCCTCTAAACTTTGTATTAACTATATTCAGTTATGTAGAACATTTTTTATATATTTAATGAAGACTTATGTATCTTTTTGTATGTTTGTTGTTTTGTATGTTTGACTCGTTCCACATCTCATGTGACGTGCTCACAATACAAGATCTACGGAACATGAAATAAATAAATAAATAAAATAATGAAATTAAACACAAATTCAAGAAGTATTACACATTATCAAAGAATTCCTGTAAAGAATAGAAATAATTTTCCAAAAGATAAAGTTTTAGCTCTGTTTTGAATTTAGTAAGATCCCTAATGACTGATTTGATATGGACAGGAAGTTTATTGAACGCTTTTATACTTGAATAATGAACTCCTTTCTGTACCATACTGAGTTTTTTTAAATCTTTGTGAAGATAATGTTTTCTTCTTGTGTTGTGATCATGGTACGTGCTATTCATTTTTGTAAATTGCATAATTTTTGTTCATGAAGCACATTAGGGACAAAATGTATTGACAAGGCATGGTGAGGATCCCCAGCTTTTTGAATAAATTTGTGAGAAGATCTAGGATGCACTCTACTCATAATCCTGATAACTGTCTTCTGTGCAACAAAGACTTTATCTGCTTGTGGTTCATTTCCCCAGAATATGATGCCATATGTCATAAGTGAATGGAAATAACCAACATATGCAGTTTTGATTGTTTCCATGTCACAAACAGATGCAATTGAGCGAATGGCAAATGCTGCTGAATTCAGTCTTTTACATAGGTCAGTGATGTGGACAGACCAGTTTAATTTGTTATCAATATGTAAACCCAGAAATTTGGAAGATACAACTTTCACTATTTCTTTGTCCCCACATTTTATTTCAGCATTTTCCAATATTTTGTTTACTGTTTGAAACTGAATGAAATGAGTCTTATTAACATTGAGGGACAGACCATTTGCAGTGAACCAATATAGAACTTCTTAGAATATAGTGGTCGCAGTGTTCTCTAGACTGTAGTTGGTTCCTTATCAATCATAATGGTTGTGTCATCTGCAAATACGGTGAAGTGTGCTTCTTGGGTCACACACCATGGGAGGTCATTTACAAAGATTAAGAAAAATAAGGGACCCAGCTCCGAGCCCTGCGGCACTCCTCATTTTAATGTATCCCAATCAAAGCTGGCAGGCGCCTTTGCACAATTGTTTAATACTACCTTCTGATTTCTGTCATCTAGATATGACTCAAGCCACTTCCCTACTTTATCTTTTAAGCCATAATGCTCAGCCTGTCTTAGTAGAATCTTGTGATCTACACAGTCAAATGCTTTTGACAGATCACAAAAGATTCCAACTGGCGACATTTTCTTGTTTATTGATTCAAGAAGTTGGTTGACAAATGAGAAAATGCTTGTTCAGTTGAAACATCCTTTTGGAATCCAAACTGATTTTTATTAAGGATGTTATATTTATTAAGGTGAGCCATGATTCTATTGTACATAAGTTTCTCCAGGATTTTTGAAAGACTTGTTAACAATGAAATTGGGCGGTAGCTAGAAACCTCTGCTTTATCACCCTTTTTGAAGAGTGGTTTAACAACTGCAAATTTTAGTCTGTTAGGGACAGTACTTTGATTTAGAGATTCATTGAATATTTGACACAGAACTTTAAGAATATATTTGTGGCAATGTCTCAGTACTTCGATAGATATATTGACCACACCAGTGGAATTTTTTTTTTTCATTTGGCATATCCCCTTCTCAATCTCATCTCCCGTGATGTTTAGGGTACATACATCACATCGCATACCAAAGCAAAAACTTCGAAGATCTTGAAAAAACATTGAATGCAGACCTTGAAGTGCTGAACACCTACTACCTTAAGTGGCATTTGCATCCCAACCTGAATAAAATGACCAGTACCATAATGCACCTTAATAACAGAGCTTCAAGCAGGAAACTACAGTTTTCCCTGAATGACCGGTGTATCAGACATGAAGATAAGCCCAAATATCTGGGAGTAAAATTAGACCGCACACTAACGTTTAGCTCCCATCTGGAAGACACAAAACAGAAATTAAAATCTCAAAATGCCATTATGTCTAAACTGGCCGGAACATCATGGGGGTGCGGAGCTAATACACTAAGGACGTCAGCATTAGCCCTTGTGTACAGCGTGGCTGAATATTGTTCACCAGTCTGGGCGAAAAGTGCGCATGTAAATAAAGTAGACGCCCAATTGAAAGAGATGATGAGAATTATCTCAGGCACACTTAGGTCTACCCCATGTGACTGGCTCCCAGTCCTTGCCAACATAGGACCCCCTGATATAAGGCGCTCCATGGCGACCTCAAGAATATATAGGAAGATTGTACACAATCCAGAATTCCCTATACACCAAGACTTATCACCCATCAACAGGCTAAAATCTAGGTCCCCCTTTTGGAAGATTGGCAGGGAATTACAGGACTTCGAACCAAAGCTAGCCTGGGGAGAATCATGGTGCAAAGGGACACACAAGAACCAAAAGCTTATAGATGACCCCAGCAAGAAGATAAATGGTTTTTAACTCCCTCGGAAGCTCTGGGTTGCCTTAAATCAGCTTAGAACAAGCGTGGGAAGATGCAAACATCTAATGAATAAGTGGGGACTTGCGGAGAGTCCCGTGTGTGAATGTGGTGAAATCCAGACAATGGACCACCTACTGGTGTGTGAAGTGGTAGGTTATAGTGGTGAACTGAAGGACATACATTACCTGCCTGACCTAGCCATAGATTGGCTCAAAACTATAAGTAGCATTGTGTAGTGTTGTAATTTCCTGGTGGATTGTAATGACACTGTAATATTTGCCTTGTATATGCCGAACGAATAAATAAAATACATGCATCAAGCTAATTTTTCTTTGCACTGCTTTTTGTAGAAGGTTCATGGCTTCATCCATAGACCCTTTACACCCAATTTGATCCGCTGCTGTCAGAAAATGATTGTTGAAGATACTGCCAACTATTTCCCCTTCATCTACCATGCTTCCATTGTGACACACTTGGATACTGTCTGTATCCTCTGAAACTTTTCCTGTCTCCCTTTTTACCACCTTCCAGATTGTTTTTATTTTATTATTTGATCTGTCAGTTTCAGATTTGATAAACATACTCTTGGATTTCTTAATAACATTCTTTAGGATGTTACAGTACAATCTGTAGTGTTCCCTATCATGAGGTTTATCAGAATTTCTGAGTGAAAAATAAAGCATTCTCTTTTTTCTACATGAAGTTTTTATTCCCTTAGTGAGCCACTGCCTCCTACAATCATTCTGGTTTGTGCTTCTTGAAATTTTCTTAGGAAATACAGCTTCAAAAAGGGTGACAAATTCATTTAGGAAAAGGTTGAATTTATCATTTACATTTTTAGCCTGATATTGTGTCTCCCAATCTAACTGCTCCAAATGCCTACTAAAGGTTTACAGATTCTCACTGTTGATTAACCTGTATGGTCTACTGATAGAACTGCTCTTGTTAGCCTGATAGAACTGCTCTTACATCGTGTATTTCCAACAGCTCCCCATCATGGTCAGAGAGACCATTTAAGATTTTTGTTACAAATATATTTTCGATTCTATTATTATCTACAAAAATATTGTCAATCAGACTTGTACAGTTCTTTGTTACGCTAGTGGGAAAGTCAACAACTGCCCTCATATTGAAATAATTCATTTCATTCTCAAACTCTGTTCTATCATTGTTACAGGTAAGAAGATGTACATTAAAATCACCAAGCATAATTATTTCTTTGGTTTTTGAATACAAGTAAGTTAAAAGTGATTCTAGTTGCTTGAGGAATACACTGACCTTTCCTGAGGGAGCTCTGTAGACAGCAATAACATAAATAGGCAGTGTATTGACAAGGACTTCAATGCAACAAGCCTCAAAATGCTGGTGAACACAATATTTTTTTTACATCTATAGATTTGTACACTATATTATTTCTAACATACATTATCACTCCTCCTTTGTCCATTTCACTTCTAATATAAAAAGTTGCTAAGGTGTACTTGTCTAGTTGCAGCATTTCAATCCTTTCCTTCATATGATGCTGAAGTTAAGCCACTGTTTAAGAAGGGAGATAAAGAAATAGCATCAAATTTCTGTCCAATTTCACTGTTGCCAGCATTCTCAAAAATTTTCAAAAAAGTAATGTACAGTCGTCTTTATAACCATCTTATCTCGAATAACATACTGTCAAAGTCACAGTTTGGATTTCTAAAAGGTTCTGATATTGAGAAGGCTATCTACACTTACAGTGAAAATGTACTTAATTCATTAGACAAAAAATTGCAGGCAACTGGTATATTTTGTGATCTGTCAAAGGCATTTGACTGTGTAAATCACAATATCCTTTTAAGTAAACTAGAATATTATAGTGTAACAGGAAATGCTGCAAAATGGTTCAAATCTTATATCTCTGGCAGGAAACAAAGGGTGTTATTAGGAAAGAGACATGTATCAAGCTATCAGGCATCATCCAACTGGGAGTTAATTACATGTGGGGTCCCACAAGGTTCCATTTTGGGGCCCTTACTTTTCCTTGTGTATATCAATGACCTTTCATCAGTAACATTACCAGATGCCAAGTTTGTTTTGTTTGCCGATGATACAAACATTGCAATACATAGCAAATCAAGTGTAGTCTTAGAAAGATCAGCCAATAAAATATTTGTGGACATTAATCACTGGTTCCTAGCCAATTCTTTGTCACTAAACTTTGAAAAAACACACTACATGCAGTTCAGAACTTGTAAGGGGTGTCCCAAGAGTATATGTCTAACATATGATGACAAGAAGATAGAAGAAGTGGACAGTGTTAAATTCTTGGGATTACAGCTTGATAATAAATTCAACTGGGAGGAGCACACCACAGAACTGCTGAAGCGTCTTAACAAATCTCTGTTTGCAATGCGAATTTTATCAGACATAGGGGATATAAAAATGAAAAAGCTGGCATACTATGCTTACTTTCATTCCATAATGTCATATGGGATTATTTTTTGGGGTAATTCATCAAGCCAAGCTAAAGTTTTCCGGGCTCAAAAACTTGCAGTAAGAATTATATGTGGTGTGAACTCAAGAACATCCTGCAGAAGCCTGTTTAGGGAACTAGGGATACTAACTACAGCTTCCCAATATATTTATTCCTTAATGAAATTTGTCATTAAAAATATATCACTTTTTCAAACCAACAGCTCAATTCATGGAATCAATACTAGAAATAATAATAATCTTCACAAGGATTTAAAGTCACTTAGTCTTGTACAAAAAGGTGTGCATTATTCAGGAACACACATTTTCAATAACTTGCCAGCAGCCATAAAAAGCTTAACAACCAATGAAATTCAGTTTAAGAGAAGCCTAAAGGATTTATTGGTGGCCAACTCCTTCTACTCCATTGATGAATTTCTTAGTAAAACCAACTGATTTGTATATAAGTACAACATAACTTCTGCACAATTTCAGTGCAGTAATGTGTTCACTGAAAATTTGTGTGTCTGTGTGTGTGTGTGTGTGGTTGTGTGTAAGTATAATCTAACTTCTGCACCATTTCAGTGCAGTAATGTGTTCATTGTAAATAAGTATTTCAGTAGTTGTATTACATGTTTATTACCTTATAAATAAATAAAAAACTTTTTTATTTTAAATTCAGTGCATTAGTGTTTGTAAAATGACTCTTAGTGTTCATTAAAAAATGACGATCATTCCACTTGGGACCTGTGGAATGGTACATTAGCTTATTTGTTTTAGTTGTAAATATTTGTCATGTATTGTTGTTTTTCTGACATGTTCCACATCCTGGAGGACCTCCTCACTACGGATCAATCGGAATGAAAGTAAATCTAATATAATCTAATCTAAAAAACATAAAATATGGGCATTGTTTATTGCTGTTTACATTTGATAGATATAAAAAACGTGACAAAATCAGTGTACATTTTTATGCACAAAAATACGTTATTTTTAAAACTATGTAAATACATTTTAATCTCTTCTTGGACAACATTTCTCTATGTTACATTGATATGCAGCACTCAATGAACTAGTTTCAGATGTACATACATACCCACATATCCAGAGATCACAGGCCCTGCAGACCACATGCTGTTTCCACAAACTGCCTCCATTCCTTTCCTTTTTGTGCTCAGTTCCTCCAGGAGCCTTCCACCCCAAGGAATCCCACATCCTTCACTGGGTTGTCCATCCAGGACTGCCTTGGTCATCCTATGGGGCACCTGGTGTTTAGTTTCTTATCAACTGCTTTCTTTACCTCTCTTTCTTCTGGTTTCATTTACTCTTCTGCTTCTGTATGATTGTTGGTTGTTGAATCAAGAGGTACATTTTCTCGTTCATCCTCCTCATTCATTCTCCTTTATCAAAGATTGGTCCCTGTATATTCCTCATTATTCTTCTTTCAAATACAAATCGTTTTTCTTTTACTCATTGTGCCATGCTCCAGGTTTCTGAAATGTACATGACTGCAAAGCATATCACAGTGTTACATATTTTCATCTTAGAGTTTTTTGATTTTGAACTGAGCATTCTCCCTGAGGGAACACATGTCTTTCAATTTATTTTTTATTTATTTTTTTATTTTTTTAGCTGTACATTAGAGAAGTTAGAAAGCAATAATAGCCACAAAATATTTTGTTAAAAAGTTTTAAGAAGTGTGCTATAACAAAGTGAACAAAAACCTCTGAGCCAGTGACCAACAGTCTTTTGCTGAAATGAGTAACAATTATGGTTACATGCCCATACTGCTGAGATTTTAGTGTACTTTATTACTCCTTTTTTGTCTGTGTTCTTGTTTGTAAGTCAAGTATAACATGTGCAGGTGAAAGTTCAATTAGCTGAGAAAGCACAGGAGGCAGCTGAGGCGGCAATGGCAGCTTTGGCAGGAAAACAGCAACTTGTTGATGAACTTGAAAGTGAAGTGCGTGAAGCACAAGAAATTCTGCAAGAGGAAAATGCAGCTTTGCAAGCCTCTCAGCAAGAAGCACAGTCAGCTATGACTTCTGCTCAACAAGCTGAACAGGAAGTACGTATGATTGTTTCAGCATCATCTGCATTTTGTTTCATTATCAGTGTTATGCAATGAGAGAGCTGTGGAAGTGTCCTCTATTTCGGGGGCTGTGAGGTGTGTTAAACACCTGTTGAATTTGTTTGTCTAGTTATCTCCCACCAGTAGTGGTATAAAAGAGCACTCGATATACTCATTGGGATTCCTCCAAAGCCTATTATAAAATAACTATTTTTTTTAACATTTTTACTATCCCTGAAGTACTCTGTCCACACTTCCTACAGATGTTAGGCTACATCTTCCAGTTGCAGTACCACTGATAGGTTCTGTACTGTCACAGTCAATTTAAAACTGATTCACAAGTTGTGGCAGTTTAGTTGCTGTTTAAATACATGCATTCACTCTTGTTATCATTGCCCCCCCTTTCCTGTTACCATTTGTCCCCCCCCCCCCCCCCCCCCCACAAGCTAAGGTAGATTTATCATTTATGTTAGTTTCGCATTCCTTATTCATGTTGCAGCTCAAAGTGCTGAACTCCGCTATCCAGCTGGAAAAGAGTGCTGTGTCGAATGCTGAAACAACTGCCCAAGGAGCACAGCAGGAAGTGGTCGAGAAGACTCAGGTCCTGGATGCAGCTAAACGCCGAGTTGAAGCACTCACAAACGACTTGAATAGTGCCCGTGCAGACCTGGCTAATACCAAGCAAGCAGCAAATAAAGCAGCGCAGGCTGCCCAAGCTGCCCGTACCAATGCTGCCAGAAACCGACGTAGATTGAGAGGAAGCCAAACAGCTGACTCAATTAACGGCCCAGCAGTTTTACAGGTTCAAGGCACTCCACAACAAATAAGAAGACATCGAAGGCACTTTTATCCTGCAAGGGCCTCATCTGCAGCTTAAGTCATATTGTACACTATTTCTTTGTTACATTATGGAACTTCATGCATGGAGATTGTCTTTTCTCTGAAAAGTTGAAAACAATCAGAGATCTTTACCTTAATTTTATACTGTATATATTTGCTACACTTTTAATGGTACAGGAATGGTTCTCTTATCAAGAGGACATATCATATTTATCCTGTCTAGTACTTGGAAATGCATAAAGAACAACTGATATGACTCCAAACGGAAACAGCCAAGCAGTGAACTGGCAGTCTTGGTTTCAGTTGCATACCAAAGGTGGTGTGTATATAATGATTAGATAGAGATAAAAAAGACATGTTGTACATAAGAGATTAATACAACAGCCAGGTCAGTGGCACTGCACTATCCTGTTCACCTCCTATTCCTGCCTTCAGTAACACTTGCTTATTTACATATATTTACTGATTTAATTTGATATTGTATATATATATGATATGCAGTCCTTGTAAAGAATTTCTTAAGTTATTTTTTATAGCTACCAATGAAAGCTGTAAATAAATTGTATTTATACAGTTGTCCTCAGTGCAAAGGAATATACTTGAAGGTTAAACAATAGCAAATACTCTGCCATGTAGCATGCAGCACAACAATAAAATTGGAAGTAAATTTTGTCAATACACAGTGTACAAGATTTATAACTGAAAAGTTGTCTGGAAATGCATTGCTGCTGTTCTTGGAAGGATGCAGTGAATCCACTTTTGTTATGGCACTGTCTCATTAATGTTGTGTTTTTCGTATAAGTCATTATGCTGCCAACTCAAATTCAACAGAAAATGTTTGTAAAATGAGAGACTTAGCAGATATAGGACACTTTCAACAAAGACTGCTGTTTTGGTTTTTGTTTGCACCAACACATCAAAATAATAGACTCACAGAAAATTGTGTTTTATGTAGAGGAATAAGTAGAAACAGTCACATGCAAGAGAGACACTAAGAGGATTTTCTGATAAAATAGTTAAGTTAATATCATAATATTAACTACAAAATCTAATAACCGTATTGAAAACCAGTTTCAACACAAGTAGTCATCTTTCTCGTTTAACAGTTAGAAATGTATGGGGATTATGTTTGTTGCTTGCAAACATAAGGTGAATTAGTAGGTGTTCAGAAAAAGTTGGAAGCCATATTAGCCATCATTAACAGATTTCAGGCTGCTGCCCTAATCTGTTTCAGTGTTGAGGCGCACAATCGTACAAACCTACAACACATCTGGTTTAATTGAAATTGCCTAAAACTACAGTGTCGCTGTATCTTCTGATGTGCAACCTGTGACTTGTTTGTCTGCACTAGAGGGTGAATGGCATGTGGGTAGTGGGTTCAGATATCTCTGGCCGGAAGATTAATACGGAAACTGGATGCACAGCTTCCCTCTTATGTCTTAGAAACAGGTACAAGCAAGGTGCTGCCCATTGTTGATAACACGTCAGAGCCAGCATGGGATGCCTCATCTGTCAGTGGCTGATTTTCCTGCCATATCTGGACAAGCACAGAGGTGACAGGGCGCTCCAACATTACATGGGTAATAGACATCCCAATTCCTTCTCCAGGGAAATAACAGGCAGCTTGGGAAAGAAAGCCATTGTGCACTCATTAAGCTTTGTTAAGGGATCACATCCAAGATGTGCCGTAGGCTCTCCCAGTAGCTGCCGTGGGTGCATCCGGCTGGCAAATAGTAGCTTATGTTGGCATGAATGATGCCTGCCACTGTGGTGGAGTGGGTGGTTACATTTTCTTTGAAATCTATTTGGTTTTGTCCAATACTTATTGTCCACTGCAACAAGAGGCTATAAACTACTGAGGTAGGTAACCTCAAAACAGTCACAAATTGGTTATCTGTAGTTTACATTCTACTTCCCCACTTTTCAAGCTCTCCATAGCCAAAAAGAAATTTTTAATTGAAACTGTGAGGTAGTGGGATGTAGTAATTGAAATAATTTAACTACTTTTTCAAGAAAGTGTCCAGATATTCAAATTTATTTTGTAGCACATGTAAAAAACACCAAAATTTCAGCTAAATTGTTTCCTTTAACTGTCACCTAGCACAATTCAGAATCAAATCATTTTCACAGTTCTACAAATTCTGGCTCTGTCAAACATCAGCTTGACTAATCCAAGACAGTTTAGCTCATTCTGATGTTTACAGGAAAGTTCAATTTTATACGTTGTGAATCAAGTATAATCATAGTGTCTCTCACAATAACTTTAATTTCATCTACATCTACATGGAGACTCTGCAAATCACACTTAAGTGCCTGGCAGAGGGTTCACTGAATCACCTTCACAACAATTATCTATTATTCGAATTTTGCACATCACGCGAAAAAAAGGAACACGTGTATCTTTCCATGTGAACTCTAATTTCCCTTATTTTTATCATGATGATGGTTCTCCCTATATAAGTTGGTATCAACAAAATATTTTCACATTCTGAGGAGAAAGTTGGTGATTGAAATTTCGTGAGAAGATTCTGCTGCAACAAAAAAAAGCCTTTGTTTTAATTATGTCCAACCCAAATCCTGTATCATGCCAGTGACACTCTCTCCCCTAATTCTCGGTAATACAAAACATGCTGCTCTGCTTTGAACTTTCCCATTAATTCCACCTGGTAAGGAAACAACACTGTGCAGCTGTACTCCATAGGAGGGTAGAGATATGATTAGATTAGATCCAGTTTTCGTTCCATAGACCTAAAAATGAGATGATTCTTGTGGGTGTGAAATAATGTCAGAAAGTATAACATAAAAAACATAAAACATTTGAATATAATATTCACTGCCCTGATCATTTGTCAGGAGATTGTCAAAATAGGTGAATACATTACAGTAAACTGGAACTGCTAATATTTACAGACTTAATACACTGTCAGAATGAAACATAGTTATGCAGTTTTAATAAATTTATTATACACAAAATACCTAGTCTTGACTATTGTGACCAAGTGCTGTCAAAACTGAAATATAACAGACATTTTTACTTAAGCTATTCAACAGTCCCTGCTAAGATATTCATCTATAGAGTAGAAGGAGCTGTCTATCAAAAAGCCTTTCAAACTCTATTTAAACCATACTTTATCCAAAACCAAGTTTTTAATGGTTGCTGATAATTTATTGAAAATGTGTGTTCCTGAATACTGGATCCCATTTTGGACCAAACTAAGTGATTTAAGGTCTTTATGTAGGCTAGACTGTTCTCATTCCTAGTATTGATACCATGTATTGAGCTATTGGTTGGAAGTAGAGATATATTAATTGCAGAAAATTTCATTAATGAACAAATATATTAAGAAGCAGTGGTTAGAATACAAGGTTTCTTGAACAGGTTTCTACATGATGTTCTTGAATTTACACCACAAATAATTCTTATTACAGACTTTGGCATGTTAAAAACTTTTGCTTGATTTCATGAGTTACCTCAGAATGTGATCACATATGACATAATAGAATGAAAGTAAGCAGATTACGCAAGTTTTTTATATTTATATCTCCTACATCTGACATCACTCTCATTGCAAATGCAGACTGGTTTAGGGGCTTCAGCAATTCTGTGGTAAGGTCCTATGGGACCAAACTGCTGAGGTCATCGAGCCCTAGGCTTACACACTACTTAATCTAACTTAAACTAACTTATGCTAAGGACAACATACACACCCATGCCAGAGGGAGGACTCGAACCTCCGACGGGGGCAACCGTGTGAACCATGACAAGGGGCCTCAGACCGTGCGGCTGTCCTGCGCGGCTGCCCTTCCCAACTGGATTTATTATTGAGTTGTTATCTCATAAATTTGACACTGTCAACCCATTTGATCTGAGTGTCTTCATATGTTATCCAAATGCTGGGTCTTTTCAAAATTTAATGACAGTGAATTAGCTTTAAACCATTTATTTATGCCAGAGAAAATTTGATTAGCAACCATTTCTAAATCTGTAGTTGACTTGCAACTTACTGCAATGTTTGTATCATTGCAAACAAAACAAACTCAGCATCTGGCAATGTAACAGACAAGAGGTCGTTAATGCACATAAGAAAAAGCAATGGACCCAAGATGGAACCTTGAGGAATACGGCATGTAATTAATTTCCAGTCAGATGAAGACTGACTTCCTACTGCACAGGTGATTTGCAATGACACCCTTTGTTTCCTGTTAGTTGGATAAGACTCAAAGCATTTTGCAGCACTACTGGTGACACCATAATATTCTAATTTACTTACGAGAATGCTGTGATTCACACAGTCAAATGTCTTTGACAGGTCACAGAAAATGCCAATAGCCTGTAATTTGTTATTTGATTAATTAAGTACATTCTCACTGAACATGTAAATGGCTTTCTCTATATAAGAACCCTTAAGAAATCCAAACTATGACTTGGACAATATATTATTTCCCGTGAGGTGCTTAAGGAAATGCTTGAACACAACCTTTTCAAACATGTTTGAAAAAGCCAGCAAAAGTGAAATTGGCCAACAGTTCGATGGTATCTCTTTATCCCCCATCTTGTAAAGATGCTTAACTTCAGCATATTTTAGCCAGTCTGGAACTGTTCCACTGATAAGAGATTGATTACACAAATAACTTAAGACAGAACTCAATTCACATGAGCACTCTTTGATTAACTTCATTGATATGTTATCATACCCACTAGAATACTTAGGTTTAAGGATTTTATGATGGATGTTACTTCTTTGGGAGATATGAGTGTCATTTCCATTTTACTGAAATTATTTTTAAAGACTTGTCTCTGACTCCATTGCACTATTCACCAAACCTGATACTCCAAGCTGTCAGTAACAGAATCAAAGTACTTGTTCAAGAGATTTGCAACACTATATACACTTATCACCAATGTCTCATTTCTTCTTCTTGTTTCAAATGGGCCTACTTTGGACCATGCTTGTTCAACTGTTGGGCTTTGATCTTTGCCCAGTACTGTCACATCCTCTGTTGGTGTAGCTCTTTCCTTTCTTCTGTCCAGGGGGTACCTTTTCATTAGGAATTTTCCTGAAATCCTCAGACTTCTTTCAGGGTGTGTCTCACAGACTGTCTATTCCGGAGATCAGTTATTCCCAGTTCTTTAATGTCTTTCTTGTTTTCTGGCAGCCAAGTGGTGCGAACCTTCTTGTTTTGCCAGAAGGTGAACAGACGGTTGGTCAATCTGTTTGGAGGCAATCTTGCAACATGGCTATAGAAAGCTACCCTTCTTTTTCTTGCAAGTCAGAGAGCCTCTCGATATGTTCATAGACCTCCGAGTTATGCACCCTTCTGAATTCCCCAGCTTCTTCTACAGGGCCTAGGATCTTCCTGAGGATTGTCCTCTCTGACTTCCAATTTCTCCATCAGACCTCTCCAGTTCATAGAAAGACATTCCATGGCATACAGGACTTCTGGTCGTATGACTGAAGTGTAGTGCTTAAGTTTCAGGTTGCGTGACAGGCATTTCTTGTTGTAGGTGTTCATAGTCAGTCGATAGGCTAGTTCCAACTTGTTGACTCTCATGAATAATGATGTTTTTTCTGATAAGTTGGGTTCAATCCATTCACCAAGATACTTAAATTTCTCAGTCCTTTTGATCTTTCTCTGGTCTAGGAACATCTCTTTGTTAGCCTCTTTGATGCTGGTGAAGAACTCTGTTTTCTCCAGTGACACTAGAAGACCCATTTTGGCTGCCTGTTTTCTGAGGCAGTTTACCTGCATTGTTGCCATTTCAAGAGAATCAGCAACCAGTGAAGCCAGGCAATCTACAATCAGTCCTTCGTTCTTACAGTCCAGGTAGACACCACTCTGGACACCAAAATTGGTCAGTTCTTTGCGCAATTCTCTCAAAACCTTTGCGAGGACACAGTTGAAGAGAAGAGGGGTGAGTCCTTCCCCTTGCCTCACTCCAGTTTTTATCTCGAAGCTTTTTGAGATCTTACCTCTAAATTTGACCTCTGAATGGGTGTTTGTCAAGGTTTCTAGAATGAGTCTGCCGGTTTTGTCGTCTAGTCCTAATTCCTGGAGTATTTTGTTAAGCGTTTCTCTATCAACAGAGTTGTAGGCCTTCTTGAAACAATGTCTCATTTATTTTTAGAGCTATCTGTTCCTCTTCCTTTTTAGCCCACCTGCCTCTGTCTTCACTATATCCCATACAGTTTTTATTTTGTTGCCTGATGTAATTATCTTTTTCTCATAATAAAGCTGCTTTGATTTCTGGAGTACTTGCTTCAATATTTTGCAGTATCATTTGTAATGCATTACAATTCTAATATCAGAGCTGTTCCTAGACAGTAGATACAGTCTCTTTTTTGTCTCACATGATACCTTTATTCCTTGTGTAATCTAAGGTTTATTTTTTTAGTTCTGTTTGATTTGAGTTACCTTTAGGTGAAAACAATTTTCAAAAGAGGAAGAAACTTTATTAATGAATGTTTTGTGTTTTTCTGATTCACAAGCTGCTGTTGTTGTGGTCTTCAGTCCTGAGACTGGTTTGATGCAGCTGTCCATGCTACTTTATCCTGTGCAAGCTTCTCCATCTCCCAGTACCTACTGCAACCTACATCCTTCTGAATCTGCTTTGTGTATTCATCTCTTGGTCTCCCTCTACGATTTTTACCCTCCACGCTGCCCTCCAATGCTAAATTGGTGATCCCTTGATGCCTCAGACATGTCCTGCCAATCAATCCCTTCTTCTAGTCAAGTTGTGCCACAAACTTCTCTTCTCCCCAATCCGATTCAATACCTCCTCATTAGTTATGTGGTCTACCCATCTAATCTTCAGCATTCTTCTGTAGCACCACATTTCGAAAGCTTCTATTCTCTTCTTGTCCAAACTATTTATCATACATGTTTCACTTCCATACATGGCTACACTCCATACAAACACTTTCAGAAATGACTTCCTGGCACTTAAATCTATACTCGATGTTAACAAATTTCTCTTCTTTAGAAATACTTTCCTTGCCATTGCCAGTCTACATTTTATATCCTCTCTACTTCGACCATCATCAGTTATTTTGCTCCCCAAATAGCAAAACTCCTTTACTACTTTAAGTGTCTCATTTCCTAATCTAATTCCCTCAGCATCACCAAACTTAATTTGACTACATTCCATTATCCTCGTTTTGCTTTTGTTGATGTTCATCTTATATCCTCCTTTCAAGATGCTATCCATTCCATTCAACTGTTCTTCCAAGTCCTTTGCTGTCTCTGACAGAATTACAACGCCATTGGCGAACCTCAAGGTTTTTATTTCTTCTCCATGGATTTTAATACCTACTCCGAATTTTTCTTTTGTTTCCTTCACTGCTTGCTCAATATACAGATTGAATAGCATCAGGGAGAGGCTACAACCCTGTCTCACTCCCTTCCCAACCACTGCTTCCCTTTCATGCCCCTCAACTCTTATAACTGCCATTTGGTTTCTGTACAAATTGTTAATAGCCTTTCGTTCCCTGTATTTTACCCCTGCCACCATCAGAATCTGAAAGAGAGTATTCCAGTCAACATTGTCAAAATCTTTCTCTAAGTCTACAAATGCTAGGAATGTAGGTTTGCCTTTCCTTAATCTAGCTTCCAAGATAAGTCGTAGGGTCAGTATTGTCTCACGTGTTCCAATATTTCTATAAAATCCAAACTGATCTTTCCCGAGGTCGGCTTCTACTAGTTTTTCCATTCGTCTGTAAAGAATTCGCGTTAGTATTTTGCAGCCATGACTTATTAAACTGATAGTTCGGTAATTTTCACATCTGTCAACACCTGCTTTCTTTGGGATTGGAATGATTATATTCTTCTTGAAGTCTGAGGGTATTTCGCCTGTCTCATACATCTTGCTCACCAGATGGTAGAGTTTTGTCAGGACTGCCTCTCCCACGGCCGTCAGTAGTTCTAATGGAATGTTATCTACTCCCGGGGCCTTGTTTCGACTCAGGTCTTTCAGTGCTCTGTCAAACTCTTCACGCAGTATCATATCTCCCATTTCATCTTCATCCTCTTCCATTTCGATAATATTGTCCTCAAATACATCGCCCTTGTATAGACCCTCTATATACTCCTTCCACCTTTCTGCTTTCCCTTCTTTGCTTAGAACTGGGTTTCCATCTGAGCTCTTGATATTCATACAAGTGGTTCTCTTTTCTCCAAAGGTGTCTTTAATTTTCCTGTAGGCAGTATCTATCTTACCCCTCATGAGGTAAGCCTCTACATCCTTACATTTGTCCTCTAGCCATCCCTGCTTAGCCATTTTGCACTTCCTTTCGATCTCATTTTTGAGATGTTTGTATTCCTTTTTGCCTGCTTCATTTACGGCATTTTTATATTTTCTCCTTTCATCAATTAAATTCAATATTTCTTCTGTTACCCAAGGATTTCTACTAGCCCTCATGTTTTTACCTACTTGATCCTCTGCTGCCTTCACTACGTCATCCCTCAAAGCTACCCATTCTTCTTCTACTGTATTTCTTTCCCCCATTCCTGTCAATTGTTCCCTTATGCTCTCCCTGAAACTCTGTACAACCTCTGGTTTAGCCAGTTTATCCAGGTCCCATCTCCTTAAAATCCCACCTTTTTGCAGTTTCTTCAGTTTTAATCTACAGTTCATAACCAATAGATTGTGGTCAGAGTCCACATCTGCCCCTGGAAATGTCTTGCAATTTAAAACCTGGTTCCTAAATCTCTGTCTTACCATTATATAATCTATCTGAAATCTGTCAGTATCTCCCGGCTTCTTCCATGTATATAACCTTCTTTTATGGTTCTTGAACCAAGTGTTAGCTATGATTAAGTTGTGTTCTGTGCAAAATTCTACCAGGCGGCTTCCTCTTTCATTTCTTACCCCCAATCCATATTTACCTGCTACATTTCCTTCTCTCCCTTTTCCTACTACCGAATTCCAGTCACCCATGACTATTAATTTTTCGTCTCCCTTCACTATCTGAATAATTTCTTTTATTTCATCATACATTTCTTCAATTTCTTCGTCATCTGCAGAGCTAGTTGGCATATAAACTTGTACTACTGTAGTAGGCGTGGGCTTCGTGTCCATCTTGGCCACAATAATGCGTTCACTATGCTGTTTGTAGTAGCTTACCTGCATTCCTATTTTTTTATTCATTATTAAACCTATTCCTGCATTACCCCTATATTTATAACCCTGTCTGTATTCGCCTGACCAAGTCTTGTTCTTCCTGCCACCGAACTTCACTAATTCCCACTATATCTAACTTTAACCTATCCATTTCCCTTTTTAAATTTTCTAACCTACCTGCCCGATTAAGGGATCTGACATTCCATGCTCCGATCTGTAGAACGCCAGTATTCTTTCTCCTGATAACGACGTCCTCTTGAGTAGTCCCCGCCCGGAGATCCGAATGGGGGACTATTTTACCCAAGAGAATGCCATCATCATTAACCATACAGTAGAGTCACAAGTATTGTAAACATTTATCCAGTTCATGTCTTTTAGCAATCTCCTAAAATGTTCAATTTTTGACTTATTAATAACCCTCCTGTACTCAGATTTAACAGATTTTTTTATCCTGACAAGTTTCAACATTTTACACAAGATGCTGCTTGTCATGATCAGATAGCCCATTTACTATTAGTTTTGTGGTATGGTCCTTTTTTTCCTAGATTTGTCTGCAAAGATATTATCAATAGCAGTCTCAGAGTATTTACATACCCTAGTTGCACAGTAGTTCACAGTAGGAACTAAATTGCGTGACAGAGTTACTGATTGCAATAATTGTTCACTGACAGAGCTTTTCAATACATCCACATTAAAATCACCAGCAACCACATTTCCTTGTTTTTTACTGTGTGATGAGACAACAGGGCTTCCAGATTTTTTATGAAGAGGTTAAAGTTTCCTGAAGGTGCTCTGTGTGTACTTACTATTATAAAGGACTTATTACGAAATATTACTTCTGTTGCATAAGCTTTTAAGTGCTGCTCTGAGAAAAATAATTATTATTATCAATATTCTCAAAATCAAAACAGTTTCTGACAAATATGGCAACTCCTCCTTTCTCCATATTTTCTATACAGAAGTAAGAAGCTAACTTAAATCCCATAACATTTAATATACTGTATCTATACCAGTGGTCACATGATGTTCAGAGAGACAGATTGTGTCAACATGTTTGCTCAATTGTAATTCTTCAACACAAATAAGCAACTTATTAAGCTTACCCCTTAGTCCTTGGATATTCTGATGCAATAACTGATTTTGTGCACTGGCTGAATTACAACTAGATGAACCTAATTTTTCTGTCAATTTTTGAATATCTCTAGTTTCAGTCAGAGGCTGTCTGCATGAATTGTGTACATTAAAATTTGCTTTCTGGTTTATTTTATCAATGTGGATGTCATTTTCAGCCTGTCTCTGAACATCTTTAGTTTCTGCATTGCCTACCTCCTCCCCCCCCCCCCCCCCCCCCCCCAAAAAAAAAAAAACCTGCTGTTCTGTCACTTGAATCAACTGGTACTTTACCACTTGTGATTGAGTCCCCATTAAGTTATTTGCTATTAACCCAGACAGTTTTCCCTTCCCTTTCCTGTTGACGTGAAGCCCAAGTGTAGTATAGTCCCATCTCCTGACAGAGTCAACAGGAACCACACTGATATGAGACCTCATACCTAATCCGAGTCCACCTCTAAAATAACTCTCCAAACAAAAGAGTTTAAATGAGGCATGTCATGGCGCCTCAGAACAGATACAACCCCCACACAGCATGTCACGCTGCTCAGGCTATCTTTGCCAGGTCACCCTCAGTTGAATAATTAGGGTCCCTGTCTATGCTGTCATGTGTCCCACCCACTATTACCACAATGTCTTCCTTTGTGAAGTCTTTGCAAAGTAACCTACATCCTCTGTCACTTCACCCAGACTTGCACTTAGCAAGCATAATGTAGGCAGTCTTTCTAACAAATCCATTGCATCTTCTACATGTCCTCCCAATATATCACAATCCTTGGTTCCTCTTACCCCACAACATTTTCTATGTGTTATTTCCAATTTAAGTTGTTTGTGATTGTAATTCCTAGGTATTTAGTTGAATTTATGGTCTTTAGTTTTGACTAATTTATCGTGTAATGGAAGTTTAACATATTCTTAGGGTCAATTGCCAATTTTTGCATCATACAGATATCTTTACTAAATCATTTTGCAATTTTTTTAATCTTCTGATGACCTTACTAGACGATAAATGACAGCATCATCAGCAGACAATGTAATACGGCTGCTCAGATTGTTTCCTAAATTATTTATATAGATGAGGAACAGTAGAGGGCCCATACCACTACTTTGGGGAATGCCAAAAATCACTTCTGTTTTAGTCGATAACTTTCTGTCAGTTACTACTAACTGTGACCTCTTTGACAAGAAATCGTGAATCCTGTTGCATAACCACAACGATATTCCACAAGCACGCAATTTGATTACAAGTCGCCTGTGACTGTGAGGTACGGTGTCAAAAGCCTCCTGGAACTCTGTAAACACAGAATCAATTTGAAATCCCTTGTCAATAGCACTCAACACTTTGTGTGAGTAAAGAGCTACTTGTGTTTCACAAGAATAATGTTTTCTAAATCTTTGTTGACTGTGTGTCAATAGACCATTCTCTCCAAGGTAATTCATAATGTTTGAACACAATATATGTTCAAAATCCTGCTGCATATCAACATTAATGACATGGGCCTGTAATTTAGTGGACTACTCCTACTGCCTTTCTTGAAAGTTGGCGTGACCTGTGCAGCTTTCCAGTCTTTGGATAAGGATCTTTCGCTGAGTGAGCAGTTGTATATAATTGTTAAGTGTGGAATAATTGCATCAGCGTAGTGTAGAAGGAACCTAATTGGTATACATTTCCATTGCATATAGCCATTTGTTGCTATATGCCATAGTAGCAACCACCATCTCAGTGAATTCATCATGTGACTCCAACAGACTGACATTTACTCCCTGATCAACTGTGACATAAATATCCCTGAATGCTTCTGTTGGGGCTGCCTAAATACCTCCAATGTGGACAGCAAATGAAACACTCCCTTTTCGACTGCCAGAAGCCTCAACTAAGTTCTTGAAAAACACCTTTCTTGTCACATTAAATTTCTAATAACTTACCCAGTTGGGATTATATCTCTTTCCTGATTTTTCCTACAGTAGACAAATACTGAAAAAACATCTTATTTAAATGTTGATTCTCTATTTCAATAAATGAGGAGCATTTCGTCAAAAGTTGATAAATGCTCAGTTGTTCAAAATTTAGATTTTTGTAGTTACAGATCACACTTTTTGCCATGCATGACTTGCTGAAACGGTTTCATCAATAACTGATGTTTGCTGCTGTTATAGTGCAAGGAAAACAGTGAGGTTTTGCAAAATTCAGTATTTGCTCTCAACCAGTTAAGGCAAAATTTGATAAACACAAACTTTACTTTGCTTCTGAGAGGTCTGAAGGGAGAATAACAATGTATATGTCATTGACAATGATAATGTGAGAGTTTTCTGCAGGAAAAAAGAACATAAAATATAGACAATCACTTGCTGTCAGAACCAACAATAGAATTAGTGGTTTACACAACAACATTAACTCATAATTATTGCTCAGTTTGAGTGAGGTTTGTCAGGGGAAGGAACATCAAGAAGGAAGGGAAAAGGAAAAATACTGTTTTGGTAATGTACGGCGTAAGGAAAAAAGATGACCAGACAGCACCTGTATGTGCTGCAACATTTAAAACAACATCAGGGGTATCCAACGACAGATTCCCAAAAGAAAGAAAAAGGATTAATAATAAACCACATATTGCACAAAGCTTGTGCAAAAAGTTATATGCAATATTGAAGAGCAAAATGCAAATGTACTTAAAGTATGTTTTGATACACAACAGAACCAGCCAATACCAAAGCTCTCCATTAGATGAAGCATTCTATTCAAGACAGGTTTGGCTATACAGTTTGTGCATTATGATTCATTCCCACACACAGACGAAGCAAAGGTTTGCTTTGTATACTTGGCTTGAAACAGAAGGTCCAAAAGGATGCAACCAAGTAGCCTCTCCTCTATTGGATTTTCTCAGAAACCTTGAGGATTCCCAGCCAGAAAATGATCCAAAGCAAATTCATTTATTTTCTGAGTCCTGTACTAATCAAAATAAAAATGCAGTAACTATGTGCACACCAATGACCTTATTGGGGAAAAAAAGCACCGAATTTAATAGGCTGGTATGATCTCAGCTACAGTCCTGACAGTGTTTGGTAGAGTGGATAAAGACTACCAGAAAAGGGAAAATATTCTTTAACTGACTGAATACTATAAAGAGTTGGAACAACAAGGCAACTTCAAGATACAAAACAAAGACTGGGAAGCAAAGGATCTCAAGCCCAGTGGACCAAAAGCCCTACAATCTTAGGTCCCGTTCAAAATAACTGCTCACCAAGTGACGGCTTATGAAAAATGTAAGATGGAGATTATTTTTTAAGTACCAGACACCTATAATGGGTGTCCTGTTCGGGCTGAGGTACAGAAATCCAGGAAATCAGCCAGGAAGTAAGGAAAACAGCCACCTTTGAAGAGAAGAGCACCTCTGCATTTATCAACTTTCGAAAAAAATTGGAAACTTTGTCTCTGTATTTGAAATAAATAATAAAAATTTTAGAAAGGCTTAAGACACAATTGGAATCATGCCTACAAAAGCTGTGTAAATGTTAAATTATATCATTTATGTAATTAGTATTTCAGTATGATATTTAAAAATGTGTTTTCTCAAAAGTTTACTTTTTTGCATTTATTGAGTTTTGAAAAAATGCTCCTCATATGTAGTTTGTAAAATTTTTTAAATAGAACTTCGAGTGGTCATTGTACTCTGAACTGTGCTTTCCATCATCACTATAACCTTTAAAGATACATTATTTTCCTTAATACTTTGTACATCTTTATTATTTTTTAGCCTCAATATGGTTCTGTAATATCATGATCATAACTTAATTCTAAAACATAAATATTCCATTACATTTCATGGTATTCTAGGCCAAAATTAACAATTTGTGGAAAAACTTGGAAAATGTTGAACAGAACAGTACAGGAGTGTGCATACATTTTTTCATGTGAAATCACCTTCACTATTACTATTTCAACTCTGTACCTTCAAATTTCAGCGGATGTGAAATTTCTAAAAACCATCAGTAATTTGTAAAATACTAACCCTAACTCTATGGAAACCCCTGAACACTATTTTTATACCAAAAAAACATGTGCAATGAAAATTTCAACTTCGTGCCTTCGAATTTTAGAGGATGTGAAACTTGTCTAAGACATACATGTTTGTGAAAGCTGTTGAACTGAGGAGGTTAAGACTTAAAGATTAATAATATTCAAATGTATCTAAACCATCTTAGCAATAACTGAATGATTTTAAATTGTACAATTGTTTGGTTTGCTGTTGCACCAGACAGTAGTGTGCATATTTGTCTTAGAAGTGAAGAATGAGGAGAGACATAAGGGTAATCCTGCTCTCTCTCCTGGTGTTAACACCTGCCAATAGCCATCCAGTGTCATTACTTCTCCTCACCACTTGAGTTCCAAGACCTACATTGGTTACTTAAGAGAGCTGACTTGCTGGAAGGGTGGAAGCAAGGCTCGCTATTTGCAGTATCATACCAAGAATCAATATGGTCCTCTGGTTTGGAGCTGAGTGGAAGATCCAAGCCAGTGACTCAGATGATTTGGTATTAAATTCAGATGCAAATTTTTTAACCTCTCATATTGCATGGAGAACTGCAGATCCATCTAGTAAGCTTATAAGAGAATCCAAATGTGAAATAATCTGCGTGAAGATAAGAATCAAATATGGTTCAAACACATTAATTGGTTGGATATAATAGAGGGAAACATTCCACGTGGGAAAAATATATCTAAAAAGAAAGATGATGAGACTTACCAAACAAAAGTGCTGGCAGGTCGATAGACACACAAACATACACACAAAATTCTAGCTTTCGCAACCACAGGCCTTTGGCCTTTACAAATGTCTGCTTGTGCCTGCATATGTGTGGATGGATATGTGTGTGTGTGCGAGTGTATACCTGTCCTCTTTTCCCCCTAAGGCAAGTCTTTCCGCTCCCGGGATTGGAATGACTCCTTACCGGCTCCTTTAAAACCCAAATCCTTTCGTCTTTCCCTCTCCTTCCCTCTTTCCTGATGAGGCAACCATTGGTTGTGAAAGCTAGAATTTTGTGTGTATGTTTGTGTTTGTTTGTGTGTCTATCGACCTGCCAGTGCTTTTGTTTGGTAAGTCTCATCATCTTTCTTTTTAGATATACATTAATTGGTTGCTTTTATACCTGTCTCAGGTGGTGTAGAGGCAGGTGCTTTAGAGGAAACTTGGAGCATATTGTGAATAAATTTCCCTATTATAGTTTTGTGGTAGGTGGAGACTTTAATTTGCAAGGTACAGAATGGGAGAGTCATACAGTTGTAACTGGTTCTGGAGACAGCAAATGGTGAGAGACTGTTCTGAATATCTTGTCTGAAAATTACTTCAAGTAGATATCTACAGAAAAGGCACCTGAGGGCTGTACCTTTGACTTCTTAGTAAGCAACAGACCCAAATTCTTCAAAACAGTAAATGTAAAGGTTATTGCTGATTATAAGGCTGTGATAGCATCAATGACTAACGGTGTTCTAAGGAATGTCATGAAAGGGGCACATATTTTTGCTTAGCAAGAGTACCAGAGAATAAATTGCAGACTATGTGAGTCACCAACATCAAATATTAACTGTGAGGTTGATGATGATAATGATGATGATGTGGAACAAAAACGGATACAACTCAAAAGCATTGTATAATATGCTTTGTACTAGTACGTGCTGAGCAAGGTTGTGATGAATGGGGAAGACCAGTCATGTCTCTATAGCTTCATTAGAAAGAGATCTTAATTACAAATTTAACTGAAGACAAAGTCTAGTTGAAAACATAAGCTGGATGTCGCCAAAATCACCATAAAAAAGCAATGGGAGAAGCAGTGAATGAATTCAAAAGTAAAATTTTGTTGATTGGCCTGACAAAAAAATCATAAGATTTTTGGTTGTATGTAAAAATATACTAAGTGGATCAAAATCATTTATTCAGTCATTTTACCAGCACCAAAATGTAGGAGGATAAGAAAAGGACAAAGTACTAAATTTTCACTTCCAAAAGTGTTTTCATCACAGAGTGTAATAATGCTGGTACAGTCTCCGAAAGTAGCATAACACGTGAGTACAAAATATGTTATATAATTCTGCCTCTAATATGGACGTCAGCCAGATGACCCTTCTTGTTAATGTGATTAACGTGTGCTTTTTTCCAATCACTTAGTATCCTTCAGTGATCCAACAATGTATGATAAACTGCTGCTAGAAAGCAAACAAGTTCTCTTGCAGAATTTCATAGGTATCTCCTCCGGACCAGATGCCTTTGTTTCTTTGCATTTGATTTTTTATTATGCAAACACTTATCTCAATATCTGCCATTTTGGCATTCTTGCAAATATTGAAAAGTCAAGTGCATTGACATGCCACTTCTAGGATTTTGGGAGATAGGCCTACCCTGGCTCAAATCCACCTCACAGTTTCATGACAAGAGCTGATTAGCCGGCAAGACTGAATGTGGTTTTTAGGCGGTTTCCCAAATCAAACTATGTCAATACTGAGCTGATATCCACATCCTTCCTCCTATACACATTAAGCAAACATTTAGAAAAGTTCTCACATTTGATCATAGGGGGACACAGACTCCATCCTGGGGTGGAAGTGGTGGCATCAGGAAGGGCATCCGGCCACCGTCTGTCACTACCATCTCCGCAAACCCCACACGGTGCCAACCCTGTAGAGAAAGGGACCAGATAAAGATGAAGATGAGGATAAGATAGGAAGATCCATAAGGCCATTCTCAGTTGATGCTGTTATCTGTAGGAAAGTTGGAAAACCAGAAGACTGTATAAGAATACAGGAAGATCTGTAAAGGATTGGTGATTGAGGCAGGGATTGACAGTTCATCCTGAATGTAAATAAATGAAACATATGGTGCATAAATAACTGAAGGGACCCATTACAGTTTGATTACGTTATTGACAACAAACAACAGGAAACAGTAACATACCTAAGAATAACTGTTCACAGATACCTAAAACTTTAGTGACCATGTAAAATTAATTGTAGGAAAAACAGATGCCAGAAAAACATTCAGTGGAAAAATATTAAGGCATTGTAATTCAGCCACAAAAGAAGTGGCTAACAAATTGCTTGTAAGGCCAGTTCTTGAGTATTGCTTTTCAGTATGTGATCCTTGATGGCTGTATTAACAGTCTGGGTCAGTCACCCAAGTACATACCTTATGGTTGGGGACAGTGCCATATTTACAGTCAGTTTTATTAAGTGAATGTCTGTTTGAAGATGAATCAGGTGTTCACAAATAATATGAATAACAAGAATAACAACAAAAATAACAGTTTGGCTCATTTCTTTCTGTTGCGCATAAAATTTTACAATTACAGCATGTCAAACAATGATAACATCAAACTTGCAAAGCAGCCAATGATGCCACCTCCATGGTATACTCGGCACCAGATCAGTTACCATCATACTGGACTAATATAGTGTCATGGTTATGATACATACACTAACCGGGAAACAAGCAAGTCACTTTTGCAGGGAATTTAGTACTAAATTGTACCCTTAATGGAAAATGGTGAATAAAGGAGCCTGGCATAAACTTTTTCAGGTGGTGAAAGGGCCCTGCCACACAACATTATTTGTGACCACAAACAGTAAGCCATAGAAACTAACTACAGACCATTTTAAGTGTTGTGTTCAGAGTGAAGGGATTGTCCAAGCCACTACACATGCAGTAGTAGAAAAGGTACCGACTATGATTGTAATAGACACCGGATGTTGTGGTGAGTGTTATGTTGTCCAGTTTGTTCAATAAGAATTGTGAGGTTACTGCAGTACCCATATATCCAGTATAGAACTGTAAAATCATAGGAACTACTGGTGTTAAATTGCCAAAGTCAGTATGCAAACAGAGGTGGAAGTCAAAATAGGAAATGGAATAATAAAATGTCCATTCTGAGCTACAAGTGCACTGATAGTAGAGTGCCCATTTGGCATTGATTTCCTAAGAGAGAAGGATGCAGTACTCGACTTCTCTTTAGGTAAATGCTTTCTGAGCATCTATAGCCAAAGGACTGTAATTGATCTAGTGAAAACAAAAATAGAGAATGGTACATAAAGCCACGGATTAAGGATAGAGTTACTTAACACAAAGACAGCACACATCAGCAGTACACCCTGACACCATAGTTAGGTTGAAAATATCAAAAATCAAGTAACATGTAAGATCACAGAGTCTACTACTGTCAGCTCACTGCAACAAGCAGAATTAAACAAATTACTAGTAAAGTATGTACATGTATTTGGAAACAATCCTGGTATTATTGCCCATACCAGTATCACATGGAAATTTGCCCCAAGAAATGTATTGTCATAATATGTTTTCCATCCCATGGTCCAAGAAAGCGGCAGTCACTAATCAGTTAAGACAAACAAATTATGTTAAACTGTGTGCTACAAAATCTACTACAGCAGGTCCATTCATTAAAAGAACAGTAAATAGTTGTCAAGCCCACAAGAAGGAGGTGCTTTGATTGCCAACCTTTTTCAAATATTAATATTTTGTGCTACTACAAGGTAGCATTCAGAAGTTAACTTAATATTAGTACTATTCAAAACCATGTAAATATTAGCCTTAGAAATGCAAGGCAGCTTTGAATGAGTACAGTTTTCCTAGCTCTACATGAATTATAAATATGTGTGGCATCAATCCATGGATCGATAGGCCAAAACATCATATGTGTATTATGTCTTCGAGTTGATCTTTGTTTTTGTATACTTCCGGGACCTCAGTTCCTGCCTAGTCTTCGACCTGTACGTTTGTCATGTAATAAAAGTATTGATGATTAGAAGAGAGATCCGTGGTCATTACCTTACCACCTTGATATCTCCTTCAGTGGTGACCCCGATGAGATCTGAACACACAACCTTCTGATCTGGAGTTTCATTTACTTGGACGACATTCTTATTTTCAGTCCTCCTTTGCAAAAGAACAAGGAACATTTGCAGATTGTTAAAGACACTCTTACCGCTGCCGGTGTTGAACTGAATAATAAGAAGCTCCAGTTGCACCAGACTTCGGTAAGATTCTTAGGCTACATCATGTCAGCTAAGGGCCTCACACCTCCCGAGGATAAAATCAAACCTGTTCTGGATTTGTCACACCCTCACTCGTTTAAGGAGCTGTGAAGGTTCATCGGAACAGTTAACTACTATAGTAAGCAATTGCCTGCCGCAGCTGAGGTTCAGGCTCCCCTAACAGACGCCCTTGCTGGCAAAAATACGACTGGTATCCACCCGGACCCCGGGACCCCTGCCATGGAACAAGTTTTTGACAAACTGAAGCACCTACTAGCAAACGCAGTGACTGTTGCTCACCCGCATCCAGACGCTACATTTTTTATTACCGCGGATGCCAGTGTTTTTATTTATTTATTTATTTATTTATTTCTTACACCATGGATCCAACTGTGACAATTTCACATGGATGTAGTGTGTTACTGCAGTAGGTGCTGTCCTCAGCCAAACCATCTCTCCTTTGCAGTTCTTTTCTAAGAAGCTCAACGGCGCTCAAAAAAAGTACTCAGCCTTTGATAGGGAGCTCTTGGCAGTTTACGAGGCTGTGAAACACTTTCGCACCGAAGTTGAAGATAGGGACTTCTACATTTTAACCAACTATAAACCTTTGGTTGCTGCTGTAAAGAACCCCCTGACTGACCCTCCACCTAGATGCTTCCATCATTTGGACTTTATATTGCAATTTACCTTTGACGTACGATACATCAAGGTTGCAGATAATATGGTCGCAGATTTTTTGTCTCGTGTCGGCGCTCTCACAATTCTGATAGACCTCTCTAACTTTCCTCAGCTGCAGTCTGCCGACACGGACACTATGGACCTTATTTCCGATCACAGCTCGTCACTCAAACCTGTGCGATCCACCTTTCCCGGTGTCATAGGCGAGGTTTAGTGTGACGAATCAACTGGTACACTGCGTCTCTTCATACCCAAACCTCTACAGAGACAAGTGTTCAACAAATTACACAGTCTAGCTCATCCAGGTGTGAGAGCCTCTACCAGACTTATTTCAGAGTGCTTTGTCTGGCGCGACATGCGTCGCGACTGCCAAGCCTGGGCCCGAGCCTGCATTCCGTGCCAACAAAACAAAGTTTCGTGGCACACATTGCCCCGACTAGGCAGCTTCACCGCTCCTCCCAGATGCTTCCAGCACGTTCACATAGACTTGGTGGGCCCCCTCACCCCCTCCGAGGGTTACAAATACATGCTACCTATTATAGACAGAACCTCTCGTTGGGTGGAAGCTGCCCCACTACCCAATATTACATCCGAATCAGTGGCACGATCCTTCATAGACACTTGGATTTCACACTTTGGCTGTCCTGTTTACTTGACGACCGACCAAGGCTGTCAATTTGAGTCTGCCTTGTTTTCTGAACTATGTAGGCTGTATGGCATCAAGAAAATTCATTCAACAGCATACCACCCCCAAAGAAATGGCCTCGTGGAATGTTGGCGTAGGACGCTTAAGATGGCCCTACGTTGCCATGGCCTCCTTTGGATGGAAGCCCTACCATTCGTCTTACTCGGTTTGAGGACCACTTTCAAGGAAGACCTTAAAGGCTCAGTGGCCAAGTTCGTCTACAGCCAGTCCCTTACACTGCCAGGAGAACTTGTTGCTCCTACTCCAGTCGCCAAACCATCTGAAGTGCCATCCTTGGTAGAACAGGTGAGGCTACACTGTAACAAGCTTCAACCCCCGCCCCCTTCCAGCCACACTCCGCTGCACACATATGTCCCCAAGGCGCTCAACACTTGCGAATTTGTGTTCCTTCGCGAAGACACTGTAAAAGCTCAGTTACAGCCCCCTTACACAGGCCCCTACAGAGTTGTTAAACGAACCAATAACACAATGGACATCTTAATTAAAGTCTCAGTAACTACTGTCTCCCTCAACAGGGTTAAACCTGCTCGCGTCAAGTTTTCCCCTACCTCACCGACTGTTGAAGAGACCACGCTCTCTGGCCACCCTCGGCCTTCTTCCTCTGCTCATGATTCGAGTAAACTCACACCTACAATGAGCCCACACTCATTTCGGGGCTTTCTGCCTCCCAGCTCCCATAGCAGAGGCCCCAGCTCCCAGGGCTCTAATATAACAGTTCCATCTTCGGGCGACAGCACACCGCACCGCTCTTCTATCCGGTGCAGCCCACAGGTTCCTGCCACGCCCACTCAGACCTCACCGTCTGACACTCACCCCTCTACTTGCAGCACACCGCCCTCACCGTGCTACGGTTTCCCCACCCCACTGGCTCAGCATACCTCTCCGTTAGCAGGCGCCACTTACGAGCTCTCTACCCACATTCATCCTAATGATGTTTGTGGTTTATCTGTCGTCGTTAGTGGTGATACCGCATTAGTGCTGTTTGCATGTGACGATTCATGTGACTTGTTAGGTGGTGTGTCACAACGTGTAGTGAAGCGTTTCAAAATCTCTCGAAGTGCTACATGTGGCAACCTACGTGCTTACGTTCAGCCAAGTGGAAAGGTGATCATTAGGTTCCCTGCCAACGACACCCTTCCACACCAGCGCTCCCGCACCAGCCGATGACTACGATCGTCGATGTCGCTTCAAGATTTCAGCATCAGCATTCCAGGATTTGCTCCATGCTCTCCTCCCACACGGCCCTTGCCGTTAGACGCAGAGAAACTCACTGTAACCCACTTAAACTCTCACTCCCCCCCTCCTTCGGGTATGTACCCCATACTACAGGGGGGGGGGGGGGGGGGGGCTATGTGGCGTTGATCTGTGGATTGATAGGCCAAAACATCATATGTGTATTATGTCTTCGAGTTGATCTTTGTTTTTGTATAATCAGCTCCCGCCTAGTCTTCGACCTGTACGTTTGTCATGTAATAAAAGTATTCATGATTAGAAGAGAGAACTGTGGTCATTACCTTACCACCTTGATATCTCATCTCCTTCATATGCATGTTCTGCTCAGCTTTCAGTGTAAGATTTTGTGCTTTCACTTTGCTTTTCTGTGTTGCTTATGGATTTGGTTTAATGCCATGCAAAGATTGAATTTTGTGCTGTCAATGGACAATGTTGTCCTAGCCTACAAAATGTGATTTTCACACAGAGTAGAAGTATATAAAGTCAGCCCAGAGTCATGACAGGAAAGTTATTTGATGGCAGTAAGCCTATTTCTGTTGTAAAATATGATGCCTAAAAAGGGATATACACATTTATTTTGTAAACTTGTCACCTAATTACGTTTTACTGTGAACCTTTGAAGTCTGTGGAAGAGATGCAAAATCAGGGACCATAAATAGTAGATTAATGAACTATAGTATTGTGAACAGTTTCTAAAGAAAGGGTTACTGTGTTAGTGAATACGTGCTGAGAATATAGCACAGTGATGAAAACACATCGATAACAGTAATGGCACAATAAAACCAACACTGTGTTAGGGCATGATGTTGTAGTATAACATCCCAATTTTGTGGAATAACATGCCCTGCTTCTAACCACTTAGGCTGATGAAAGATGTTCATGGAAACCAGAAACATTCTATAGACAGCAATGAAGTGTGGAAGATCTGATCCCACTATGTGCACTCTTGTTTTGCCATATGTGCAGATTTCATGCAAAAGGTGTCAGCTCAAAACATTGACATGGCAGACTGGCAACTATCTCCACCTGCTATGGAGGCCTGCTTATGATTTGCCATCATGGCTCAGTAATGCCTTGGAAGCCATGGGCAAAGGGTGTGGGCAACAGTGTCAGTGCCAGAACAGTTAAAGATGATAGACAGGAACTGTAATCTCTAATGTCAAATGGATACAGGAGTATGTGTTACGATCTGTTGTCAGCAAATAGTTATGAGACATCTTTGACACATGCAATTGCAAATTAAATTGTAAAGAGGGAACATTGGGGTTATAAAACAGAAGAGTTATCTCAAAACTGGTTATGTCATTTAAATAGATCGGAGCTCTCTTTCAGCACCCACCCAATGCAAAAGGTGAAGAAGTCACATGTCAACAGGATTGTGGCACACCTTGGTGACCTGAACATCATTAACAGTCAGCAGTTTGGTTTTCAAATGGGAGTTTCAATAGATAACGCAATTTTCTCATTCACAAATGATGTTCTAGAGCCTATAAACAGAAAGAGGCTGCCAATTGGTGTCCTATGCGACCTATCAAAAGCGTTCGACTGTGTAGATCACCAGATACTCCTCAAGAAGGCCTGTCATTATGGAATTACAGAATCTGTAGGAAACTGGTTAAAATCGTACCTCGAAAATAGGAAGCAGAAGATTATTCTAGATGTTTCAGATAGTGTATCACAATATATAGTGGACTCTGAGTGGGGAATTGTGCAGCAGGGAGTGCCACAGGGATCAGTGCTTGGGCCCTTGCTGTTCCTCATATATGTTAATGATCTGCCTTTATCCATCAATAAGCAGTGTAAATTTACAATGTTCGCTGATGATACGAGCATTATGGTGGATAATGTGTCAACTACTGACTTAGAACCTGAGGTCAATGATATCCTTAAAGAAGTTCTGGGTTGGTTTAGTATTAACTCCCTTTCAATAAACCTGAAAAAAACCAATTTTATCCAGTTCCAGACAACCCACAAAAACCCAAGAGAAATAGTTATCACACAGAATGATCAGATGATAAAGCAAGTGTACTTATCAAAATTCCTAGGCGTATACGTGGACAGTAGGCTGAACTGGGAACATCACATTCTACAAACACTAAAACGGCTGACGTCGGCAACATTTGCTTTACGAATTTTGTCACGCTTCAATGACATTACCATCTCAAAGTCAGCTTACTTTGGCTATTTTCATTCAGTCATGTGTTATGGCATCATCTTCTGGGGCAATACACCTGCCGCAAAGAAAATCCTCACAGCACAAAAAAGAGCAATAAGAATCATTTGTGGTGTACCCCCACGAACCTCATGTCGTAATCTTTTTAAACGACTTGAAATACTGACAGCAACATCTCAGTACATATATTCACTGATGTGCTTCGTAATAAATAACCCCACTCTGTATGAAAAGAATTGCCTACATCATGAACATAACACCAGAAGAAAAGAGGATTTCCACTGTGAGTTAAAGAACTTGACACTTATTCAGAAAGGGGTAAAGTACGCTGGAACGAAAACTTTCAATTCCCTACCCAACAGCATCAAAAGTATAAGGAGTAGTACATCAGTATTTAAACGTAGCTTGAAAAATTATTTACTTGAGACCTCACTTTATTCACTAGAGGAATTCTTTCAAAGAAATAAGTAAAACCCAGATTGGAAAGATGATTTTAAATTTTTTGACACTGTTTACTGTTAAACTAATGTAATAATGCCCTAATGTAAAAATTCCTGTTTTTCTCATTTCCATTTTTGAGTCACTTTTAAACCCAAAGTGGGAAGTTTTGATTACTGTTCAAGGTTAAAATAGATGAAATAATGCCCTATATATGAAACTGCTATCTTCACATTTATGTTGACTAGTTTTTAAGCTAATAAGTATGACTTTTGTGCACTGTTATTAATACTATAACAATGTCTCTATTCTATGTATTTTATTATGTACATTGACACGTTCCACATCTGAGTGACTTGCTCACATGTACAGATCTATGGAACAAGTATATAAATAAATAAATAAATAAATAAATGTTCTAGTGGGATTGCATAACAGGTCCATTACAGCATATAACTTCAAGTACTGCAACCACAAAATATTTGTAGTGTAAATGTTGGCATACATATCAGCAGGGTGACGGATCATGTACATACATACATTAATACTTGTTCCATAGATCATAAATACCACATTTCGTAATGATGTGGAATGTGTCACTTTAACATAAGTTTTCTTTACACATTTTTTTTTCCAGTTACTACTTCATACTAAAAATTTATCTACTGAGTAGAAGGAGTTGTCATTCAGAAATTCTTTTAATCTGTTTTTAAATGTTGTTTGGTTATCTGTCAGACTTTTAATGCTATTTGGCAAATGAAGAAAGACTTTTGTGGCAGCATAATTCATCCCTTTCTGTGCCAAAGTCAAATTGAACCCAGAATATTGAAGATCATCCTTTCTTTTAGTGTTGTAGCTATGCACTTTGCTGTTATTTTTGAAACACAGTCACCTCTCTTGGTGACTAAAAATGGATGCTTAACTTGATTTTTTCTTGCTTGATGATTGTGCTTTTGGGTGTATATTTCTTCACTACAAGTATCTCAACCTGAAAGAAAGTCTTGGGCTTACCATAATTTCATGATCTGCCTGCCTTGATTAATCAGATTTATTGAATAATGTGGCTGAAACAAAAATATGCTTAATAATGTGTTTATTCACACCACAAAGGTCATGGGATATTTGAGACAATACTACCCATATCATCACTGCTGCGGCTGGTCCTTATACAGTTTTCAGTAATGGAAATATAAATTTACTCATTGTTTAAAACATTAATTTTGAAGTTTACAATTAAAAGTTGCCTGCCTTTTAAAAACAAGAATTTGGGTTTATAATTTATACAAACATTTCAATCATAATTTTTCTATATTCAGTTAACATTAAAATTCTGATTATTTGTGTTTTTTAATGTGCTCCTGCTGTGGTCACTGTGGTGTGTCCCACCTTCAACCAATTACGTAGTTTTTGGAGGATTAAAGCTCAGACATTTTATCAAACATTCATTCTTTGAGGGATACATCAATGTACCAGCAGTCATTCTGACCTCATTTGGAAATGGGATAGGCAAGGGGGGAAACAACAGTGGCATTACAAGTTTCCTCCACCACATATCATAACATGACCTGTACAGTACAGATGTAAATCTAAAAATTGTGAAATGAATTCTGCAGTAGCTTTACAGTAGTTTCATGGTGGTGTATTTCTCCTATGATTGTCCTCAGACATAAATTACTATTATTAAGCATGTAGGCATGTTTTTGATTTCATGATGATGAAGTCCCATACTAGGCAAGGTCCTAGTGGAGGTGGTTTGCCTTACTCCAACCATAATGGGGATGAATGATGATGATGAAGACACAAAAACACCCAGTCATCTCGAGGCAGGTGAAAATCCCTGACCCTGCCAGGAATTGAACCCGAGACCCCATGCTCAGGAAGCGAGAACACTACCACGAGCCGCAGACTTTTGATTTCATGCCAACGATAATTTTTGGTAATAATAACACCCCAGAACAAATAGTTATGGTTATTTAGCCATTATGTGTGAAAGATAAACTTCCTCTTCTTCTCCAGCAACCTTGCCATAAGATGTTCTGGAAATTATTTTTGAGACACAGACAAACGTAAATATATTCTGCATTTTCTAAAAGAATCTTAAATGCAGTTGGATTGTAAGGTCTTACTGTGCCAGGTATCAATAAATAAAAATTGAATATGTCTTCATGAGAAATACGAATGCATATTAATGAAGTTCCCCTAAATTTATGTATGTAGGCTAATACAGTCCAGCAAAGGCAAAAATAGTTCATTGTGACATTTTGCCTGACTCCTTTATAATGCAGTTTCCCATAATACCTGTAGGGACTGACATATCTTCAATCTTCAGTGTCAATCAGAATACCAAAAATAAAAAAATAAATGTGGATACTTCAATTAGCTTTAGCCACTTAAACATCCAAATGCCAGGTTTGGCTGAATACCAATCATCTAATGGTATGGAATCTGTCAGAAGTGCAACAGTCTATTACAAGAATATATGTAGTACAAAAATATAGAATTAGTAAATCAAAACTGAGTTATTTAAGTATAAACTCCTATCAACAAGGAGATCTCTGGAGACTGAACATTAGCTCTGATAGGATAAGGATAGGGAGAGAAATAGGTTATATCCCTTAAAAATGGAAAATAGCCATAATTGATGTGTGAAAAAAGGAAAGTTGGGATTTAACATTCTCCCAACAACAAGGTACTGAGAGATGGAGCACAGCTCTATATCCCTGCCAAACAACAATGCAAAAATGGTGATATTAGTGCACCTGCAGTGACATCAATTTGAAGTCTATAGATAATATTAGCACATCAAGCCACTTGCTCATTAAGCCTCACATGGTCAACAATCAAGGATCTCTATTCACCATAAATCATTTCACAATGATATGGGTTTCGTCAATTTGATACAAGATAAAGTATATACAATGCACAGTAGTACAACATGCAGCATTAAATATTAGTTCTACAAAGTTCATGCAGTGCATAATAATACAACTAAAAGCAACAGCTTTTAAAAGTTAATATAATAATCTGGTAAATCAAAGTATTCTTTAATATTGTACAAAAGGTGATCTGTTAACCAGTTGTACCACTTATGTTTAAAACTAATTGTATCCATGGTCTGAGCAAAGACTGGTAACTTATTGAAAATTCTGGGTGGGTTTACTTTGTGAGAATTTCCAGTCGTTGCTAACCTGTGCCTAGGTATATCAAACTTCAACTTCGTCCTAATATTGTGGTCATGAACTTCCACTCTGACAAGAAGTTCTGTCATATAAATTTACAACAGTAAGTATTTTGAGCCTGGTGAAGAGTGGACAACAATGTTCCAAATGACCTGTCTTACAAATTAAATGCAAAACTTTCTTTTGTATTTTTAAAATGCTATCAGCATGGGGAGAATGTCCCCAAATAGTAAGGTCATATGATAAATGCAATTGGAAAAGTCAAAAGTACGTCATCTGAAGGTAATCCATGCTTAACATGTCCCTTAGTTTCAAAAGAGGCATGATACCTGAGATATGTTTTTGCAGACATGATTGATATGCTCTTGCCAATTAAGTTATTAAGTTTGGAGTCAATGTGAATACCTAGAAGTTTTACTGATTTAGTTTCTATATCCTCTGTCATGCCTAGTACGAACTGTTGTGTTTTATCGGGATTACATAAAAGTTTATTAGCAGTAAACCAGTCCAAAGCTATGTCAAGAGATTCTTTTGTTATGTGATTGAGTTCAGAGATGTTCTGATGAGAAGTAAACAGTGTAGTATCATCTGTGTAACAAGGAAGAATGCAAATTACTGATTGAAACAAATTGTTTCCTGTTGTTCAAGTAAGAAGTGATGATGGCTAGTGTTCTCTTGCAACCCATAGTATTCCAATTTCTTTAGTAGGATATCAATAGGTATGCAATAAAATGCCTTGCTTTAAGTCACATAACACAAGTGATACTTTGTTTTTGTTTTCAATAACAGATAATGTTTGATCAATGATTTCTAAAACAGCAGCAGTTGTGTTTTTTCCCTTGGGAAATCCAAACTGGAAGTTACAAAGTAAGCCACAATCTTCAAAATAGGTATTTAGCTGGCTGTGCATTATTGCCTCATATATTTTTGACAATATAGGCACAATTGAAATTGGTCAATAGCTTTCAGGCAGTTTTTTATTCCCATTTTTATAAACTGGGATGACTTTAGATATCTTGAGTGTATTAGGAAAAACTCCAAATTCTAAGCATTTATTGAAAATACTGGCTAATGGTGAGCATGTTAAGTGTATTGCTTTTTAATAATGTAACTGGGCAACCAGCAGCAGTCCATACTTTTTTAATTTGAAAATTTGGCAACAGTGGGTGGGATAGGATTCCAGTGAAATACATGTTCATTGGGCAGAGGGGTAGCCAGCAAGTCTGTTGCAGAAGAACTTGTTTCTTTAATACTGTTTGCCACTTCCTTAACTGAATTAATAAAAAAGTTATTTAGTTCCTCAGAATCCATCAAAGGCACTTGAGAGTGTTTGGGAATGAGCCGTGATTTATAATTTGCCATGCTGCCTTGCATTTATTGGGACCACTTTCTATGTACTTTTTAGATGCTAGTTTTTTTGTGAGGAGGAGCTTAGTTCTGTAGAATTTATTGGATTTAGTATACGAGTTATAAATTCTCTCACTCTGCTCAGTCCTGTGAATACAGGCATGCTTGTAAATCCGGTGTAATGTGTGCAAGCTGTCGCTAATTTGAGAAAGTTCTTCGATAAACCAGTTAAGCATTTTATTTTTAGGTTCCCTGTAGTTCTAGCTTTTGTTAATTGTGAACAAGAATACCATAGTTCTATAAATTTCTCAAAAAGTTATCAAAGGCTATTTCTGTATCCAATTTCCCTGGTTGACATTTGTATACCCAGCCCCACTTTTCCTTCCTTAACTTTTCAATAAACAGTGTAATGTACTTCTCTTTTTCTCCTCTCACCAGTACAGAGTTAGGTTCGGTAGTTTTAATTGGCTGCCTCTTATAAAGTGTCAGGAGCAAAGGATCATGATCTGCAAAGTGTCCTTCTGCAAATGTGACTCTAAAATCTTCCTCAATCAAATTAACTATAATGTGGTCCAAGCATGCATCCATACGAGTAGGACATTTATTTATAAAGTATAAGTTTAATGATTTTTAGTACATTCAAGAATATTTTTGTGACTTGTTTGTCTGTGTTAGCCATTTCAATTTTGAACTCTCCACAGATCACAATTCTTGTTTTAAATTTCAAAATTTTTTAATTAATAATTCATATTTCTCAGTAAATAGGTTAACATCACCATCTGGGGCTCTATATAGGCTAACTACTACGATGTTTTCATCCAGCAGCTTAACACAACTGAACTCTGCATGTAGTTCTGAGATATAAGTTGTTACATAAATTTTAGAAAATGTCACTCCTTCTCTTACAAAAATACCTGCACCACCATCTTTCTCTGCTTTCTACACATATCAGACACAACATATCCATGAGGGACAAATACATCCACTTGCTCAATTGTTAGCCAGTGTTCACATATACATATAACGTCCATAAACAAATCATTACAAAGATTTTCTAATTCTATAATCTTATTTCTAATGCAGCAGATGTTGACTTGTAAAAAAGTTAATATTTTGTCTTTATCTTTCGTCTTTAGGACAAATGTAAGGATGTAGAGGCTTATCTCACTAGGGGTAAGATAGATACTGCCTACAGGAAAATTAAAGAGACCTTTGGAGATAAGAGAACCACTTGTATGAACATCAAGAGCTCAGATGGAAACCCAGTTCTAAGCAAAGAAGGGAAAGCAGAAAGGTGGAAGGATTATATAGAGGGTCTATACAAGGGCGATGTACTTAAGGACAATATTATGGAAATGGAAGAGGATGTAGATGAAGATGAAATGGGAGATACGATACTGCGTGAAGAGTTTGACAGAGCACTGAAAGACCTGAGTCGAAACAAGGCCCCCGGAGTAGACAACATTCCATTGGAACTACTGACGGCCTTGGGAGAGCCAGTCCTGACAAAACTCTACCATCTGGTGAGCAAGATGTATGAAACAGGTGAAATACCCTCAGACCTCAAGAAGAATATAATAATTCCAATCCCAAAGAAAGCAGGTGTTGACAGATGTGAAATTACCGAACAATCAGTTTAATAAGCCACAGCTGCAAAAGACTAACACGAATTCTTTACAGACGAATGGAAAAACTAGTAGAAGCCGACCTCGGGGAAGATCAGTTTGGATTCCGTAGAAATACTGGAACACGTGAGGCAATACTGACCTTACGACTTATCTTATAAGAAAGAATAAGGAAAGGCAAACCTACATTTCTAGCACTTGTAGACTTAGAGAAAGCTTTTGACAATGTTGACTGGAATTCCCTCTTTCAAATTCTAAAGGTGGCAGGGGTAAAATACACGGAGCGAAAGGCTATTAACAATTTGTACAGAAACCAGATGGCAGTTATAAGAGTCGAGGGACGTGAAAGGGAAGGGAAGGGAGTAAGACAGGGATGTAGCCTCTCCCCGATGTTATTCAATCTGTATACTGAACAAGCAGTAAAGGAAACTAAGGAAAAATTCAGAGTAGATATTAAAATCCATGGAGAAGAAATAAAAACTCTGAGGTTCGCTGATGACATTGTAATTCTGTCAGAGACGGCAAAGGACTTGGAAGAGCAGTTGAATGGAATGGACAGTGTCTTGAGAGGAGGATATAAGATGAACATCAACAAAAGCAAAACGAGGATAATGGAATGTAGCCGAATTAAGTCAGGTGATGCTGAGGGAATTAGATTAGGAAATGAGACACTTAAAGTAGTAAAGGAGTTTTGCTATTTGGGGAGCAAAATAACTGATGATGGTCGAAGTAGAGAGGATATAAAATGTAGACTGGCATGGCAAGGAAAGTGTTTCTGAAGAAGAGAAATTTGTTAACATCGAGTTTAGATTTAAGTGTCAGGAAGTCTTTTCTGAAAGTATTTGTATGGAGTGTAGCCATGTATGGAAGTGAAACATGGACGATAAATAGTTTGGACAAGAAGAGAATAGAAGCTTTCGAAATGTGGTGCTACAGAAGAATGCTGAGGATTAGATGGGTAGATCACATAACTAATAAGGAAGTATTGAATAGGATCGGGGAGAAGAGAAGTTTGTGGCACAACTTGACCAGAAGAAGGGATCGGTTGTAGGACATGTTCTGAGGCATCAAGGGATCACCAATTTAGTATTGGAGGGCAGCGTGGAGGGTAAAAATCGTAGAGGGAGACCAAGAGATGAATACACTAAGCAGATTCAGAAGGATGTAGGTTGCAGTAGGTGCTGGGAGATGAAGAAGCTTGCACAGGATAGAGTAGCATGGAGAGCTGCATCAAACCAGTCTCATGACTGAAGACCACAACAACTGTATTTATTTGGGGACTCTTTGTCATCACACAGTTGCTTGGAGTATTAGGCCTGGTCACTTTCTTTAATCCACTGATACCGTCTCCTTTGTTGCTTGTTAACAGGTAAGAAGATGATTTAGTACTTGCCTGAGCATTGATCTTCTCTGTCTCTTTTATGTGGTGTTGCAGCAAGTCATATCCCACCAAAAATCCTAACTTCTCTGCAGTGGCTTCTTTCTCTGTGTTGATCTACGTACACAGCATGTTGGAATTTTCTTTGCTCGGGCTCAGTTCCTATTTATTCTTCTTTTTGACATCTGGATTGACTGCTTGTAGGAAGTCTTCTTTTCATCTATTCATACTGCAGGTTTATTTAGTGTCCATATTTGTGTTTCCATTTCCAAAGGGCTGTTTGGGATTTTTTTTCTTTAGTTGATATCTGGATTGGGTGCTTGTGGGATGCCTTCTTTTCAGCTGCACATGCTGCTGGTTTATTTGCTAAAGCTACAGTCATTAGCTCATTATTTGCAGTTGTGTCTTTCCACTTGATTTCAATCCCTAGTTTGTTATCCTTATTCTTCATGTTCACTAACTCTAGAATCCTCTTTGCCATAAGTTCCTTGCCTGTTGCATTCGAATGCAGCCTATGTGAGGCACATAGCTCTATTAGGTGTATTCATGAATTTTGTATTTTGAGAGTCTAGTATTATTTTTTCAAATTTTCAATTTGTGCTGTTGATTTCTTGATTTACACAAGACCAATCAGCCAGGTCATGTCTGTGAGGGATTCACACCATTATCACATTTGCATTTCGTAGGTCTGACAGTGCTTTTTGCAGTGAATGAAGTGCAATGTTGGCTCCATTTTTTGCTACATCATTAGTACCAGTCCAGATAACAGCATAGTCTTCTTTATTCAGTTTATGTAAGTCACTGCAATTTTTAAGTATCCCACTCACTGGGGCTCCAGGAATTACCTTTCCTTCAATTTCGTAATTATTTCTAGCTAGATTTATAATGTTTTTAGTACATCTTCTGACATGGCTATCGGAGGCAATGTATATTTAGGTAGGGATCACATAGGAAACTTCAATGGGTGGAGCTTCTACCACTCTACTTCTTATAAAGTTGGCAGCTCAGCAATCCATAAATAATTCTCTGTTAAAATTGATTTAGACATGATATAGAAAGTGAGTGTCACTAAGCCCATTTCTTCCATCCATTGGGCAGTCCTATGATAGCATTAAATAAACCAAATGGAACAACACAGATTTGTGGGACTTAAGAGTGACTGTAACTGCATAGTCAAATACTAACTTATTCTACATTCCCAAGCATGAGGAATTGGTTGCCAAATTAGCCAGGAGCAAATTATCTTCAGTTTTGTTTCCTTTTACATATTTGTAATTATTATTATATGCAGAAAGGTAGCATATGTTGTAAGTACATCATATCGGATGTATAACAGGCTTTCATTTGAAGTCACCAGCAGTACTTTTATATTCCAGAGATACCTGGAACACCTATTCAAGGGCATCTTGCAATGTGCAAACAACCTGGCCAACACTGTCATTATGGGCACTATGTGGAAAGAATGCTGATGTGGTTTGGCATTTTTGTTTGCATGCTTGTACTCCAGCAGCCTAAACAGTAAACTGGACTACATTAACAAAAGAGTGTCTCAAGACCACTTAAGCTCACCTTGAAATATAAAAAAAATCTACCAGCACTCAGAATCCAAAAGAACTATAAACCTTCCTGGACAACACCAACTACTACAAGTAATTTTATTCCCAGCTCTGCTTAAATTTCGTACCCACTGAACCAGTTAAGAAAGAAGGGCACAAAACCTGACAAGTACACAAACTGCCAGGATTTTCTCATAAGAACCTCAGAAGCAAGGAGCAACCAATTGCCTTTTCTCAAAAAACTGCTACCAGCATTACAACATAACTAGTTTCAAATAAGGAGACTTTTACTATAACGTGTGATATTAGATATGTTTCACTTAATCATAGAACATAAATCACAGATTTTTCTATTTGGTCTCTGTCCCCTTTTCCATGTTTCTGAGGGTGGTGGAGGAGGGAGGGGGGAGGTGGGGGGGGGGGGGTTGACACACTATCCAACAACTTCACTGGTGGACCACACTTTTAAGTAATTATTATTCAAAATATGTCCACCATCCAAATTGTCAGTCTTCCTCCCCCATCCAGGCTTAACAAGGAAATATTGCATACAGTTGACAAGGGCTACAAAATAAATACAAATGAAGGCACTGACAAGAGGACTTGTGTATTGGAAAGTGCCTGACTCTTAACGCAGAAAGAATGTCCAGTGTGGTGATAGTCTGGGTAGGTTGGGCAAGTAATTCTCTTCTGGAAGCAGGTGGAGATGCGGAGGATGTAGGCAGCCAATCTATTGCCAAAACTCTTTATTAATAAGCTTACATGAATATAGATCAATGCATCTGCATACAATAGAGAGCAGCTGATTATGACCCAGGAGGGGCTCGGCAGGCGAGCGTCGCAGGACTGCCCAGGCGTTGAACAGGTAACTGCAGGCTACAGATCAGTTGTGGGTGGCAAACATAGCTGGGTTGTTCAGAACTTGTGGCTCAGCATAGGCCATGGGGGCAATGGCAGCTGCTGGCAGCTCTGGGCTCAGGCAGTCAGGCGGCAGCTGCTGCTTCACAGCCCAGAGATGGTAAATGTAGCTGTGTCATAAGTACAGCGATGGCTGGCATGTGCTGGATGTGACTGTGGTGCCCAGCTGTGCCGATCACAGCAGGCTAGACTGAGGGGCTCTAATACTGTAGCCCAGCACTGAGTTTGCAGAAAAGCCATGTGTATGTGTCACCTGGAAACTGTTGCAGTAGAGGCTGATGACAGTGGTCCGGCTGTTGTTAATGCAGCAGTCGGTCAAACTGCCAAAGCTTCTGGAAAGCTGTTCCACTGGCAGGTCCCCTCAGTCCAAGACATGGCAGCATGGAAGTGTCGGTGTAAGCAGAATTGCATTATTGGTAGGGGCATTGTTTGGCAGAAAGACTGCAGCTATGACCTGGTTATGGTTATGGCCTGCTTTCCATCTTGCCAGAGCTTTAGGCCACTACATTTCATCCCTCCTTAGACTAATCTGGATCACCAGATAACTGCTTAAGAGTCTAGCTGCAACAGAGAGACTGATTTTTCCATAACTGTTTCTACACTGACTGCTTCAATACTACCTAATCTATAGATTGTTTACTGACATGTTCTATATTCTTGTGACTTTTATCACAGTTGGATTGATGGAGTAAGGAATAAATAAATAAACACCTTAAATAACACTTAACAAAGTTGGAGTGAAACACTTTTTCACAACTTATCTGCTCTCCATGTCTTTCTTCCCTTTCTATATTACATTTTGCACACTATCTCACTCTTGTGATCATCAGGCTAGAATTTCTTGGTCCACCCTTGTTTTGACCTTTTCCACAACTTCACTTGCTGTGGTTAAGACACTATTCACTGGTGCAGACACGATTGCCATGGACCCACACATTGAATGAAGGCAAGAAAGTCATTTTGGCAACTCTGCATCTTGAGGTAGCTTTACGTAATACTTATTATCATCAGAATTATGCAAGCACTGATTTGCTAGTTCCTCAGGTGATAGTCAGTGGCAATATTCAGTCCAATTTTTTTTCACATTATTGACAGGTGTTTCTATCATCACTTGACCATTTTGTGGTGCCATCTGCTCTGAGAAAACAAGAAGGGTCAGGTCTATGCATTAACATCGATTTTCCTGATGCTATCTACAAAACTTTCTACTGATTCTCCTTGGTTTTGCGAAATACCATTAAGTTGTTCACAATAATACCAAGAAAAAAATCTTTCTTCTGTAATGATCTCCTAACCCTTCCTGAAAGTCCATGAAGGACGGAGCATCCTGCAGCGCCTCATTGCATATTACAAATGTTCTAGCATCCCCTACTAATTTTAGACAAGCCACATTAACAACTACATGCTACTCCTGTTCCTTGACATCACAGCTGTATATATATATATATATATATATATAAGAAAGAAAGAAAGAATACAACAGCACATTCCACAGACTTACCCAAAAATGGACCCACCAATGAGACATTACCTTACATCAAGGATAGTGGAAATATGCCAGAAGTTGAACATTCCCTTCTTTAATCCTTTAAATAATCTCATTCCTTATGCAAAGCTTCTCTGTTTTCTTATGTAACTCAACATTATCTATTTACAGTTCAGCGAAGTCATCGAACTAGTGCTTGATTGTCTCCTGGGCTGTCACCTTCTTACCAACAGACATTTGTGCTTACTGCCACCACTATGGTTTTAAGTTTCCTCATAATTCAATAGCATACAGTACTTGACAATTGCCTTATTGCACCTGCTGTCTTAACTCATTTGTCAGACATGAAGCAGATAGTCAGGACCTTTAAATCCCAAATGAGAAAGAGTATGACACCAATGGCATCTGAGGAAGCCCTCATTAGCTTTCTTGCTACTTAGAAGTCAAAGTTTGAGAGCAGTCCAAAGCTGCAGCTCCAGTACCTTCACTTTCATCCATACTATCACAAAAGTCTGGGTCTACACTCTTGAACATGCTCTATTGTGGACACGAGTCTTAGGGCACATATTTTCAACAGATCAGCTACCAAAGATACCTGTTCTGACATCATAATCAGCTCTGATAGTGGTATTACCCAGGTAACATGAAGTGCAGATGAAAACCCAATAGTCACATTGTCAATAGTACGATCATATGGGGTATCAAGTAAAATTTGTGACTGAATTCAGAACGTTTTGGTACAGTGGACACAGTATGTTATCTCGGATGGAGAGCCATCATCAGATGTAGAAGTAACTTTGGATGTGCCCCAGGGAGTGTGTTGGGACCCTTGCTATTCATATTGTGTATTAATGGCCTTGTAGATAATTAATATTACTATTAATAAACTCAGACTTTTTGGGGATGATGCAATTATCTGTAATGAAGTACTGTCTTAAATAAGATGCATTAGTATTCAGTAAGATCTTGATAAGTTTTCAATATGGTGCATAAATTGGCAACTTGCTCTAAATGTTCAGAAGTGCAAAATTTTGCACCTCACTGTTAGAATTGGTAAAACTTTGTAGGTATATGAAATGGAGCAGTCACATAGGTTCAGTAATGAGTAATGCAGGTGGTAAGACTCCGGTTTATTGGTAGATTACTGGGAAAGTGCAATCAGTCTACTAAGGAGACTGCTTACAAGTCACTTGTGTGATCAGTTCTAGAATATTGCTCAGGAACCTGGGACCCGTACCAAATGGGACTAACAGAGGATATTGATTGTATATAGAGAAGGGCAGCATGAACAGTCACAGAGATACAGAAGGAACTGAACTGGAAGACTCTTGAAGATAGGCATAAACTATCCCGAGAAAGTCTACTAACAAAGTTTCAAGAACCAGGTTTAAATGATTATTCTAGGAATATACTACAACCTGCGACATATTACTCATGTAGGAATTATTGGGGATAATATTAGAATAATTGCTGCACACACAGATGCATTCAAACAATCATTCTTCCCGCACTCCATATGTGAACAGAACAATAAGAAACCCTAATAACCGGTACAATGGGATGTACCCTCTGCCATGCATCTTGCGCTGGTTTTCTGAGTATGGATATAGATTTCTGACCTGACTAGCTGGTATGGAAATTCATCTATGAAATAAAATAAGTTGTCATCTATGGAAATGATTTAGCTTTGTTTTTAAAACCATTTTCATTGCCTGCCAGCATCTTCAATATGATGTATCAGATACTGTATTTTTCTCTGTAACTTACAAAACAATAAGCTACAGGAATATTTATTTACGTAGGTAAACTGACTCATCCTCAGAAAGTGAGGATACTCGAGCACGTCTTACTCTCTGGTGAAGTAATTCTGCAATGAAATACCTAAAATATCTGAATATGCCTGATAACACCTCAGTAAACATGTATATTGTCTACACTAAAAGAGTGAAACAATGCTAGATGTGTGGCCAACTTCGACCGTGGGAGCAAATATTACCACATGTTTACAAAATATTTTTCATATGTTAGAATAGACTAGGAATTTTCTTGCATGTGTTTACACCAAGAAAATTGCATAAAATATCAAATAAGTATTTATTTATTTAGTCCTTCAAATCCTATATGTATAGAATATATACAAGGATATTGGACATGGTTAGGTATTTACAAGATAAAATACAGTTTGTATTGCAATCCTAAGGACTAGATATTGAAGTAATTTAGCACAGATTCATAAATACAACAAACATTACAGGCAACATACAAAGTAGAATGTTAATAATGTATCTTTATTTTTGTTGTTTGGCTTTTATATATTCTGTCAGACTGTAAAAGCAAGTCCGCAGCTCGTGGTCGTGCGGTAGCGTTCTCGCTTCCCACGCCCGGGTTCGATTCCTGGTGGGGTCAGGGATTTTCTCTGCTTCGTGATGACTGGGTGTTGTGTGCTGTCCTTAGGTTAGGTTTAAGTAGTTCTAAGTTCTAGGGGACTGATGACCATAGATGTTAAGTCCCATAGTGCTCAGAGCCATTTTGTAAAAGCAATGATCAATTAAATATGCCTTTACTTCAGCCTTAAAACTACAGAGTTTACCTATTGATTTAATTGTTCAGGTAGATTATTGAAAATCTTTATCCCAGTATGTAGTGTGCCTTTCTGGCACAATGATGTTCTCACCTGTTTCACATGAAGGTCAGATTTTTGCCTTGTATTGTGTGCATGTATATCTTCATTTTTTTATAAGATATCTGGGTGTCTATCGATATATTGTTTGATGAAAACTGATGTTTCATAGATAAAAATGCAAGGAAGAGGAAGAACTGACAGTTCTTTGAATATGGGTATGCACGATTTTGTATTGTTTACCCCTTCAATAATTCTTAGTATTCTCTTTTGCATCCTGAAAAGTTTAATATTTGTTGTTGTATTGCCCCAGAAGATTATGCCATATTTAATTACAGAATGCACATAGGAGTAGTATACATTTAACAGGCTGGCTTTGCTGCAACAAGTTATTAAGATCCGTATCATGTAACAGGTTTTGCTTAGTTTTCTTTGCAAATATTCAATATGTACCTCCCATTTTGTGTTGTTCTGGAGCCAGAGGCCCAGAAATTTAGTGCTGTCAACACTTTCAAGAACTCGGTCCATAAGTTCTATTTCTATGTTTGGGTGGTGTCTTCCTTTTACATTATAGAAATTCAGTGCTACTGTCTTTTCTTTGTTTATAATTAGCTTGTTGTAGCTGAACCACTGTTCTACACTGTTCATTGTTTGAATAGTGGAGTCTTTTAGTTTTTCTTTTGTTTTACCACTAATGAGGAACCTTGTATCATCTGCAAATTGGAGGGTAGTTTGTCAATACTTGTTATACATAAGATCATTGACATAGAGGAGAAACAGAATGGGTCCTAATACTGATCCTTGAGGGACACCATATTTCACATTTTCATATCCTGAATAGTAGTAGCTGATTTTGTTATGGTCAGCATATTGCACTTCAACCACCTGTTTGCGACCACATAGGTATGTCTTGAGCCACTCATTGGATATACCTCTAATTCCTAACTGGTCAAGCTTCTGCAGTAGGGCACTATGGCCAATGATGTCAAAAGCTTTAGATAAATCAAGATATATGCCTGTCACAAACTCACTTGCATCCAGTTTAGTATAGATTTCATTAAGAAATTCAAATATTGCACTTTCAGTTGAATAGTCTTTCCTGAAGCCATGCTGTGAAGGAGAGAGAATTTTATTTGTATTTAGGAAATCAAACAATCTCTTATAAAAAACTTTTTCTAAAATTTTAGAAAATACAGGCAGTAGGGCTATTGGTCTATAATTTGAAACATATTCTGGATTTCCTTTTTTGAACAGTGGTTTCAGCTTTGCTGTTTTTAAGCATGAAGAGAAGGTTCCTGATGCCAGTGAGCTGTTGCACAAATGTGGCAAGGGTTCAGCTAAGGTAAGACAGCATTTTTTAATAATTGCATCTGGTATTCAATCCATTCCAAATAAGTACCCTGTTTTCAAGGTTTTTATAACTGATAAAATTTCTTCAGAATTTGTGGGTGAAAGGAACAAAGATGTAGACCCATTTCTCACACTATTGCATGTTGGAGGTGATATTTTGTAGTGTTCTTCCAGTCCACTCACCAACTGTTCACTTACGTTTGAAAAATATTTGTTGAAGGTCCCTGCAATTTCTGTTGGGCAAGAAATCATTTGTCCTTCATAACATTAGTTCACATTTTTATATTGTTTAGTTTCACTTGTTGTTTGATTTTTTATAACTTACCATATAGCTTTAGATTTGTTTTTTGAGTTTTCAATGTATTTGTCATTTGCCATTGTTTTAGCTTTCCTTACAACATTTTTTGAGGATCCTCTTGTAATTCTTCAGGTACAAATGAAATTCATGAGGCATGTTCTGTGTCTTTGCTATATCGTGTAATATTCTTTTCTCTGCACAAGATATTCTAATACCTGTTGTAATCCATTTGTTCTTTTTGAAGTTAGGTTGACATTTTTGCTTTTTTAATGGAAATGCAGCTTCAAAGTATGACATGAAGATTTCCATGAATTTTTCAAACTTTTTGTTAGTATTTTCACAAGTATACACTTCATACCAAGTTTCTTCACTTAGTCTCTGTACAAAAAGGTTTATTTGTTTGTTAGTGATTTTCCTTGCTTCTTTTACAAGTTCCTCTTTCTCAGTTGTTTCACTTGGGGTGTGCAAAGCAATAAACTGTGCATAGTGATCACTGAAGCCAGTATTAAGATTTCCGGCACAGAAATTGTGATTTACATTTGTGTTTATTAATATCTGATCAATTGTTGAGCTAGTTGTTGGTGTAACTCTTGTAGGAGAGTCTATGGTGGCTTTTATGTTATATGTTTCCAGTAGGGTCATCAAGCTTTGCTGGTCTTTTGAGATTTCTTGAAAATCAATATTAAAATCACCACATATGATCACTGTTTTGTTGAAGTTTTTTATAATATTTAAAGCTGCTTCTAGTTGGTAACAGAAATCATTTAAGTTCTCTTCAGGGCTACTATATACACAGATGATTATTAATTTTAATGCAGAGAGTTCAACTGTGGATACTTCAAAAATTTTCTCTTCAGCTAACAGTTCAATGGGTTTTATGTTACAATAATCAATGCCACTTTTAACAAATATACGTGGCCCTCCATGACTGGATGTAATTCTATAAAATGATGGAGAAAGATTGAAGTCTGCAAGTTTTGTGACTGAAATTGCATCTTTAGGCAGCCAGTGTTCAGTTATACACACTACAGAAACGTTTTTTAGCTCATCAGTACATAAAATTTCAACTTCACTTAATTTGTTTAGCAATGATTGGACATTTTGATAAATCAGCATGAAATTAAAGGGTTTGTTAGGCTTTGGCATATTGTTAGACTTTGGCATATTTAATTGATCACTTATCTTTACCTTGTCAATAAAAATCATTCAGGTGTTACCTACAAACGCCACTATCTGCAGATAAACAACAAAACCACGAAATAACACCAACATGACATCTTTCTGCCACCAAACTGAGCACAACTGACAAATAATACTTCATCAATTGTTGCCAGTGCGACTGCTGGCAGTGGCGGGATTTTCACATGCTTCTCATTCTAATCTACAAATGGCAGCAGCAGCAAGACGTGGGAATGTTGAGTCCCTTGGACTCTGGAAGACATTAAAGTATGTGGGAAAGTATCTTCCCATTGCCCATGAAAAGGTTAAATACATTCTCATTAAATCAGACAATATAGCCAAGACCTCATGGAGAATTGTAAATCAATTTTGCAAAGCCACACTGAAGCCAGAAACTGAAATTTTAATAATAAGACATGAAGGAAACACAATTAAAGATCCTAATAAAGTCTGCAATCTTTTCAATAAATACTTTATATCTGCAGCTGTTAGTCCAATTAATAACACAGTTGTGAGTAGTGAGGTAAAGCTCTGCCCCTTTAAAGAGCCACCTTTTCAATTCAAACAAGTAAGTGAAAAAGAAATAGGCAGGATAATAAATAACCTAAAGAATAAGTTCTCATCTGGATGGGATGGTTTGAGTAGTATCGTGATTAAAAAATGTAATAAGGAATTAGTTAAAATAATCACCCACCTGGTAAACTGCAGTATCAGAGAACATACATTTCCAAATGTATTGAAATGGAGCACAGTTAAACCAGTGCATAAAAAAGGATCCAAGGTAGAGGTTTCAAATTTTGGGCCCATATCATTAATACCTGTCTTCAGCAAAGTATTTGAAGTTGTGCTGCTGACACAACTTAGTGACTATTTCTTGAAAAATAAGTTCCTAACAGAGACACAACACGGATTCCGAAAAGATCATAGTGCTATCACAGCAATTACAGAATTTCTTCACAAAACGTATGGTGCCCTTGATCGAGGAATGCAAACAGCTGGCATATTTCTAGACCTTACTAAAGCCTTTGACTCGATAAACCATGAGTTACTTTTAAGTAAACTTGAGTCATACAATGTAAATGCTGCATCCATGCAATTGCTGGCTACATATTTATTTAACCGCATGCAGTGTACACAGCTGACTTACAAAATCAATAATCAGATCATTAATTTCCAGTCCAAATATGAAACAGTCACACAAGGTGTACCACAGGGCTCAATTTTGGGCCCTTTCCTTTCCCTAGTGTACATAAATGATATAGAGCAACCTTTCAACTCCCAACTGGTAACCTATGCAGATGATACCTCACTGTTATTTGTTGGTAAACAAAATGATGAGTTAACGTTGGTAGCAACTGAGGGACTACAGCAAACAACTACGTATTTCCAAGATCAAGGTTTGAAAGTTAATATCAGTAAATCTCAGTTATTGCCATTTAAACTTACAAACTCACACCAAACCTCTATCAGTAACATAGGTGGAATTGAAGTAGTGGACACAGAAGGCTGCAGATTTCTGGGTATTCACCTTGATGAAAATCTAAGATGGGTAAACCATATCAAATTTTTATGCAATAAAATCAGCAGTTCATTGCATCTAATCAGCCAGCTATCAAAAGTAGTTCCACATCAGACATTAAAAACAATTTATTATGGAACCATTTTTGCACAGATTAATTACGGGATAGAGATATGGGGTTGTGCTGCCGACATACATATGAACAGAGTATTAACCCTACAGAACAGAGCAATCAGAATTATCCATGGATTAGGGTATAGAGATTCATGCAGGGAAATCTTTATTCATCATAAATACCTCACAGTCTACTCACTGTATCTTTACAAATTAATTATATTTTTTGTGACACATCAAAACAAAGAAACAAAGTGCTCTGATATGCATGCCTATAATACAAGAAATAAAGACTGCTACTACATACAAAGAACAAAATTAAAAACAACAGACCATAGTCCATGCATTAGTGGTCAAATATGGTACAACAGATTACTGAGCTCTATAAGGTGCCACAAAGGGAACTTATTCAAAGTGAAACTGAAACATTTCTTGATTGACAAGTGTTTATACTCTTAATAAACTTGTAAATAAATAAATATATATATATATATATATTGCACTACACTTGTAAAAAAATGCTATGACGTTTGCAAAAGACACCAGTTGGTGTCTCCACGCAAAAAAAAAAATACAATACATAAATAAAAAAATAAATAGAAAGAATTTACCTTGCTTTGCCTTACTGCATGCAGTCAAGTGAAAAAATGCCAAGTCCATAACCGATTCTGGATGTTCTAATTTTTTTATTCTTGATCTCTTTGTCACTCATAAATTCAACAATGGCGTGTTTCAAATCAAAAAAATAGCTCTAGGCATGCCCTTGCCTTAACCAATGTACTTTGCAGTGATACATGAAGTCTCTATACTCTTCGTTCATTTCTATGGAAAATGGTCGTAATTGACAATGGAATAATCTGTGAGACTTCAGAATTTTACTGTTGGTACCAACAGTTTCTGCACATGCTCAATGCCTGCAAATTTTGCACAAAGTGCTTCTTGATCTACAAAGCAATGAATTCCTACTGTGGATCGTTGTAATTTTTTCCTCTTTCATTGTCAACGAAATATTTAAATCTTTGTGGGTGGTATAGTACTGCCATTTCAAAGTAAATATGTGGTACCCGTCACTTAAGTGAACTGAGAATTCTCATCCCTCTGTTCTGCCGGCCGGAGTGGCCGTGCGGTTCTAGGCGCTGCAGTCTGGAACCGAGCGACCGCTACGGTCGCAGGTTCGAATCCTGCCTCGGGCATGGATGTGTGTGATGTCCTTAGGTTAGTTAGGTTTAACTAGTTCTAAGTTCTAGGCGACTGATGACCTCAGACGTTAAGTCGCATAGTGCTCAGAGCCATTTGAACCATTTTTGAACCCTCTCTTCTGTAGTTCCCATTCGTTTTAAAGGATTGTGACGGTAGGTCGTTAGACCACCCCTTTTTCTGTAAGCAGCGACTGCACATGTGAATGTACCTCACAACAAGAATAAATAGCGCTAACAGTAGCGAAATGAAAATAGCGCCGTGTTCCACGTACTTCCGAGAAGGACCGAGTGACAGGCCAGGTCTTGGCCCACCCGCAAACGCTGCATGCACGAAGATTTAGTTATTTTCCCGAGAGTTACAGCAATAAGCTATAATTTTTCCATTTTTCTGTCATGTATCTGTTTTAGTCAAGGAGCTAGAAACTTTCAAAGTTTTAAGGGGACTAGGACATCACGAGGGCCCATAAAATGGAACTTTTTTACTTAATAAACTCCTGTGATTCTTCGTAATTCTGAAAATATATACTTTATGTATAACACCTCACAATTTTCGTATTTAAAGGCCTGTCTAAAGTAGATGCGGAGCGTGAATGCCTAGTTGTCACACTATTGTCAAACATAAAAATTTACCTAGAATACCTAGGTATTTAATTTTGGAGCCACTATTCCCACAGGAACTCGTTTGCATAATATCCTTGAAGAACATATCGACTGTGCTATGACCGAGCGAGGTGGCGCAGTGGTTAGCACACTGGACTCGCATTCGGGAGGATGACAGTTCAATCCCGCGTCCGGCTATCCTGATTTAGGTTTTCCGTGATTTCCCTAAATCGCTCCAGGCAAATGCCAGGATGGTTCCTTTGAAAGGGCACGGCGGACTTCCTTCCCCGATGAGACCGATGACCTCACTGTTTGGTCTCTTCTCCCAAAGAACCCAACCCAACCCCGACATCACATGTGCTATGAGCAGGGATTTATTGCAATCGATCTTTCTGTCGATTAGATTACTTGAGTTTAGTTCTTTTTCGAGGTGCATTCGTGTTGTAAATATATTGTTGTGACGTTGTATTTTAACCTTTTTACATCGCATGTACAATGAGATCGAGATACAGAGCATTAAACGTTTTAAATAGTCTTTTATTCATTTCATACTCTCGTACACAGACTAAATTTCAGTGGAATATAAACGAAATATTGTGGTTTCAGAATATATGGTAATGTAATATGTAAGGATTACATACTGGTTTGGATTTTAGCGACGTCGTTGCTCCAGAGAACGCTCCAGTTTCTTTGTTACAAGAAAATTTTCCAACAAAAAATGTTATTACTGCCAGGTTAGAATTTTGGCAAATAGAAAAGGGACCCAATCTATTTTATGAGGACTGCACCCCTTACCTACATGGATTAAGTAGGAATTGCAATTTCGGATGTTTGTGCTGGCAGAACCACGTGGTCTCTGTATCAGGGACATTATAGTGTGTCTTGTACCCGACTCGGAGATGAGAAACCATGTATTGTGGAAATCTTATCCTTTTATGGTAGAAATAATGTGAATAACTCGAGCTCACGCAGTTCAAAGTTTGTTCATGCTGGACAAAGACGTCACGGCAATCAGCACTCCTGCGTCAACCGTGCGGGATGTCACACGATCTCTGGTGGAGCCCTCACCTGCTCTGTGGGCAGTACGACTTCGTAAACCATGCCAGCAGCGACAGGTCATGTCAGCAGCAGCAATACCGCTGGCTTGCAAATTTATTTCGTCTGACACATCCATTGGCGTGCAACATGCGATGAATTGGGCACAAAGGGACACCGTCTAGAGGTATATTTTAGCATTTTTCCTGCAAATAAGCCCCAACCAGCGGAAAAGAACCAAGTGAGTGATCAATCTGCAGAACCACAGATTTCTCAGAACGCAGCCCAGACAATATACTTAGATGTGTTCATTGGCAAACACCCTTTGGGATTATTACTGGACGCTGGTACTTCTGTGTCCTTGCTGGAACAATCAACTTACTTAAGTTTAGGGGCGCCGCCTTTGTAGTCAGCCAAGACAAACCTTTGGGCTATCATCTGTCTTTGCTAGGAAAGTTTCCAGTTTTACTTACTTACAACCAAGTTTTCAGATGGTAGGTGGCATGAGGCAGTACTAACCCTACGACTTACCTTAGACGATAAGTTAAGGAAAGGCAAATATGCATTTACAGCATTTGTAGACTTACAGAAACCTTTTGACATTGTGGACTGGAGTACTCTCTTTGAAATTCTGAAGGTAGTAGGGGTAAAATACAGGGAGCGAAAGGTTATTTGCAACTTGTGCAGAAACCAGATGGCAGTTATAGGAGTTGAGGAGTTTTAAAGGGAGCTGAGGTTGAGAAGGGAGTGAGACAGCGTTGTAGCCTATCCTAATGTTTTTCAATCTCTACACGGAGCAAGCTGTAAAGGAAACCATAGAAAAATTTGGAGTAGGAATTAAAGTTCAGGGAGAAGAAATAAAAACTTTAAGGTTTGCTGATGACGTAACTCTGTCAGACAGAACAAAGGACTTGGAAGAGCTGTTGAGCGGATTGGACAGTTTCTTGAGAGAAGAATATAAGATGAACATCAATAAAAGTAAAACAACGGTAATGGAATGTAGACTAATTAAATCAGGTGATGCTAGGGGAATTAGATTAGGAAACGTGGCACTTAAATTGTAAATGAGTTTTTTTATTTGTGCAAAAGTAGAGAGGATATACAATTAGACTGGCAATGGCAAAAAAGTTTCTGAACAAGACAAATTTGTTAACATCGAATGTAGATTTAATTGTTAGAAAGTCTTTTGAAAGTATTTGTGTGGAGTGTAGCCAAGTATGGAGGTGAAACATGGACAATGAACAGTTTAGACAAGAAGAGAATAGAGGCTTTTGAAATGTGCTGCCATGGAAGAATGCTGAAGATTAAATGGTAGATCATGTAACTAATCAGGTGGTACTTAATAGAATTGGGGAGAAAAGAGATTTGTAGCGTAACCTGACCAAAAGATGGGATCGGTTGGTAGGACAAATTCTGAGATATGTTCGGGGGGGGGGGGGATTAAAATGGCAGAGGGGGACGAAGAGGTGAATACAGTGAGCAGATTCAGAAAGATGTAGACTGCAGTAGTTATTGGGAGATGAAGAGACTTGAACAGGATAGACCAACATGAAGAGCTGCATCAAACCAGTCTTTGGACTGAAGACCATAAGAACAACAGCTAACCTCACGAAGGAAAATGTTTCTGGAATAGACTCTTACTCGCTTTTCTATTTACTCTTCACGAAATAGCGCGTGACATGCATTGCGCTACCTTTAAGACTCTCTGTGACTAGGGAACACAAGTGATTTCGAAGCTCAAGTCACTCTTAAAGTGATGGCTGCCCTGCATGTTTTCAAAGTTAGACAGATGCCCTCGGCTCTAAAGGTCGCCCTTAAAACAGACCCAGACACACTCCCTCATGCAGATATGTTAACTCGTGTTTCCCACAGCCAATGGACCACTACCCTGGTAAGGATACGCAACCCAATGGTATCTTGAGTCTTTGAAGTGATTTTAAAATAACGATTAATGCAAAAGCTGAGGTGGAAACTTACCCTCTACCGATCCTAGATTAACTCTTTTCAAAATTAGTCCAAGGCACTTTATTCATGGACTACACAGGCACATTTTCAAGTCTGCTGGCTGCAGCATCAAAAGCTTACCTAGTACTAAATGTACAGTATCGCCTTTACTGTTATAATTGGTTACCTTTCGGAATCTCTTCAGCTCCCGCCATATTTCAGCATTTTATGGATCAGTTATGTCGATCTAGAAAACGCAGCCTTCCACTAATATAAAAGACTTGATCGTGTTTCTGGATGAGATCAACTATTATGGCTGGTTAATTGCAACCCTAGCAGAACCTGCTACAGTGCCACGGTGCACGTTCGAGAGGTGACCTTGTTGTCAACAAACTTATTAGGTTTTAAAAGACTGCCTTAAGCAGGCACCATGTTTGACACATACACCCCTCGTCTGCCTCTGGCAGCAGCAACTGACACATTCCCTCATGGTATCGGCGTAGCCATAGCCCATAAACATTTACAGTACTGAGCGTCCTATCATATATCCTTCTAAGGCCTTATCCGTTTCTCAATAATGATATTCTGAAATAGAGCAGAAGACCTTCTCTGTCGTTCGTGCAGTTCAGAAAATCAAATTGTTCCTTTGTGGACAGTAATTTCATCTCGTCACTGATCAGCGCTTGTTGCTCACTATCTTTGACCCATAGCATCACCTCCAGCTGGGCACTGCACTTGTCTAATATTCACTATTCTATCCACTATCGAGCAGCGATGTTACACGCAAATGCAGACTTGCTGTCCCGATTCCTCATGAGAACCAAACTAGCCTTTGACTTAGCCTTGATTTATTTCCATCTCGATTCATATCTGGTTTTGGCTGTTTTGCATGAAATTGCTGCCACCACCAGCTAACCCAACATTACGCTGTCTTTCTCATTTTGTACAACATCTGTGGCTGGACACATATTCCTGACACAAATTTCATCTCTACCACCCACGGTGACATCAGCTGCACCTAAACCAAGGGATTCTGACGTGGGTCTCACAAGAAGGCCACTGACACATCCAGTTCCTCCCTCTCTTTCATCATGAGTACTGCACCTCCTGCACACTGCCCATTGGGAAATAACCTAGAAGGAAGGTTGGGGGCGACAGCACGTATTCTGACCAAATAGTGACTCCAACATCGGACCTGGTCCGCCAGGTTGCGCCTGTCGGGTCCTTCAAGCTGTACCTCTCCAGCAGTTCTATCCCTGGCGTTACACTGCAGACCTGTGGCAGCGTATCACTTGAATTTTGCTGGGCTGTTTCTGGGCTCCATGTGGTTGGTAGTGATTAACTCGTTTCCTCACTTTCCTTTTGTGTCCCACATGTCTCAGGTTACTATTGCCATTACTATTGTGCTCTTGAAGGCAGACCACTCACCTTGGTTTCTGACCAAAGATGACGTTTACCTTCAACAAATACTAACAGTTTTGCGTCCATAACAGGATTCAACAGCTTGACGCCACGCCCTTACACCCAGCCTCCAACAGTTGTGTGGTACGCTTTATCCTCGTCTTCAAAACCGAGTTCCGCTAGGAAATTATTTCTATCACTACAGCTATTGCCATTTATAATTTCCTAAAAACTTTAGGAAATTGCAAATGGTAATAGCTCTAGTGGTAAAAATCATTTCCTACGGAACTCGGTTTCGAAGGTGAGGATAAAGAGTACCACATGACTGTTGGAGGCTGGGTGTAAGGGTGTGGTGTGAAGCTGTTGAATCCTGTTATGGACGCAGATCTGTTACAGAGCCACACTAGACAAGCAGAGTGGCTTTACGGCCACCCTCAATGCAACCTCTTGCATATGCTGCCCCACTGCCAGTGCACGTAGTCACTGGAGCGCCTCCTTTTTGGGTTGCCTCTCCAAGCTGGGTCCATCAGTTTGGGCCTACATCTAACCTGGAGCTATGGGACGATCTCCGTTTACCACAGCTCTGTGATGTATACTATGACCTACATTCGTGAACTTCTGTGGTGCTGTCAGATTCTCTACCCCTGTTCCACCAGACTCTCCCCAGGCAGACCTTCCAGTCCCAGGACGACTTGTGCATCTCCCATTGACCCTCATTCTGCCTCAGCCTTCTCCAGTGACACCCATGGATATCAACTTGCCTTCTTTCTTGGTAGAGGCTCCTCTAGACCACAAACCAACACACCACCTGCGTCTTCTCCTCTAGTGGTCGCTTCCAGGGGTGGAGGGAGGGGGGGAGGAGGTGTTTAGCCCCGCCACTCGACATCACGATGGATCCGAATTGCTGGCGCCACCTTAGTGTCGTACTGTCGATCGCCGTGGCTGGTGCCATTACCCAGAGGGCACTTATCATCAGGTCGCCCTCTGACGAGACCCTGGTAGAATCCAGCATATAAGCACCAAGTATGACGGGATCTGTGGAGTGTGTGGCGAGTGTGCTATTGGTTTGGCTAAGTTATATTTTAAACTCTGTTCGTCGTAGATGGAACACGGGAACGGCGTATAGCAGACTTTGCTTTGGAATATAGACTTAAAACAGTTCACACTGTCTCCAGGGAGCGTCACATATGTATAAAAAGGCATTCCCATATCGGTTTTAACAGAACCAATTTTGGATCCCAATCGTCTTACCATTTGCATTAATTGCGACATCATGTCTCCCACAAATTCATCTCCCTTGCCTGATTTCGAACTATTTGCCCTACTAAATTCGCCGCCGATCACGCTCTCCCGCTCCGACTTCAGGCTAAGCGGCTCGCTAGTATTTTCGGACCCACACAAACTGGCTGACTGCTTCAGCTAGCGACGTCTATTATTGGCGATTGAACTACAGAATCCTACACAATATCGCTATCAGCGCAAGTATTTAGCTTTGTCGTGCTGGATCCTTCTGCCATGGTATTGCTGCCGATGTTGCAGTTGTGGCCGACGCTGAAGATCTCGTAGCATCTGCTGTGGTACTGTAACCGTCGCTGCGCGATGAATCGCCATTGAAGATGTCACTGCTGGCTGGAACCACGTTCTTTCGCTGTTGCCTCTTCTTCCGCGTTAGTTTTTTATCACTCCTAACCACTGCTAAAACTCGGTGCACACAACTGTTGCGAAATTGTAGCTCAGAGCCCCCACCTAAACTGCCACAGACTTGGGACATAGATCACAGGATGTCGTTAACTGCGAGAATTACAACTGTAATTTCACAACTGTTAAAGAAACCTAATATTCAGTCTTGAGAGGTTCTGCCTATCGAAATTCAGATAATACTTTTGGGAACACTTTGGAGAATTCAAATCCAATTCTAAAACTTTCCAAAGTTCTTATTCCGCAATTAACACTTTTCAAATTCCTATTCCAGACGAACCCCCAACTGCGAATTAACGTCCCAAAGATGTTCGGGCTCACATCGGTCCCTCTTCGTCGTAATTTCTTGGCTCAAACTCGTCCAGGACTTGAACCGCACGTGTCGCATTACGCGCCCTAAATTAGACAATCGTGACCCTTTGGTTAAATTTTCTGGTTGATGACTAGTTTTCGAAATTGTATGAAACATACAAAGTTAATATAACATATAATAACAGTAATAATAATATCAGGAGCTGAATTAACGACCCATAAATGATGTAGGCCTCACAGTTGCGATTTGGTTAGAATAACATTTATTTAGAAAGCAAACTAATAGCGAAAGTGGTCGTATTTAGAGTTACTGTTACACTCGATCGCATATTCATTTGACACAGTTCGATCATTCACAATCTCATAGCGAAATACAAGCCCAATACTCCACCTTGTGATCTATGTGAAAAGTTAAGAGTTCACACCAGGAGCGTGGCTGCTCACCGCTCAGAGACTAAGTCCCGTAATACCACACAATGCGAAATTTTCAAAAGTCGTTTCACTTCCTAGCTACCTGAAGACCGACTGTCCGCCTTCGCGTCTCACTTCGAACTCTCCGTTTGGTGTCTCCACCAGCACTGTCCCTCTGCCCGTCTCCGGCCGCGTCTCCCGCGTGCCGAACATGGTCGCTCAACCGACTAGCGCAGTTCCCTTCCCTGAAGCCGTCCATCTGATGGATACGGCTTATTCTACATTATTTTACATTATAACATATTTAAATAATCAAAGCCTGACCACTTTCACGTTCCAAATAAAGTAACTATAATATCCATTACATAATAAACCTTAAATTCTTTTACATAAAACCAATACAATTTCCTTCTTAACTTTGAATTCTACGGCCAGTAGCCTTGCACCAATGTGCTTTCTGATAAAAAGAACAAAAGTAACTATAATGCACTAGACTTTACAACAAATATTCTACTACCTAATGATTCAATAAGGTGTCACGCTGTCATCGTTTGTTTTTTGTGTGGAGGAAATAATGATCTGGTGCTTAACTGAAAATACTGATAGTTTAAATTTACTGTATCTTTTAAACATATAAAGTTACAGAGTTGATATTTACGACATTTGTCATTTTAATGATGGGCTTTTTTACCAGATGTCGATGGTTAAGATCGACCAGAGCGTTCAGATTTTAGCATTCAGGTATTTGTTACAAAACATGTTAATTTCACTTTAACAGTAAATCCTAAACTATTATAGATATGATCAATATTCAAATTTTATTGGGATCACTATGAAAATTGAACAAAAATGGTAGATTAAAATTACTGTGGCTTCATTCCCAGAATTACTACGGAATTAAATAGTTTTCATATATGTTTCCCTTTATGGCCGATCTTAGGTCCGCCATATTTAACACTACTACGCCTCCCCGGGCACAAACAGCTCGTAAGGCGTTTCCCTATGACGTAGGTTTTTGTCTGTCTCACTCGCGCACTACAGTGCTCAGGCATGATCAGCCCGGCCTCATTCAGCACAATAGACGACTGTGAATTTCCCCATTTCGTTGCGAATTTGCGCTCTTGGTGGCACACGGTCCTGGACGACAGGATTTGTTTCACAATTCCTGGAAGGCTGTCTCTTTTGGACATTTACTTAAATGAGAGCGAAATGCTCGTTAACTTATAAGCAGAACCTGTGCACCGACACGTTATGGCGCCAAAGACCAGTATGCTATCTGCCTGCTTTCCCGCCTCTAGGAAGAGAACGAAATCTCTACATCTTAACTGCAGTGGCCACACTACATTCGTGGAAATGGTCTTGGACCGGTCTGATTACATCTTGTCTTTTATGTACGGTCTGTTTTGCATGCGTCTTCCAGTTCAGATACTTATAAAGATGAACACCATAGATTTTGTCGAGTCTGTGTCGGGTTGAGTCATGCGTCTCAGAGATGAGGATTGAGTTGTCGTTGGTCCTGTAGTCGTGTTAGCGGGTGTTTCTGTACTTAAAAAGTGGAAGGTCGTCGATTCAGCTAAATACCTAGGGACTACAATTATGAATTGGGAAAGGTGAACTAAAGATTGCGTTTTATTGGCAGAGAACCTCGAAGATGCAACAAATCTTCTGGAGTGCCTTCAGCACTGAAGTAGTCTCTGTGTGGCGTTAGATCCTTAGAATTGACAGGGGACATCGGAAAAGTTCAAAGAAAGGTAGCTCGTTTTTTATCGTCGCAAAACAAGAGAGAAAGTGTCACAGAAATGTTTAGCGAGTCAGGGTGACAGTCATTAAAAGACAATCGTTTCTGTATATGTGGTGTCCGTAGCTTCAGACATGTCCGAAGGAATATACACCACACACATACAATTACGGTGAGGATGACAAGTAATCTCTTCAGTGCAGGTGTGCACCAGGCTCGAACTCTTACGGACACCGGCGAAATGCCGCGAGTAATGAGGATAATGGGTGAGGGGCACTACGTTAGTAGTGTGTGGGTAAGTTCAGAATTTGGGTCTGATGGGTGGCATGCTAGGGTAGTCAGTGCAGTTGCAATGATCAATGTGTCCAGATGGCTTAATGGCCAGAGCATCTACCTACTATGCAGCAGAGCCAGGTTCGAATCCCCACTACAGCACAAATTTGCAACTTTCCCCTTTATTTAAATCAATGCCCACTTGCACCCAATGTCTGTAATTCCTTTGTGTCTTAAAGCCGTTTCTCGTTGTGGGGAGGTCTTTTCGCAACATTTCAGTCACTAGATTTCTCCTCTGAATACGAAAACAAATGTATTGAATCCCACCTACATAGGAAGAAATGACCACCACAGCAAAATTAGAGAAATCAGAGCTCGCCCAGAAGGATTTAGGTGTTCATTTTTCCCAAGTGCTATTCGAGAGCTGAACTGCGGGAAACAGTCTGTCAGTGGTTCTGTGAACCCTTTGCAAAACACATAAGTGTGAATTGTAGGTGAGCCATGTATCGACTCGTGCTACACCTTGTGTTTAGATTGCATTGGTTTTCCTTTTCTTCCCCTGACATGTTTGTTTGATATGTTGTCTGTCATTAAGTGACTGCTTGGTTGTCTTTTCCCTCTGCTATCGATATCTGCGTTTTTGCTTCCGGGAAATTGCTATGGAGGAAGTGAGATCTTTGACCGGTTGTAACCTTGTATGGTGGTGCGGAGGCAGGAGGTTGCGCGCAGGGAGTGTGGCTCTCCAGCGCGAAGCAGGCATGGTCGGTTGTACCGAGTCACCACGTGATGTATGTCGGTTGTGTGTAACGAGCGGGTCGAGTTGACGGAAGAGCTCCCCGCGTGTTGGTTGTATACAGAATCGCCCCACGAGTAGTTGCTGTTCATTTCGCCTTGGTGGGACGTTAACAAGCTTTTTTAAATCCTCCGTTTCAACACTGGAGTTTAAAAGGAGACACCTAACATGAAGGAGCGGTCACTACCCGTCAACGTTGCAGAGAAGACGTGAACTCCGGTGACAGAGCGTGTTGTCGCGTGACCGTGGCGTGTTGGGTACACTGGCGACGCGTGCGCGGTCGGATGTGTGGATCTTTGCCATCGGAGGTCGTGTACTGCCTGTTCGAGCATAATTGCAAGTTAAGTTCTTGGAAGGTTTAATCATTAAGTAACCAGCGTCTCTTCTGTCTTGTGCCTCCGACGACCGGGTTTCCTGTTCCTGGCACCGGTGTAATTGAAGACAGTGATCTTTCCTCCTCCTCTCGTTACTGTCCGATGGGAGGTGTAGTTTTGGCAGTTTAATTGTTTCGCTATTCTGTCGTGGGTTATCAGTAAATTCATGTTTCTTGTTGGTTGATGAGGTGGGCGCTCATTCAGGACTGTGTGGTGTAATGTTTCCTTGCACGAGGTTAGCTCTAATTCTTTCAGCAAGTTAAGCCATCTTATAACAAGTTTTCGCTGGCTAAAAGTCGGCGCAGTGACCCGCCTGAGAGTGGCAATGTGTTTACGGGCGTATTTAAATTGGTCAGTATTCTGTCTAGCCTGAGCATCCCTGAGTCGGTGATTTGTGGCCGCCTTGCACGGATCTGTCATATCTGTTATGTTGTAATGACATTCCAGGACACTTTTGTTTAAAATTTTTTTTAAACTCCTCCAAGTTTGTAAATTCCTTTTATTGCCATTAATCGTGTGTTTGCTGAGACCTGTTTAATTTTTTTAATGGCGGTGTTGGTAGCTTCACTACCTCACCGTACTTTATTAACAAAGTTCTGTATTTACTTTAGTAGCCTGTTTACTAATGTTCTTTAAATTTTTTTAAAAACTGTTGTATTGTTATAAATTACTTGATTGCCGTTAGCGGCGTGTTTAAAAGGCTGTTTATTGCCGTACTGCTAGTTTCTGTAAGATACGAATAAAACATTTATGAAAATCTCAACTCGACAGTAAACAACTAGAAATTTGGCCCCGTTTTCCCAACTTGTGGTGTGGCTTGTAGTAACCGTAACCACTGTGTGTGTCAGTAGGGTATTCACATAGATGTAGATGGTCTGAGTATTGTCTGCGTTGGGTTTCATACTCCATTCTTTTATCTACCTCTGAAGCTGGTCTAGACAGGTGCTTGGCTGTGTTTGTGTGATGCTTGGCTTTAAGCCACAGCACCAGTAGGCTGTGTCATCGGTGTACGTTGCTAGGTTTTTCTTGTGGCTTGTGGCTGGTGATATGTAAGTTGTGTAGTGTGTGTACAACAGAGTGAGTAGTATGCCACCTTGTACCATGTCTACCAGTGGGGCGAAGATATCAGAAGTAGCATCATTCAAGTATGTCTTGTAATGTCTGTATAATTCTTACTATTTTGGTGGGAACACCTATTGGTGTCAACTTGTAAAACAGCCTTCCATGCTAGATGCTGTCAAAACACGTTCAGTGTCTAGGAGCATTGTAACTGCGTAATCCCCACACTCAGGGCTTTCATAATTTTTGTTGTAGGCCTGACAAGTAGACCGTTTATCGATCTGTGTCGTCTGCAACGTTTTCGGCCATCAAGGAGGTGTGCAAATCTGCCAATTCTGTCAATTGGTCCGCAAAGATTCTTTCGAATGTCTTAGTACATCAGGGAGGACACATAAACGACATACATAAGACCAGTAATTATGTCGCTGCCGTAATATAGCAGAAATAACGTGACTGACAATAGAATGACTACTCTGCAGTATTCTTCGATTACTAACGGTTCACCAGGACTGAAGTGTGCACAGTGACATGCGTCTCCCACAAATCCAGAAGATACTCTAGTTTGTTTGTTTTTTTGACGACCATAAAACTGCCGATGTTTTCGGCCTCGGAAATGGTTTTATGCCCCCCCCCCCCCTCCAACCCTCCGCAGTTGGTCCTGTTGATGTGGGCGATAATCTGTTTGTACGTAGTCCTCATGTCGCATGTCTCTTTACACAGGAAACGATGCTCTGTATTGTCCAGTAGGTTTCAGTTTTCGTAACTGGCAGAGTTTTGAAGTTTTACAGCCGGCTGGGGTGGCCGAGCGGTTCTAGGCGCTACAGTCTGGAACCGCGCGACCGCTACGGTCACAGGTTCGAATCCTGCATCGGGCATGGATGTGTGTGATGTCCTTAGGCTAGTTAGGTTTAAGTAGTTCTAAGTTCTAGGGGACTGATGACCTCAGAAGTTAAGTCCCATAGTGCTCAGAGCCATTTGAACCATTTTTTGAAGTTTTGCTTCTGTTATTCTCACATTAGTTGGCGTCATGTGATTAATTACTTTTTACCACGTGTCACTCGCTTTTAGGGCATAATGCGTTCATTTGTATTTTTCCACATTCGCTCCCAGTTGTTGTGCAGAAGTTATTTTTGCATTTAGTTTCTGGTTGTCTGTCTTCGTAGAGCAGTGTTCATTTTCAAGGCATTCTTTCACGGATGTTCACTGCAGTGACCAACAGACAGCTTTTTTGTACATATACGTTTGAAAGACTTGTGTCGTTATTGGGTCTTCCTCGGAGACTGGGCGAAAATCCTGCCTTGGAGCTGTTCAGACAGTTTTCCTGAAAAGTGCTGGTTCTTTGAACTAGTATTAGTGCACTTTCTTAGCACGAAACTCACTTGTTTACTTTGAAGATGTTTTGCTGCCATGTAGCCCACACACTGCTCCTGTTATCACATGTGATCTTTGTCAGTGCATTGAAGCTTTGTGCAGCATACCACACATTCGACATGACTTCTGTTGATGAACTGCATCGACTGGTATAAATCAAGTTTTATACTTGCATAATTTCTCGTGTTTCCTCTTACAGTGTGAAGTTATCAGCTGTGTAGTCAGAATCAATGTACTGGAGGAGCTTAAAATTTTCATTTATCTATCTGTCTCTATTTCTTCTCTATGTTTATAAAGCAGAACGTATGCACATATGTGTATATGTCCAGGATCTCCCCCCAAACCCCTAGATCGATTTCAACAAAATTTGGCACATACACAGCAAACTTGAAGAGTATCAGCATTGTGGGGCTTATAACTTACCAGTTCCAACAGGAGAAAAGATATGGGTGGAAACATATTTTTTCCAGCCCCTGGTGTACAGGCTGCCCTACGTAACAGATGAGTTTGTTGGGGTAGTACGGGCCTGCCTTATCAGCTGCTTTGCAGGTTATCCTATATGTCAGGGTTACATAATAATTTGCAGGTCCCTGACATGTAAGCTGCCCTTCATGAAATGTGTGTTGTGTTCGAGTAGCATCAGCCTGTTTTATCGGTTCATTTACATGCCAACCCATCGTGACTGGCATGCCCCTGATGTGTAGGCTGCACTGAATGACAGACATGTTGTGGGAGCAGTATTGGACCGCTTCGTAGACCTGTTGTGCAGGAGCTGGGGGACACTGAGATGGATAGAGGAAGAAATGGACAGATGAAGGCAGGATAAGTGAGATAGAGGGCAGCAGGAGTGGATGGGCAGAGAGGCTCAAGGCAGGGGGGGGGGTGGACAGAGAGAGGAGTTAAGAGGGTATTGATTGAGGGGAGAGGAAATCGATAGAGAGGGGAAGGAGGGGATCAATAGGTGGAAGGGGAACAGGGAGGGACAGAGGGAGGAGGAGGAAGATGAGGAGGTAGAATTGGATAGATAGAGTGGGAGAAGGAGATGAACAGAGGGGAGAGATGGGTCAAGAGAGGGCAAGGAAAAGATGTGTGCAGCTTATGTGTCTAACACATATGTGGGCAAAGCCACAGGGGAAAGGCTTGAATGTAATAATTCAGACTGTAGGTATGTTCCAGGTGATCAAAAAGTCAGTATAAATTTGAAAACTTAATAAACCATGGAATAATGTAGATAGAGGTAAAAATTGACACACATGCTTGGAATGACATGGGGTTTTATTAGAACAAAAAAAAAAACAAAGTTCGCAAAATGTCCGACAATGGCGCTGGACAGCAAAACGTCAGTGACTGCGCATGACAATCGTGTATAAAAGGAGCTGTAATGAGAGAGAGAATCAGATGCGCTAGCAGTCGGAGCATGTTGACGTTACCTGAAAAGGCGCTTTTAGTGAAGCTGTATTATCAGAATGGGGAATGTTCTAGTTCAGCATTACAATCCTATCGCCATAGGAAGGGGATTTGAATGGGTAAAATTGACAAATGCAGCTGTGGCGAGAATGATTTCGAAGTTCGAAGCCACGGGTTGTTCAGACGATAGACCCCATAGTGGCCGACCGAGCACAAGGCATAATGCTGCTGAGACAGTTCAGGAAGAAATGGCGACTGTAGCGGGTTCGTCTATCCACGGGAAAGTCAGCGCTCATGCAGTCGCACATCGCACCGGCATTCCATACACTACTGTTTGGTTGGCACTTAGGTGTACCCTCTGATGCTATCCGTACAAAATCCATCGGCATCATGAACTATTACCTGGCGATTTAGTGAAGCGGAGGGCATTTGCGGTGTGGGTGTTCCAAAAGATGGCGGAAGATGACGATTGGTTGAGTAACGTGTTGTGGACTGACGAAGCTCATTTCACGCTCCGAGGATCTGTCAACGCCCACAACTGCAGAATTTGGGCTACCGAAAATCCTAGAACTGTCGTGGAAACTCCATTACACGACGAGAAAGTCATGGTACGGGTTGGATTTACCACATCTACCGTTATCAGGCCTTTTATCTTCGAGGAAATGCGTGATTCTGGCTTTGTAACTGCTACTGTGACGGGTGAGAGGCATGTCGATATGTTACAGAATCGCATCATCCCCAGCCTGGCTGATAAACACCTGCTGGAATGTACGATGTTTATGCAGGATGGCGCTCCACCCCATATTGCTAGATGCGTGAAAGATCTCTTGCGCGCGTCGTTTGGTGATGATCGTGTGCTCATCCGCCACTTTTGTCATGCTTGTCCTCCCTTGCGATTGTTGGCTTTGGGGTTACCTGAAGTCGCAAGTGTATCGTGATCAACCGACATCTCTAGGGATGCTGAAAGACAACATCCGATGCCAATGCCTCACCATAACTCCGGACATGCTTTTCAGTGCTGTTCACAACATTATTCCTCGACTACAGCTGTTGTTGAGGAATGATGGTGGACATATTGAGCATTTCCTGTAAAGAACATCATCTTTGCTTTGTCTTACTTTGTTATGCTAATTATTGCTATTCTGATCAGACGAAGCACCATCTGTCGGACATTTTTTGAACTTTTGTATTTTTTTGGTTCTAATAAAACCCCTTGTCATTCCAAGCATGTGTGTCAACCTCCTAGCTCCAACTGGAGTAGAGATACGACCATAATTTTTTTTCAGTATCTGTCACTTAGGCTGCTCTGCACGACAGGTGTGTTATATGGGAATAGTATGGGACTGCCTCACTGACCAGCTTTTCTGAGCAGCCAACATGTCAGGGACAAGAAATTGTTTTCCAGCGCCTGACATGGAGGCTGCCTCACTCCAGGCATCTTATGTTAGTATGTAATTGATTGACCATTCATAGAGTAGAACAGCTGTTTACATACGAGTGTTAAAACAATTTAATTATAAAACAGAATGAAAATTGTTGAAGTAGTATTAGCTTGCCTTATGACACGCTTTGTGGGATAGACCCAACGTCATGGGGAAATCAGACTTCAAGCTCCTGGCGTAGGCTGCCTTGCACGATAGGTACATTGCTTTGGAGAAGTATCAGCCCTGCTTTAGCGACCTGTTGCGTGGGCTACATGTACAGATGTGCACAGCTGGGAGAAAGGTGAGATGGATAGAGGAGGGAATGGATAAAGAGAGAGAAGATGCAGGAGGAAGAAGTAGGGGAGGCACAGAGAGAGAGGAGGCCGAGAAATGGACATACTGTAAGAATGGAGAGGAGGAGGTGGACAGAGAGGGGAGGAGGAAACGAAGGACTGAAAAAGGGGGAGTAGGAGATGGACAGGGAGAGGTAAACATGGACAGATGATGGGTAGGAGAAGATGGACAGAGAGGGGGGCGCAGCACTAAATGGGCAGAGAGAGGGGAGGGGGATGGGTAGAGGTAGGGGGAGGAAGAGATGGACAGAGGAAGAGGTGGTGATAAGCATAGGGGAGAGAAGGATGAGGTATGCAGTGAGAGGGGCCATAGGAGATGGACAGAAATAGGGAGGGAGAGGGAGATGGGCAGAGAGATGGAGGAGAAGAGTATGGACAGAGAGACTGATAGGAGGAGATGCGCAGGGAAACGGGAAGAGGAGATCGTCAGAGAAAGAAAGTGGCATAAGGAGATGTACAGAAGGAGGGGAAGAGGAAATTGTCAGAGACAGAGTGAGGAGGAGATGGACACAGGAGGAGATGCTCAGAGAGAGGGGGAGTAGAATGAGGACAGATAGTGGGGACGTGTAGTGGGAGGTGTAAGAGGCAGTTCAATGATGCAGAGGTTTAGTGGGAAAAGGGAGAAGGGAAGGAAGAGATAGACAGAGAGGGGACACAGAACAGTATGGGATGGATGAAAGGAGAGGCAGGTGGTAGAGATGGACAAAGGGATTAGGGAGGAAGAGACAGACTGTGAGAAAGGGCAGGAGGAGGCAGGGAGAGAAGAGGGAAAAGTGGACAGGAAGAGAGAGAGAGAGAGAGCGAGAGAGAGAGAGAGAGAGAGAGAGAGAGGGGGGGGGGAGGAGGAGGAGATGGAAAGAAAAAGGAAGAATGAGGAGATGGACAGAGAGATGGGAATAGCAAGAGATGAACAAGTAGAGGTAGGTGGAGGAAATGGATGAATACAGGGGGAGGAGATGTGTGTGATATGTGTACCATACACACATGGATGAAGCCATGGGTATCACGCTAGTGCATACACAAAGCATCATGTACATATGTTCAGAATCTCTTCATAACTCCCTGCATCAGTTTCAACCAAACTCGGCACATAAACAGCAAACTTCAGGAGTATTAGTACTCTCGGCACACAAACAGCAAACTTCAGGAATATTAGTACTGTGGGACATATAAGCTGCTAGCTCCAGTGGAAGTAGATACATGGGTAAAAACGTTTTTATAGCCACTGTCATATAGGCTGCCATGTACAGTGGTTGTGTTGTATGGGAATAGTAGTGGCCTGCCTAATCGATTTGCTTTGCAGGGCAGCCTACATGTCAGGACAAGAAGTAATTTTCTACATCCCTACAGTTTGGTTGCCCCAACAGGTAAGCTGCCCCATACGATAGGTATATTGTGTTGGAGTGGTATTGGGCTCCCTTATCAACCTGTTTTACTGAGGCTACACACACAGATTGGCAAAACTGGGGGGAAGCTTGAGAAAGATACAGGAGGGGATGGAGAGACAGAGGGGGCGGGAGGATAGAGATAGAAAAAAAGAGGGAGCAGGAGAGGCTGGACAGAAATGGAACAGGGGGAATAAATAGAGTGAAGGAAAGAATGGATGAGAGAAAGGAAGAGGAGGAGGAGATTGACAGATACATTTTATCAAATGCACTTAATTGTAGCAATCAAGATTTGTGCTTACGTGATCTCTTGTGGTTGTTGTTATGAGCTTTTCTTTTTCAGTCCGAAATTTTATATTACCGAAAATTTAAAGAAAGTTGCCAATCTCTGCACCACTTTGAAATGTAATCGAGATCTCACTAATCATACACGTACTTTTACGCAGTTGTTAATTATGTTTTTTGATTAAGTGCTAGGGGACATGCTGTCTTCGAATGGCATCAATACGTTGAGCCCTCCGCGAAACGAACATGTATGTATTCAAACAATAATCAAAGATACACAGGATGGACAAAAAAATAGAAAGACCAGTCACAACACATTACCATGTCTAATATGGTGCAGGAAAACCGTTGGCATTCAAAATATTTGTTTCATTTGAAAAGCTTTAAGAGTTTTCACATAAAAAATTCGGAGGCATTAATTTTCAGGATGCTCTCGTATGAGGTCAAGTCATAGAATCCCAACCCGTCCCCTGCAACAGACCAGACTACAAGATTGTAGTCTAATGAATGAAAAAATAGTGGGTGATTGTACTATTTTAGAGAGTGCCTCACAGAAACTGAAAGAAACTTTAGGTAAAAGTTTTTGCAAGGACCTTTTGTACAGATAATATTAACGTTATATGTATACTGTCCTTTCTGGACAAATGTTGGTGCCGATGGGCTTGAAAACAGTGAAGATCGGCTTTTAACTCTGCATTTCGTAGTCTTGCAGTTCCTGTGAGTTAACTGTGGTCCGCCCAACACAACTTGTATTGTACCGGTGTAGCCTGGATTCAACGTGAATTTGCGTTCCGCCGTGCTACGACTTCGTGCACCAATAACTGTTCCTTCATAGTTTCAGTTTCACACACAGCACAGTTTCATTCAAATGAATAACAGACTTGTGGTTTTAACAACATTGGTAATTATATTTTCCCATAAGCATTTTTATTACAGGGTACTGTTATGTCTGCTCGGTACAACCAGTTCTCTCAACATGTCATCAACGACAAAGAAGCTAATTAAAAAAGTATAATGTAGTCTAGTTGTCAACTTTATTTTGCTGTTTCACAGATATTTTGTCTTTGGTTCTTATTACTATGTACAATGTACCAAAAGCTGTTATAAGATCATAACTTTTATCGTCAAAACAAAAGAAAAAATGACTCTTCCTTCTTTCGTTATGTTTACATACATTACAGCCTCTACCCTCTCTTCAGTTGGCCTGGCCTCCCTTACCACAATCTTCCGGATTTTCTTTTTAATTGGTGAAGACAGTGTTCCATGTAGGCAAGGAGAGACCCCGATGTTTGATGTTTGTAATACTGCAATGACTGCTTGTTGGTTCCTCTGATGGAATTCCGTCCTGTAACCCACAAGCACCAGAAATTTCTCTGGGAAATGCAGCTGCAAGCAACAATGTCCGCTGTCGTGAGGAATTTTCCGCTTGAGTGGTGCCAAGTGTATGTGCTCTTTGGAGGAAACCTTCCTGGTGGGCCTAGCGCAGCGAACTGAAGAAGCTAGGTGGCTACGCAACGGGTCTCTGCTGGATGTTCCTCCTCTATTGTTATTATTACGTCTAGTCCATTCAAGAGTAGGTACAACTATTTGTTAGCTTGGGATCGTTTTGGTCTTCCTATTTTCGCAAAATTAGGCATGAGACCCATTACGGGAGTCGGCCAGTAATCGCATTTTGGTTCTTCGGGTCTCATTTACTATGGGGAAATTTTTCTCGGTTAATAGATAGTCGTTCGTTCATGATGTACGTTCGTAAAATTTCAGATGTCTTTTCCGTGAAATGAAACTAGATCTTTCTAGATGGAAACACAGAACTTCAGAGGTTTTGCCCCTCCAGATATCGTCTTAGTCCTTGGTCCGAATCATTTCCTTCAGTTTCTGTCGTTGCATTTTCCCGATGACCTCAGCGTATCTCAGTTGCGTAGTACGCTCATGAGAGGACGACTGTCTGGTGGTAACGAAGTTTAGCTTTAAAGGAATGCGATTCCTTGCTCCAGATACGCCAGACAATCTTGAAGGCTTTACGCAATTTTTCTGTGCGAGTTATATTGGTCACTGTGTCATTGCGAGCGATCCCGTTGCTTTCACTCACCTAAGCTCACCGAATAAAATATTAGTCAGCCCTGCAAAAGATCAGAAATGTCGCTTGGAGCACTGTTGATGGTGTAGAACAGGTAACGGATGATCACGTAACGCCTCGCAATTCGCGTAAGTAATGGAAGTGAAAACGCGCGTATGTGCCAGTCCGTTGTACGGAAGCAGTGCAATGAGATGAGTCAACGTGGCGACGTAGCAAAATGGCAGAAAGCAGCTATCGTCTTAGGACGTGCTCATCACCAAACGGTTTTAGAAAGCGTCGTTCGTGTGAAACTCAGTTTGCCCTTTTCTCACATGACGTACTGCGAACTATGGATAATTCCCTATTTCTAGGTTTCAGAAAAGTACTTGACACGGTACTCCACTGCAGACTGTTAACGAAGATATGAGCATACAGCTTAGGTTTCCAGACATGTGAGTGGTTCGAAGACTTCTGAAGTAACAGAACCCAGTAAGTTGTCCTCGACGGCGAGTTTTCACCAGAGACGAGGGTATCGTCAGGAGTATCCCAGGGAAGCGTGATAGGACGGCTGTTATTTTCTGTATACATAAATGATCTGCCGGATAGGGCGGGCAGCAATCTGTGGTTGTTTGCTGATGCTGTGGTGCACGGGAGGTGTCGAAGATCAGTGACTATAGGATGTTACAAGATTACTTAAACAAAATTTCTAGTTGGTGGTGAATGAAAGCTGGCTCTAAATGTAGAAAAGTGTAAATTAATGCGGATGAGTAGGAAAAACAAACCCGTAATGTTCAGATACAGCATTACTAGCGTCCTGCTTAATACACTCCTGGAAATGGAAAAAAGAACACATTGACACCGGTGTGTCAGACCCACCATACTTGCTCCGGACACTGCGAGAGGGCTGTACAAGCAATGATCACACGCACGGCACAGCGGACACACCAGGAACCGCGGTGTTGGCCGTCGAATGGCGCTAGCTGCGCAGCATTTGTGCACCGCCGCCGTCAGTGTCAGCCAGTTTGCCGTGGCATACGGAGCTCCATCGCAGTCTTTAACACTGGTAGCATGCCGCGACAGCGTGGACGTGAACCGTATGTGCAGTTGACGGACTTTGAGCGAGGGCGTATAGTGGGCATGCGGGAGGCCGGGTGGACGTACCGCCGAATTGCTCAACACGTGGGGCGTGAGGTCTCCACAGTACATCGATGTTGTCGCCAGTGGTCGGCGGAAGGTGCACGTGCCCGTCGACCTGGGACCGGACCGCAGCGACGCACGGATGCACGCCAAGACCGTAGGATCCTACGCAGTGCCGTAGGGGACCGCACCGCCACTTCCCAGCAAATTAGGGACACTGTTGCTCCTGGGGTATCGGCGAGGACCATTCGCAACCGTCTCCATGAAGCTGGGCTACGGTCCCGCACACCGTTAGGCCGTCTTCCGCTCACGCCCCAACATCGTGCAGCCCGCCTCCAGTGGTGTCGCGACAGGCGTGAATGGAGGGGCGAATGGAGACGTGTCGTCTTCAGCGATGAGAGTCGCTTCTGCCTTGGTGCCAATGATGGTCGTATGCGTGTTTGGCGCCGTGCAGGTGAGCGCCACAATCAGGACTGAATACGACCGAGGCACACAGGGCCAACACCCGGCATCATGGTGTGGGGAGCGATCTCCTACACTGGCCGTACACCACTGGTGATCGTTGAGGGGACACTGAATAGTGCACGGTACATCCAAACCGTCATCGAACCCATCGTTCTACCATTCCTAGACCGGCAAGGGAACTTGCTGTTCCAACAGGACAATGCACGTCCGCATGTATCCCGTGCCACCCAACGTGCTCTAGAAGGTGTAAGTCAACTACCCTGGCCAGCAAGATCTCCGGATCTGTCCCCCATTGAGCATGTTTGGGACTGGATGAAGCGTCGTCTCACGCGGTCTGCACGTCCAGCACGAACGCTGGTCCAACTGAGGCGCCAGGTGGAAATGGCGTGGCAAGCCGTTCCACAGGACTACATCCAGCATCTCTACGATCGTCTCCGTGGGAGAATAGCAGCCTGCATTGCTGCGAAAGGTGGATATACACTGTACTAGTGCCGACATTGTGCATGCTCTATTGCCTGTGTCTATGTGCCTGTGGTTCTGTCAGTGTGATCATGTGATGTGTCTGACCCCAGGAATGTGTCAATAAAGTTTCCCCTTGCTGGGACAATGAATTCACGGTGTTCTTATTTCAATTTCCAGGAGTGTACATACATCTGGGCAAATCGATATGAAATGGAACGAGTATCGAGTATTGTGGTAGGGAAGGCGAATAGTCTACTTCGTTTTATTGGGAGAATTTTAGGAAAGTTTGGTTCATCTGTAAAGGAGACCGCATATACGAGGTGCGACGATAAAGTAATGAGACTGATGTGAAAAAAAATTTTGCTTACCATTTTAGTCAAGTTTAGTGTTGCCTCCTTCAAAGTAGTTCCCTTCTGATTGCACACACTTTTTCCAGCGCTTCTGCCATTGATGGTAACATTTCTGGAACTCATCCTCTGTAATATCCTCCAAGATCCTCGTCACAGCTTTTTGGACATCTTGTGTTGTTTGAAAATGGTGTCCCTTGACCGCCGTTTTGACTCTTGGAAATAAAAAAAAGTCGCACGGAGCGATATCTGGTGAATAAGGTGGCTGTGGTAGTACTGAAATTTGTTTTGAGGCTAAAAATTGCTGTACTGACAGAACAGTATGGGATGGCGCATTATCGTGATGCAGAATCCAATTATCAGCAATGTCGGCACGGACACGAAGAACTCTTTTACGAAGTCTTTCTAAAATTTCTTTGTAGTAATATTGGTTAACTGTTTGTCCAGGAAGCACCCACTCTTTATGAACAATTCCCCTGGAATCAAAGAAGCACACAAGCATGTGTTTCACTTTTGACTTTGACATGCGACCTTTTTTTTGGGTTGGATGATCCCTTTCAGCACCATTACGAACTTTGGCGTTTTGTCTGCGGATCGTAGTGGAAAAAAAAAAAACTTTCATCACCAGTGATAACTCGGCTCAACAATTCTGGATTGATTTCTGTTTGCTCTAACACAGCGGCTGCCACATTTTTCCGTGTTTCTTGCTGTTGTGTGAGATTTTTGGGGACCATTTTTGCACAAATCTTTCTCATACCAAAATCTTCAGTTATTATACGAACCGTTTCTCGATTGATGTTCAGTTATTCTGGAATCATTTTCATGGATAATCTTCGATCAGATCGTACGAGTTCAAGTACCCTGGCCAAGTTGACATCTGTCCGTGAGGTTGATGGCCATCCACTGCGGTCTTCATCTTCAATATTCATTCTGCCTTCACTAAACATTTTATGAGAACGAAAAACTTGAGCTCTTGACATAACCTCATCCCCAAAAGCCTTCTGAAGCTTACCGTAAGTTTTCGTCGCATTTTCACCCAATTTAACGCAAAAAGAAATGGCATACCGTTGCGCAATATTATGCGGCTCCATTTCCATGACGAGAGACATAAACATGTGTTAACTTATTACAGCACAACTCACGACTGAGCAGTTCCATCAATATGCCGCTTGGACTAGAAGCAGTTGGTAGACCAAGGTCAAAGATATTGTGAGTATGAAAGCCTGCAGGGTTGCCACATCTTGCAAAGAAAATAAGTCTCATTACTTTATTGTCGCACGTCGTAGGACGCTAGTGCGACATATTCTGCAGTACTACTCGACTGTTTCGGATCCGTACCAGGTCGGATTCAAGGATGACATGGAAGCAGTTCATAGGCGGGCTGCTAGATATGTTACCGGTAGGTTAGAAAACATGCGGGTACTATGGAGACGCTTCCGGAACTCAAATGGGAATCCGTGGAGGGACGGCGACGTGCATTTCGAGGAACTCTATAGAGAAAATGTAGAGAACCGGCATCTGAAGCTGACATCAGAACGATCTACTTGTGCCATCGTATATTTAGTGTAAGGACCACTAAGACGAGATTAGATAGTTAGGGTTGTACGGAGGCATACAGACACTTATTTTTCCCTCGCTCAGTGGAACAGGAAAGTAAATGAGCAGTGGTGGTACAAGGCACCCTCGCGAAACGCCGTGCGGTGGCTTGCGGAGTATCTACACTCCTGGAAATGGAAAAAAGAACACATTGATACCGGTGTGTCAGACCCACCATACTTGCTCCGGACACTGCGAGAGGGCTGTACAAGCAATGATCACACGCACGGCACAGCGGACACACCAGGAACCGCGGTGTTGGCCGTCGAATGGCGCTAGCTGCGCAGCATTTGTGCACCGCCGCCGTCAGTGTCAGCCAGTTTGCCGTGGCATACGGAGCTCCATCGCAGTCTTTAACACTGGTAGCATGCCGCGACAGCGTGAACGTGAACCGTATGTGCAGTTGACGGACTTTGAGCGAGGGCGTATAGTGGGCATGCGGGAGGCGGGGTGGACGTACCGCCGAATTGCTCAACACGTGGGGCGTGAGGTCTCCACAGTACATCGATGTTGTCGCCAGTGGTCGGCGGAAGGTGCACGTGCCCGTCGACCTGGGACCGGACCGCAGCGACGCACGGATGCACGCCAAGACCGTAGGATCCTACGCAGTGCCGTAGGGGACCGCACCGCCACTTCCCAGCAAATTAGGGACACTGTTGCTCCTGGGGTATCGGCGAGGACCATTCGCAACCGTCTCCATGAAGCTGGGCTACGGTCCCGCACACCGTTAGGCCGTCTTCCGCTCACGCCCCAACATCGTGCAGCCCGCCTCCAGTGGTGTCGCGACAGGCGTGAATGGAGGGACGAATGGAGACGTGTCGTCTTCAGCGATGAGAGTCGCTTCTGCCTTGGTGCCAATGATGGTCGTATGCGTGTTTGGCGCCGTGCAGGTGAGCGCCACAATCAGGACTGCATACGACCGAGGCACACAGGGCCAACACCCGGCATCATGGTGTGGGGAGCGATCTCCTACACTGGCCGTACACCACTGGTGATCGTCGAGGGGACACTGAATAGTGCACGGTACATCCAAACCGTTATCGAACCCATCGTTCTACCATTCCTAGACCGGCAAGGGAACTTGCTGTTCCAACAGGACAATGCACGTCCGCATGTATCCCGTGCCACCCAACGTGCTCTAGAAGGTGTAAGTCAACTACCCTGGCCAGCAAGATCTCCGGATCTGTCCCCCATTGAGCATGTTTGGAACTGGATGAAGCGTCGTCTCACGCGGTCTGCAAGTCCAGCACGAACGCTGGTCCAACTGAGGCGCCAGGTGGAAATGGCGTGGCAAGCCGTTCCACAGACTACATCCAGCATCTCTACGATCGTCTCCGTGGGAGAATAGCAGCCTGCATTGCTGCGAAAGGTGGATATACACTGTACTAGTGCCGACATTGTGCATGCTCTATTGCCTGTGTCTATGTGCCTGTGGTTCTGTTAGTGTGATCATGTGATGTATCTGACCCCAGGAATGTGTCAATAAAGTTTCCCCTTCCTGGGACAATGAATTCACGGTGTTCTTATTTCAATTTCCAGGAGTGTATATAGATGTAGATTTAAATGAAGTTGTCCTATCTGTTGACACGGTCTGTCGAATTGGTCTCCAAGGAATGGTGCATTTCTCACAGCCATGTAACGCAGCGTAACGATATTGGCTGTGAAGAGATCCTAACCAACGGTAAGTGGAGACTAGGGTCACCTGCCAGTGACAATCAGTTTCAAAACCGACAGGAGCCGCTGCTGTCAGTGAATCCAGTTCCGTTTAGAGGAGTTTTCGACTGAACATTTCGAAAGGAACTTAGTGCAATGGACATTCGCAGTCTGGTGACATTGGTCACAGCAGCACACGGAGGTGCAGATCTTCAATGGTGCAAAGAACACAGAAATTGGACGATAGCCTAGTGAAGGCGAGTAGTGAAGTTTGACGAATCGCGATCTTGCTCTAAGATGACGCAAAACTTCGAGTGCACTGACTGCCTTCTGAGGTATTTAACCTGCAGTGTGAGTTCAGCCTTGTGCACAGAGCCGTACACGCACATTCCAGATATGACAGAACACAAATATACATCACGCCTCAACTGGCCCACTTAATCATTTTGTCTTAAGAGGGCCTGGTTGTGAGCGAATTTTCTGTGAACATACTAACATTCGTACACTTTTCTCAAAAACTTTTGTCCTAATCACAGAAAATTTGAAACATGCATAAGTTGTGTTTTCTTCAAAGTGTATTACTTACATGACAGTAGCATTGTTATCGCAGCAAAAATTCCAAAAATAGGGTATGCGACCTAAAAAATAGGCATTTTTAAAAAATCTAAATATTTTTCAGATCTTTTATTTGATTGTCATAATTCTGATACATTTTAATGAAAGTGGTGTAATTAATCGCTGTACCATGTTTTATTGACATTCAAAGATGTATTAGTTTCAATGAAAATTGTATCTACACCTAAAAATTTCATACTTTCGGGAATATGCATTTAAAGTTTTTGATCCGTCTTTTCAAACTGCATTCAAAGTTAAAACGTCCATAGCTGTAATAGTTGCAGGTTTCTGTGTCCTCCAGCTTACGTTTGGAGCCCATATTTTGAATTCTGGCCACTTTTTGTCATTCGTAAGGCTGTTTTCTCAATCTCCCGCACCCTCAGCTGATCAACTCACAGAATCGCATTTTGTATGTTAGCCCCACGTTCTACGCCACAATCGCCGAAAACTTCAGCACGCTAGCTGACCCGTCATTGAAATACAACACTGCATCCTTGACACAAGTTTTTAGGGGTATGTGGCCCACAAATACAGATTTAGGCAAGCGTTCCCATACACAGTTATTGAAACTGTCGTTGGGATTTTGAGTTCTCCTGCAGATGCATTTAACAAGCAAGTTTTTGCTAGCTAAGTCTGTGTAGAAAGGTTTTATAACAACTGCTATTGACATTCATAGGCAATAGTTATGTCCACATTCATCGCCAATTAATTAGCTATATGATAAAAAGGGTACAAGGGAAGTTTTGCAATACGACGCAACAGTTAAGTCACAGGAGGCTGGTCGTTGCTGTGTTCTGAGAATATTTCATACTTGCATTGTAGCCGCTGTGCCGAGCCTGTGGGCGCAGTCGTTCACTGGCAGGGTTAGTTTGAAGTGTTTGCTATGGCATCGAGGTCACGAAGTGAGATTCGGGCATTTTTGCTGTACAACTTCGCGCGTGGTTTAAACCTAGCCCAGTGCTTTGAAGAAATGACTCTTGCGCTCGGTGATGTTTGTCCACATTGTACAGCTATATTCAGGCGGTACAGAGAATTACAAGGAGAAAATTTCACTCTGGAGGACTCCGAGATGACGGGAAGGCCACGAGCATCATTTGCAGAGGAAAACATTGGTGCTGTGAGAAAAATGCTAGATGAAGATAGTGGAGTGACCTATATATAGACAAAGGATGCCTTAGGGCTGAATGCACCACCAACACGTTCGATTCTGCATGATCATTTGCAAGTAAAGAAACTTTGTTGTATCTGAGTGGCACATAGACTGACGGAAGAACAGATGACACGACTTGTGACTGGAGGCGTTAAAGAAGTTTTCTAAGGGACCATCTCAGTATGTGAATAACATCGTGACAGGTGTGTACCATTATGACGTGCCGACTAAGACTCGAAACAAAGTTTGGGTCTTTGAGGATGACGACACACCCGTAGCCGTCAGAAAATCCCGATCAGTAAAGAAGAAAATGATAGGTGTTTCTTTTTCCAAATCGAGTGGGATTGTGGAGCATGTTGTTTTGGACACACAGGAGACAGTCACAGCTAAGTGGTACACTGAACAGTACCTGCCCAAAGTCATCCAAGTTTTGAAGAACCTGCGACCGAAGTCAAGAATCGACACTTGGTTCCTCCATCACGACAACGCTCCAGCACACTGCGCCAGAGCACGCACCGAATATTTGAGGGATACATGACTGAAACTTCTTGAGCACCCCCCTTACAGTCCAGACCTTGTTCCTTGTGACTTTGCACTGCTCCCACATGTGAAAATGAAGCTGAAAGGAGTACAGTTTTCAAGTGATGAGGATCTCCTGAGGCCTTGGGACAATGACTGTACCTTGCCTCCTACAGAAACTTGGGAGAACTGGTTTAGGGGTTGATTTCGGAGGACGCAGAGGTGTATTCAACGCGGCGGAAATTACTTAGAAAAAATTCAATAACTAAAGCTGTATTTGCAAAATTTTCCTAGTACCCTTTGTACTTGTATCATGACTCGGGGTACTTTGGGCAGAGAGAACGACAGAGGTCCTCTGTTACCTTTTAACTTATTCCTACTTTCAACTTTATTATTACGCCAATATTTACGATCTGCACGTGTAAAATATAATTATAAACACAATAAGATTACTTCCTACAATCAACTACTATTTCAGATCACTACGACGAGTAAAAGGAAAACAGAACGCTGAACTAATATTCAGCTGTGACCTTTATCAGCAGGCTGACCAACTTGCAAAGCAGTTGTCAAAGACCAAACGTATTCTGCTTCTGGGACCGGGACTGGTGGGTAACTTAACTCAATAAAATTTGATATTTCGACGAATTTTCACTTCCTGGATTCCTTAATCCTATAGAAAGCTGTTTGCGGTTATTTGGAACAGCGGAATCGACGCCACAACAATTCGGTAGCTACACAGGATCTAACAGTCAATGAATGGCTCCAACGGAATATGGCGTACCTAAAGAAACTTGTCAATTCTCTGCCTCGTCGAACTGATGGGTTCACGGAACCTTCTGCTGGACACTTAACTGTGAAGAGCAGTAGATATAGATGTAGAAGCCATTATCAAGGCTAGAGGATGTGTTACACGATGTTGGAAGGGCGTTGCCTGATGTTCTTACTCGGAAGCTCTCATGCTGGACGTTCTCCACTTACCTTACCAGTAACAGAGTCTTTTTTTACTCTTCAGGCTCTGTTGCGTGTTTTACGCTCTTGTTAAGATTCGCCACAGTAGGGGCTCTACCTTTTTTAGATGCAATCTTTTCCTTGATTGGAACGAGAATACTTTCGCTGCAAGCTAATACCCAACTGACCTTTGACACTGCTGAGTGGGCGATCGCCAGCCATACGCATCGACTCTGATGGACTCGGACAAGATACGTACGTCCACCGCGCGGCACGTAGCCGGCGTGGGCGGCGCCGGCCCTGCAGCTGAGGTTCGCATCGATTCGGCACGCACCCTGCCGGGCCACGCCCACCCACCGTCCAACACGCGCCTCGCAAGTCACTGCCGTCACGCTTTCGGGAGGTATGGTGCGATGTTATGAAACCTTATTCGCAAACTGGCCGGTTATCAGTGAGGCTCGCACGTAGGGCAACCTTTGCTTAATCAATGACCTTATGTTTCTCTGCAAAGACACTGTTTACCCAGTACAGTACGAGTCATCACAAGCCAGTCACCATAATATTAATACACGAACACCGAAAATTGAGGTACCAATACTTTAATATTAATTATACAAGGAGGTGAATGAAACTTACACACTATATTTCTTATTAACGTTTCAAAAAACGCAGAAGTGACATAGATGATGCTGAAAAAAATGTTCAAATGTGTGTGAAATGTTATGGGACTTAACTGCTAAGGTCATCAGTCCCTAAGCTTACACACTACTTAACCTAAATTACCCTAAGGACAAACACAGACACCCATGCCCGAGGGAGGACTCGAACCTCCGCCGGGACCAGCCGCACAGTCCATGGCTGCAGCGCCTCAGACCGCTCGGATAATCCCACGCGGCGAAGATGCTGAGACAAGTGATTTAATATGAAACATATGGGGTCGCAAATCTCGGGAAATACCCCAAAAATGGGTGACAAATGTTGAACATGTGAGGTTACCTCGCCGCAAGTTCAGTTTTTGGGCTTGGTCGTGATGGGATGACTGAACGATACAATACTTGCATTAGAGCAAACTGTGTAAATTTCGAACATCTTTGTTAAATATTATCTGTTGTAAACGTAGATGTTACAAAATTATTGCCCTCGATGTAACCAAGTAAAAGCTGTTCTTAGTTTGTGTTTCTTTCCTTTTGCCCTCCTTTTTTTGTTTACAGTCAGTATTTAGTAAAGAAAACGTAAGTCATTAACTGGTAATGATGCATTTCGGAAGCTTATACTCGTTTACCTGTGACGCTTTTGTTCGACTGTACTTTGCAATAAACCACCGGAGACGGCGAGACCGATAAATACGTAGGTTGGAACTTAAACAGTGTCAACACTGCTGTGGAGACACTATGCAATGGAGTCTACTACTGTCGCTGATAGCACACGCTGTTGACATACCTACCTTATGGACCTACCAAATGGACTCGCCCGTCTCACGTCCCCGGCGTGCGCACAATCGAGGGAAACACAGTCGCTTGTGAGCGAGCGGTCTAACGTAACGGTGTCACAATGTTTTCGAAACAGGAACAACGGAGTTGGATAAAGATTGAATGTGCCAGAGGTCGTACAGCACGACAGTGTCACCAAGGTCTTCAAGAGGCGTGCGGGGAATCGGCATTGCCGTGCAGAACAGTGGCACGTTGGGTGAAAGCCTTCAACGAAGGTCGCCAAACTGTGCCAGACATGCATCGGGCAGGTCGTCCTAGCGTCTCTGAAGAAGAAGTGCATGCTGTTGCCGCGTTAGCGGACACTGATCCACGCCATACGATTCGTGAGCTCGCCCACGAAACCGGATTAGTGCATACGACTGTGCTTCGCATCCTGAAGGAACGCCTGGGCATGCGAAGAATTGCATCACGATGGGTTCCGCATGACGACGGAAATGCAGAAATGGATGCGTTAAGGCACTGCTCAGAAGCACTTGGAGCGCTATGAGCGCGAAGGAGAGGCTTTCTTACGCCGTATCGTAACACTGGATGAGACATGGGCCACATCGTACGAGCCAAAACTGAAACGCCAATCCAACGAATGGCGTTATTATGGGTACCCGCGAAAGTCGAAAGTGCATCAGAGCCCCAGTATGGTGAAAGTTATGGTGATTCTCGTGTACGACTGTGATAGTGTTATCCTAACGCATTACGTTCCTCCACGGCAGACCGTCAATGCACAGTATTACTGTTCGTTTTTGGAGCATCACCTGCGCCCAGCTTTGCGAAAGAAGCGGCGACACTTTCTGCGCAACCCACCCATCGTTTTGCACGACAATGCGCGGGCGCATACAGCGCAAACTGTGGCTTCTCTGTTCGGTCGATGGGACTGGGAAGTGCTGTACCATGGATTTAAGTCCTTGTGACTTTGATTTGATTCCGTAGATGGAGGAATCGCTTCGTGGCATTCGCTTCGGAACTGTTTCAGAGATTCGACAGGCAGTAGACCGCTCCATTCGCACCATCAACAGAACAGGCTCTGCTAATGGTATACTACACCTTCCACATCGTTGCCAGCGGGTTCTGCACAACACTGGTGACTACTTTGAAGGACAGTAACACGTTCAAACATGTAACTCTTTTGTATCTGTTGTGAACAATTAGTTGCCACCATTTAAGTTCGAACTGTCGTAAAATAATAAATCGTACCTCAATGTAAAAACATAACTGTCAAGCAAGACGAAAAAAAAAAAAATACTGCCTGCCAAACGTAAGACTCGAACTCTGAGCTCCACACGCTAAAGCCTAGAAGCACACCGACGTGAATACTTGACTTGTGTTGGGATAATCAGGTGCGACAGATCAATAGCCTCAACTGGCGCACGTGTGGCGAGGTACGTCATTTGGTGACGTCACATGTTCAATATTTGTCATCCACTTTTGGGGTATTTCCGACGTGTGGACGTCATGTGTCTTACATTAAATATTTGTCTCAGGATCATCTACGTTGCTGTGGAGGTTTTTAAACTGTAGTAAGAATCGTCCTGTGCAATTCGAAAGGTAATTTGCATAGAAGTGTACAATTAATATCACGTGTTGGTAGCCGTTAAGACAGGTAAAAGGAAGTAGACATATACACATGAGATAAGGTTTCCTTGTTTTCCCTATAGTAGAAATGACACACACGAGCAACGAAGTTTCGTGAAACGGCGTTATAGGGACGTTCATGTTTAAATGGTGCGGATGTAACATTTGCAGTAACACAGGCATACCGAGCAGCTACAGCGGCATAACTGCTAGGTCGTTGACCTGTCAGCGATGTGAAACAAAACATCGTAGTAATGAAGCCTTCAAGGACAACAGAGACTATACATTATGTTCTTTAGCGCCGTCGTCTTTTCACTTGTTTTTGTCTAATAGCAAACGGAACTAACTTTGTGTTCGTTTGCCACCATCACCACAAATTTGAATTTAGTTCTTAATTTTCAATTTCTACATTCTGAACAGCTGTGACTTCCCTTATTATATGGAAACTCTATCTGTTTTATGCTACTCCTCGAAGAAGAATACTAGCCCTGGACCGAAAGGCAAAGAGCTAAAGAGATCACGAGAGAGAGACAATTTTTGCGTAGACAAAGTAATAGGAATCATACGGACATTGATAATGATAATGCTATCGTTGTTTTGAAAGAACGTAACTCCAAACAATTTTGTAAGCTATAGTTGCGTTTTGACGAATTTACAATCCAAAGTTCGTAAGGCAAAACATTTCCCATCTGAGGTAACTTTATATGATGCAAACATCAAAATGTTCAAATGTGGGTGAATTCCTAAGGGACCAAACTGCCGAGGTCATCGGTCCTAGACTTACAAACTACTTAAACTAACTTATGCTAAGAACATCACACACACCCATGCTCGAGGGAGGACTCGAACCTCCGGCAGGAGCGGCCGCCCAATCCGTGACATGGCGCCTCAAACCGCGCGGCCACTCCGCGCGACGATGCAACATCACTCACATTGCGCTATCATAAGGGAAAAGGTAATTTGACACAATTTATTTTTCAGAGCAGTGTATCAAGGACTCACTTCAAACAATCAATCAATTAAAGAGAAATCAAAGAATTATTTCAATAATAGCCATAGCTACAATACAGCATTTGCTATGGTCGGTTCTGAGGCTAACATTTCAGACACAGTGGAGTGGATCACTTTAAGATACACTTCATTTTTTGTCATAGATCAGTTCCAATTACTTCTAAGTACGGTCATTCACCAAATTATACAAAGTTACATTATTGTACGACATCGACACAAGTGGGCGAATTTCCACCACAGGCGATGATGCTCCGTATCCGTTGTTTCCAAAAGTTTCGACAAGTACTTGACTGATTTACTTCATATTTTCAGGTGATACTCTGGAAAAAAAATGCGGACGGACATGGCTATATGTAAATTTTAAGCAATACTCTATATGTTTTCTGGTGAAACCAACTACGACAGAAAAAATGCTGTGCTGTTAAAATGTGCGGTTTCGTTTTCTTTCTGGCATTTAAACCATTAGACAAAGTGTTTTTCCCATGGATATTGTTTCTCCTTACCGTATCTGTATATATACATTTGGCTATTCAAAAAGAAGGAACAAGTTTCAAATATCTGCCAAATTACAACAGTTTAAAATCTGAACAGTTCGGGTAGACGTTCCAATCACGGCCGCATTGGCGCTGTTGCTTTCTTTTTCATGGAAAAAACTGTGACATGACTAACCTTTCTAGACATGCTTCAAAAATGGTTATTCTCCCAAATTGAAGATGATTCAAATGACTTTGTCATGCAAGATTGTGCCCCGCCTCATTTTTCTAAGCACGCCCGACGTTACCTGAATGACACCATTCCAGGGCGATGGATTGGAAGAGAAGGGGCTGAAGATGCACTTCATTGCTGGTCTCCAGACCTCACACTTGTGACTTTTACCTGTGGGTTACGTAAAAGACAGAGTTTTTACCTCCCTATGCCTGACACTCTTGACTGTCTGCGACATCGCATTGTTGAAGATGTGATTTCGATAATGAGAGACCAGCTGCTTCATGTGTGGCAGGAAATGAGCCACTGTTTTGATATTTGCCGTGTAACAAATGGCGCTCACACTGAATGCATAAAATTCCATCTTTTCTCTTTGCAGGAACGTTGGATTGTGTTGCTTATCTTTTGCAGTTTGGAAGCAACGTTCCTGTTATACACTACTATGAAAACTGAATCCTCTGAAAATTTGTAATGGTACCCCTTTGCTGATTCAAACTATGAAAAGTAATGCCGTTGAAGCTACTATCCTCGCTGTTTCAGCAGCTTGAGAGAATGCTCTCAAGCCGGCCGGTGTGGCCGTGCGGTTAAAGGCGCTTCAGTCTGGAACCGCGTGACTGCTACGGTCGCAGGTTCGAATCCTGCTTCGGGCATGGATGTGTGTGATGTCCTTAGGTTAGTTAGGTTTAAGTAGTTCTAAGTTCTAGGGGACTGATGACCACAGATGTTAAGTCCCATAGTGCTCAGAGCCAATGCTCTCGTACCCAGTATAAATGGCTCTGAGCACTATGGGACTTAACTTCTGAGGTCATCAGTCCCCTCGAACTTAGAACTACTTAAACCTAACTAACCTAAGGACATCACACACGTCCATGCCCAAGGCAGGATTCGAACCTGCGACCGTAGCGGTCGCGCGGTTCCAGACTGTAGCGCCTAGAACCGCTCGGCCACCCCCGCCGGCTCATACCCAGTATATCAATGATCTCAACCGATTTACCATTTCACTTTCAGCGACTTCAGTCGCAAATCAAAGTTCCTTTCACAATAACAATCAACAAAACTCAAGGTTACACTTTCAAACAATTTAGAACTGATTTACAATCAAAGCGTTTTTCACATAGTTAGTTGTATGCTGTCCTTTCACGAACTGGTAGCTCAGAAAACTAGTTCATACTCTTACGACACAGTGTCCAAAAAACGAAAAATACTGTATATCCTAAAGTATTGTAACTGTATTTTATACAAAAATTTAAAAAATAAATTAAGAACAGTAAAAAGAAACACGAAAACAAAGGAGGGTTTTTCATTCACATCGTACGTAATTTATTATAATTTCGAGTTCTCTTCGAGGTGGGCGAAGTCGCAACGAGGAGTCGAAATCTGTGTCCTGCCACAGTTCACAGATATATTCCTGATTAGGACGAATATCCAGTTTCCATACATATGCTGCAAAACACAGCCGGGTTCGCTAGTGCAGATATAACGCTCAACGAAACTGGAGACATTACAAGTTCCAGAATGAGATTTTCACTCTGCAGCGGAGTGTGTGCTGATATAAAACTTCCTAGCAGATTACAACTGTGTGCCGGGCAGAGACTCGAACTGGGGACCTTTGTCTTTCGCAGATAAGTGCTCTACCATCTGAGCTACCCAAGCATGACTCACGACCCGCTGTCACAGCTTCAATTCTGCTAGTACCTCGTCTCCTTTCTTCAAAACTTCACAGAAGCTCTCCTGCGAACCTTGTAGAACTAGCACTCCTGGAAGAAAGGATATTGCGGAGACATGGCTTAGCCACAGCCTGGGGGATGTTTCAAGAATGAGATTTTCACTTTGCAGCGGAGTGTGCGCTGATATGAAACTTGCTGGCGGTTTAAAACTGTATGCCGGACCGAGTTCGAACTCCGGACATGTGTCTTTCGCAGGCCAGTGCTCTACCGATTGAGCTACCCAAGCACGACAGAAGGCCCCTCCTCACAGCTTTACTTCCGCCAGTACCGCATCACCTACCTTCCAAACTTCACAGAAGCTCTTCTAGAAACTTCCAAGAATGGCACAACTGGAAGAAATGATATTGCAGACACATGGCTCATATGAAACTTCCGGCACACAGTTTTGACCTGCCAGGAAGTTTCATACCAGGAACCTAGAATGCAGAGTGGAAATTGCGTTCTGGAAACATCCCCCAGGCTGTGGCTAAGCCATTTCTTCAAATGGCTCTGAGCACTATGGGACTTAACATCTGAGGTCATCAGTCCCCTAAAACTTAGAACTACTTAAACCTAACTAACCTAAGGACATCACACACATCCGTGCCCGAGGCAGGATTCGAACCTGCGACCGCAACAGCAGCGCGGTTCCAGACTGAAGCGCCTAGAACCGCTTGGTCACAACGGCCGGCAAGCCATTTCTCCGCAATATCCTTTCTTCTAGTAGTGCTTATCTTGCAAGTTTCGCAGGAGAGCTCCTACGAAGTTTGGAAGGTAGTAAATGAGGTACTGGAGGAAAAGCTGTGAGGAGGCATGCTGAATCGCGCTTGGGTAGCCAAGTCGATAGAGGACTTGCCTCCGAAAGGCGAAGGTCCCGAGTTCGAGTGTCGGTCCGGCACACAGTTTTAATTTGCCTGGAAGTTACACTACCAATTGCTTGCAGCTAGGTATTAAAATTTGTTTGAGCAAAATGAATGTGTTTCGCAAATTGATTCTGATGTACACTCCTGGAAATTGAAATAAGAACACCGTGAATTCATTGTCACAGGAAGGGGAAACTTTATTGACACATTCCTGGGGTCAGATACATCCCATGATCACACTGACAGAACCACAGGCACATAGACACAGGCAACAGAGCATGAACAATGTCGGCACTAGTACAGTGTATATCCACCTTTCGCAGCAATGCAGGCTGCTATTCTCCCATGGAGACGATCGTAGAGATGCTGGATGTAGTCCTGTGGAACGGCTTGCCATGTCATTTCCACTTGGCGCCTCAGTTGGACCAGCGTTCGTGCTGGACGTGCAGACCGCGTGAGACGACGCTTCATCCAGTCCCAAACATGCTCAATGGGGGACAGATCCGGAGATCTTGCTGGCCAGGGTAGTTGACTTAAACCTTCTAGAGCACGTTGGGTGGCACGGGATACATGCGGACGTGCATTGTCCTGTTGGAACAGCAAGTTCCCTTGCCGGTCTAGGAATGGTAGAACGATGGGTTCGATGACGATTTGGATGTACCGAGCACTATTCAGTGTCCCCTCGACGATCACCAGTGGTGTACGGCCAGTGTAGGAGATCGCTCCCCACACCATGATGCCGGGTGTTGGCCCTGTGTGCCTCGGTCGTATGCAGTCCTGATTGTGGCGCTCACCTGCACGGCGCCAAACACGCATACGACCATCATTGGCACCAAGGCAGAAGCGACTCTCATCGCTGAAGACGACACGTCTCCATTCGTCCCTCCATTCACGCCTGTCGCGACACCACTGGAGGCGGGCTGTACGATGTTGGGGCGTGAGCGGAAGACGGCCTAACGGTGTGCGGGACCGTAGCCCAGCTTCATGGAGACGGTTGCGAATGGTCCTCGCCGATACCCCAGGAGCAACAGTGTCCCTAATTTGCTGGGAAGTGGCGGTGCGGTCCCCTACGGCACTGCGTAGGATCCTACGGTCTTGGCGTGCATCCGTGCGTCGCTGCGGTCCGGTCCCAGGTCGACGGGCACGTGCACCTTCCGCCGACCACTGGCGACAACATCGATGTACTGTGGAGACCTCACGCCCCACGTGTTGAGCAATTCGGCGGTACGTCCACCCGGCCTCCCGCATGCCCACTATACGCCCTCGCTCAAAGTCCGTCAACTGCACATACGGTTCACGTCCACGCTGTCGCGGCATGCTACCAGTGTTAAAGACTGCGATGGAGCTCCGTATGCCACGGCAAACTGGCTGACACTGACGGCGGCGGTGCACAAATGCTGCGCAGCTAGCACCATTCGACGGCCAACACCGCGGTTCCTGGTGTGTCCGCTGTGCCGTGCGTGTGATCATTGCTTGTACAGCCCTCTCGCAGTGTCCGGAGCAAGTATGGTGGGTCTGACACACCGGTGTCAATGTGTTCTTTTTTCCATTTCCAGGAGTGTATTATGCTCTAAAATTATTATTACTATTATTATAATCAGTAAGCTTTGATTATGTATGTATATGCGAGTTCGATTAAAGTATGCCTATGTAAGTATTGAACAATTTATTGTTTTGTGTGCTCAAGACACACTAACACGCCTCCTAGACACTGGGCCCAGGTATTTGCTGGCGACTGGTATGTCTAGTGTTAAATCCACCTACAGTGGATTTGAATAATAAAATAAAATTAACCAGATCGTTCGTTATGTCTTGGTAGCCAGATCTGATAACTGAATTACTCACTCATAGTCAGCGATTCGTAATTAACTTAAGAAATACACTCGGTCACATCTGCACTTTATTCAGGACAGAATCGGCGCTCCACTTGCAGTTTAAAAATGTCTTACCACTGTTCCAGAAATAAGATATGCAGCCTCGGAGTGCTATGAGTAAACTAGACTACAAAATAAAAATCTCTGAATTACCTCAAAACTGCACCCAAATGCATACTTTCTTCTGAAGAGATCATTTCGACGTACACCTACACAGTAGACATGTACCACGTCCGTTCCTGATGCGAACCGTTGTCTTTGAAAAAAAATTTGTAACTTATCGCAAATTCAATACCAGTTGTAAGTATCGTTTCCCAATATACTGTAATCATTCATGCGACGATGTGTGCAACGGCTACTTGGAATCAACGTCGCGCACAAAATAATCATCACTTCTCGCTGAGTGTAGACAACATACGACAGACACGAATCGGTTTTGCAAGTGTCCTGTGGGTTTTGCTAGCCTCATCAAATATCGGGTTTCCGAGTAGCAACTGTTTTTTACGAATGGATTCTGTAAATCCGCTCTTCGATTTCTTCTACTTGATGAAGTGACGATATCAATACTTTCGTAACATTTTTATTACCGAAAGCGTAACATTTCCTTACGGGCTAAAGTACCTAACGTGTAAACCTTTAATTTATCTTTAGGGCAACCTATCATGCCTCGTTAAAGCCAGAGAAAAACAAATAGAGCTTCATGGTCAGAAGCTAATCCCCTACTGGCTGCAGAAGATGTCAGTAGTGGGAAGATGTCCCTTGCGGGATGCATCGAAACTCTGCCAAATGCCTTACAGAACCCTGAAACAGAGAACGAAAATCAAAATTTTAACCAAAGATCGCCAGGCCCAGCAGGTAAGCATATTATAACAAAAAAATCAACAATGGCGCCAACTTTGCCGTTACTACATACGCTGATATTTTAGGAACAAAGACATCGCAACCGTAATTCATGTTGGAAACTTCTTCAGGACACCTTGGTGATGAAAATGAAAGCAGGATGCTACCTATCCACCATCGCCAGAATCAGTTTTGTGGTTAGTGAAAGACGGTTAGGAATATGTCGAGAAAGGGTTCAGAAATATTTTCATCTCTTGTTGCACACCAGCTAGGAGAACAAGTTATTTCAGACTGTGGAAATTTACAGCGTGGACGAGAGTGGACGTTAACTGGACAATGAAACCGGGAAAGTTTTCTTTGTTTTATTTGACCTCCACAGTTTAGACTCTATTTAGCCATCTACACAAGCGTTAAGGTAGAATACATAATTATACAGAGAAAATACATAACTGCATATTTACAGAACTAAAAGCTCTAATCGTTAAATTTTTTCCACAACACATGTTTAACAAATAGAATGATAAGTAAACAAGACATTTATTTTAGCAATTCACACTACTTCTTAAATTTAATAATAAGTGATACAGGTAAATGAAGATATGAGACCTATTAAAACTTACATATTTTTCCCTGCATCTTAAGAAAATTGACGATCACTTAATGAAGGCAACGTGTCTAGAAACGAAAAGAGAAGACGCTGACTGAGGGAGGAGGAAACGATGCTCATCAAAGTCTTCAAAAATTCCGATTGTTCGTTGTCTAATTTGGAACACGAAAACAAGATGTAGTTTACATCAAAAATGCCTCTGAGCACCATGGGACTTAACTGCTGTGATCATCAGTCCCCTAGAACTTAGAACTACTTAAACCTAACATCACACACATCCATGCCCGAGGCAGGATTCGAACCTGCGACCGTAGAGGACGCGCGGTTCCAGACTGAAGCGCCTAGAACCGCTAGGCCACACCGGCCGGCTCAGCTGTTTCTCTACACTTCTACACTAATACTGATTTCACTCATCTTTCCAGTTGTAGAAGAGTTAAATTGGGGCAATTCTCCTGGGTTTTCCTTTGTAAAGGTACATTTGAAAACAGAGTTAAGTGTTGCACCTTTGATTTTGCTACCCTCAATTTCAGTTCCTGTTTCGTTCGCTAGGGACTGGAGACTAATTTTGATACTATTAACAACCTTTACATACGACCAGAATTTCTTTGGGTTTTGTGAAAAATCATTTAACAATATTATGCTACGGAAATCGCTGAAGCCTTCACGCATTGCCCTCTTGACAGCCAAACGCCTTTCACTCAGAATCTTTCTGTCCATAGCCCTATGCTTTCTTTTGAACCTATTTCTTTAGAAGTTTCTTTACAGTGATTGTATACTATGGAGAGTCCCTCTCATTATAGACTGTACTACTGGGTACGTATCTATTCATGGTTAACTATTCCTTTAAACTTGAGCCGTGTTTCCTCTACATGCTCCTGCCCTGTGCTGAAAGTTTCAAGTTCCTCATTGAGATACGACGCTATTGACTTCTTATCTGGTTTACTAAACATTTATACTTTCTGATTGTTTTAGTTGCCCTTTGTACTTTGGTAATCATTGTTGCCACAACAGCATCCAGGTCCATGATACCAGTTTGGATGTAGACATTGTCAAAGAGGTCAGGTCTACTTCTTATCATGAGGTCCAATATGTTTCCATCAAAAGAGTGGGGTTCCGAACTATCTGTGCTAGATAGTTTTCGGAAAAGGTATTTAGTAATGTTTCACTGATCATTGATCACGCCCACCACTTACTAAACTGCAATTTTCCCAGGAAAACTGCAGGAGAGCTTCTGTGAAGTTTAGAAGGTAGGAGACGGGATACTGGCAGAACTGAAGCTGTGAGGACGGGTCGTGTGTCGTGCTTGGGTAGCTCAATTGGTAGAGCACTTGCCCGCGAAAGGCAAAGGCCCGAGTTCGAGTCTTGGTCCACCACAGAGTTTTAATCTGCCAGGCAGTTTCATATCGGCGCACGCTTCGCTGCAGAGTGATAATTTCATTATGGATCTTACAGATTCAACTGCAACATCATCACAAAGTAATTTGGCAACAATCACTCCGTAGACTATATCTTGTGGCAGAAAACACTCACTCGTGTCAGACCAAGCATTGTAACAGAAGAATGCCAACACTGCTGCTGTAGCTGACCACGGTCGACCACCTCCTCCACTTCAGGCAGCAGTACCTGTGGTTCGGAACGCTCCCCACGTACGTGAAACAATGCTGTGATCAATATCAAACTCCTGGGCTACACTCTTCACACTTCGTCCACCCCGTTTCCTGATGATTCTTCCCCATATGAAGCCATTCACATGTTGTTTCCAGGCCATGTGTGCATCGCAATTGCTAGCTGACTGACACAGACTGTCTTTTTTCCTTCATTCATCTGCCTCATGTTGCGGGGCCAACCCCATTTGACGCTATAGTCACGCTGATCTCACGGGGACATCCAGCTTTCTCTGACTGGGAGACTGGCAACATGCCTCGACATTTTAATTCATTTTCACCTGAACTGTTAATATGTTACATTAATTTATCTACCTCATCCTTAAGTTCTGCAGAGAAGTATATAATTTAGTATACTTGCATCGGTACATGTATTCAGTTACATATTTGGCGGAAAAACGCTTTTTTGGATGCAGGAGACCCATATCCAAGTGTCTCCTCCATGCACAGCCTCAAGTTTTTACGACCACAGTACCTTCGCTAATAAAGGATCGGTTTTCTTTATTTTACAGTCTCAGATCTGTACTTACCACAAAATGAAAACAGCGCAATAACCTTCTCAGCACAACCGAATAGTAAAAACAGTTCAGCGACTGACAAGATGTCTTAACAGTGCTCCCTGAACGATATCTATTTTAATATTAAGCTGAAAATATGTATTTATATCTAGTTATTCCTCCCAGGCCCGTGCACCAAAGTGGACCAAATTTGGGACATGAGAGGGCCAACATATGGGGCTCTATAATGCTCTAACTCTAATATTTACAGGGATAAAGACATGCAACGCTTTTAAGCACCTGTCATACAGGCTGCCCTGTACAATAGGTGTGTTGTGTGGGAATAGTATCGACCTGCTCTGCAGGACAGCTTACATGTCAGGGCCAAGGAATGGGTTTTACAGCCACCAAAAAGTAGGATGGCAAGCACAACAGGGGTGTCTGTATTGGTGTAGTATTGGCCTGGTTTGGGGAAAAAGGGTTTCCAAGTCATTAGCATGGCCTATATGGTTGTGCTGCATGCATTAGGGACATGTTGTGCGAGTAGCACCAGCTTGTTTCATCAACCTCTCTTGGAGAGGCTACACATGTGGATGGGCATACTTGGGGGAATGTTTAGTTGGATAGAGGAGGAGATGGAGAGAGAGAGGGGCAGGTGGGAGGATATGGATAGGGAGAGAAGAGGGCAGGAGAGGGTGGGTAGGGAGAGAGGGTGCACAGAGAGAGAGAGACGGAGGAGGAGATGGACAGAAAAAGGTGGGTGGAGGAGATTGATAGAGAATGAGGGGGTGGAGGAGATGGACAGAGAGAGAGGGAGGAGGAGATGGACAGAAAGCTGGGAAGGAAGAAGAAGTGGGCTAAGGCATATGCACATTATATATGATATACATGCATGCAGGTGAAGCCATGAAAAAAATGCTATATATGTATATAAAAAGAAGAGTGTATCTGTGTATGTCTGGTATCAATCAATTTCAACCAAATTTGGAACAGATATATCAGACCCCACTGGTATAAACACTGTGGGGTTTATAACCCTCAAGCTCCAATAGGGCAGGAAATATGGGCAAAATAGTTTCTTCCAACTCCTGGTGTATATGCTGCCCTGCACAACAGGCATGTTGTGTGGGAACAGTATCGGTCTGCTAAATAAACTTGCTTTGAAGGGCAGCCTACATGTCAGGAGCAAAAAACTGGGAACCGAAATGTAGGCAGTCTTGCTTGAAGGTGTGTTAGATAAGTGTAGGCATGCTTTATGGAGTGGCTTTGCATGGTGTCATGTAGGTCAGGGGCAAATAAATGACTGCTAAGCTCCTGATGTGTAGCCTGACCTATATGACAGACAGACGCACATGTAAGAAGCTCTAGCTAAGTTAAGTGATTAATATTGAAATAAGAGCTAATTTAGTTAATATTACATTTTAGGCTAGTGTATATACTTCTTCTCTAGACTATCTACTGAAGGATTCGCTTTTCTGACCATATTTAGATCGAAAAGGAAGTATTTCGTAAAAGGCCGGTAGTCGCTAGTTTTGTTTACGTTTTTGAGATGTAAATTTCGTGTGAGTGTAGATTTTCCTTTTTGACTAGAGTTATCGCTTCGAAGTCAAATTAATACGTGCCGGTCATACAGAGTTTATGTAGTAAAAACTTTCGGAAGTAAGTTGAGAAGTTTCTTTACATTAGTGTTTATTTACGGATTAGTAGGCTACAGGTTATGAAACCACTGTGGTCTTGTGCCAACTTATTCTCTGCTTTTGTGTTAAGTTTGTCTATCAAACCATGTGTAACAGATGTGGTGGTTGCCGTAGAATTTCGAAAGAGGGGGTGTTCTGTGTAGACTTTAAGTTATCGTTTCATTGGGGCGAATGTAGCGGTGAGGAAACGAGGGTAGAACATGTAGTGGAACATCTTCCAGAGCATCAGGCAGATAGTCTGAGAGGAATGCATGATACCTTCATGCAGTCAACCTGTCAGGCAACATATAGGGGTCCAAATACCTGTCACCCAATATTCTGGTCCAGACGTTGGTACTAAAGCAAACTTGATATCCACACTCTCAGGTGACTTGCAGGTTAACCTCACACCAATGGTAGGCATTTTGCATATTGAAGACACCCTCATGAGTGAATTCTTCTTCATCTGAGCGTATTACAGTGTTCACAAAGTCATCGTTGGCTTCCTGTTGTTGCAGCTATTCACAGAATTGCATCTGCTGATGGCGATCAGCAGGATGCAGGTGTTGCGTGAAAGCATAATGATAGGGGTGCAGCCCATGCTTGTGCAACACATTAATGACCGTGCGTTGCGAGACGCTCAGTTGCCTTCTTCCGCTATGTGTACTTTGCTGAGGTTCTTGGTGTATGACCTCCAGAATAGCTTCCTCAGTAGTTGGAGTATGGCGAGTCCATGGACGACCTCTGTCACACGATGGTGGAAGGAGAGAACCTGACTCCCAAATGTGCAGCTCTAGATGACGAAACACATTTTTATCTGAACGGCGTTGACGAGGATACCTAGCAGCGTATTCACGAACTGTAACACCAGCCCAGTTATCAGATGCACCAAGGACCAGAAGCATATCCAAATATTCATCGTTTGTGTAAGCCATATGTCTGCCACACTGGTTTAGAGGTTTACAATTAGAATTCTATTTAAGGATCGAGGGATCCTCACAGTAACCTCACAGTATATACACTCCTGGAAATGGAAAAAAGAACACATTGACACCGGTGTGTCAGACCCACCATACTTGCTCCGGACACTGCGAGAGGGCTGTACAAGCAATGATCACACGCACGGCACAGCGGACACACCAGGAACCGCGGTGTTGGCCGTCGAATGGCGCTAGCTGCGCAGCATTTGTGCACCGCCGCCGTCAGTGTCAGCCAGTTTGCCGTGGCATACGGAGCTCCATCGCAGTCTTTAACACTGGTAGCATGCCGCGACAGCGTGGACGTGAACCGTATGTGCAGTTGACGGACTTTGAGCGAGGGCGTATAGTGGGCATGCGGGAGGCCGGGTGGACGTACCGCCGAATTGCTCAACACGTGGGGCGTGAGGTTTCCACAGTATATCGATGTTGTCGCCAGTGGTCGGCGGAAGGTGCACGTGCCCGTCGACCTGGGACCGGACCGCAGCGACGCACGGATGCACGCCAAGACCGTAGGATCCTACGCAGTGCCGTAGGGGACCGCACCGCCACTTCCCAGCAAATTAGGGACACTGTTGCTCCTGGGGTATCGGCGAGGACCATTCGCAACCGTCTCCATGAAGCTGGGCTACGGTCCCGCACACCGTTAGGCCGTCTTCCGCTCACGCCCCAACATCGTGCAGCCCGCCTCCAGTGGTGTCGCGACAGGCGTGAATGGAGGGACGAATGGAGACGTGTCGTCTTCAGCGATGAGAGCCGCTTCTGCCTTGGTGCCAATGATGGTCGTATGCGTGTTTGGCGCCGTGCAGGTGAGCGCCACAATCAGGACTGCATACGACCGAGGCACACAGGGCCAACACCCGGCATCATGGTGTGGGGAGCGATCTCCTACACTGGCCGTACACCACTGGTGATCGTCGAGGGGACACTGAATAGTGCACGGTACATCCAAACCGTCATCGAACCCATCGTTCTACCATTCCTAGACCGGCAAGGGAACTTGCTGTTCCAACAGGACAATGCACGTCCGCATGTATCCCGTGCCACCCAACGTGCTCTAGAAGGTGTAAGTCAACTACCCTGGCCAGCAAGATCTCCGGATCTGTCCCCCATTGAGCATGTTTGGGACTGGATGAAGCGTCGTCTCACGCGGTCTGCACGTCCAGCACGAACGCTGGTCCAACTGAGGCGCCAGGTGGAAATGGCATGGCAAGCCGTTCCACAGGACTACATCCAGCATCTTTACGATCGTCTCCATGGGAGAATAGCAGCCTGCATTGCTGCGAAAGGTGGATATACACTGTACTAGTGCCGACATTGTGCATGCTCTGTTGCCTGTGTCTATGTGCCTGTGGTTCTGTCAGTGTGATCATGTGATGTATCTGACCCCAGGAATGTGTCAATAAAGTTTCCCCTTCCTAGGACAATGAATTCACGGTGTTCTTATTTCAATTTCCAGGAGTGTATATTCACTTATGAAATTTGTTGTTAATAATCCAACCCAGTTCAAAAGTAATAGCAGTGTGCATAGCTATAACACCGGGAGAAAGAATGATCTTCACTATGCAGGGTTAAATCTGACTTTGGCACAGAAAGGGGTAAATTATGCTGCCACAAAAGTCTTTGGTCACCTACCAAACAGCATCAAAAGCCTGACAGATAGCCAAATAACATTTAAAAATAAATTAAAAGAATTTCTAGATGACAACTCCTTCTACTCATTGGCTGAATTTTTAGATACAAATTAAGGGAGGGGAAAAAACTTAAACATTAGTGTCATGTAATATTTTGTGTAATGTAATATCTTGCACAGACATCTTTTATTAACCTGACACGTTCCACATCATTACGAAGTGTCGTATTCATGATCTATGGAACAAGTATTAATCTAATCTAATATAATATAATCTGATACGTATACACATATACATTGGAGTCTGTCACGGGCGCGTTACTCCACTCGCAATTGGTCCCTGTCTGGTGGACAACGCATACAGTATAAACACGCCGTTAGTCCGGTGCGCTGTTCCATGTCACGTGCATTACCCCTCTGACACATATTGTTCTGCATGATTTATCCCGACACCGCTACTTGTGCGATGTTCGGTTTCGAATTACAATGTTTCCCTAATGGTAACAGACTTGTTTTTTCCACAGTCCCATCGATAGCATAATAATAATAACAATGCATTGACATACGTACTAAACAGCATGCAGTTACCGGACTCAGTGTTGAAAGGCGTAATTTGTGGGATCAAGGTGATAACACATAAAATAGTAATCGAGTTTGGACATTATTCGCAAAGCATGTTGCTAGTCATACTGGTAACTTAAGGCCCTAATGAAATGTAATGGACCTGAAAGAGGCAAGAATCTACTAATCTATGGGAGGGTGCAAAGAAAATAGGTTTCGCATCTGGTAGATGAAGTGGCGCAAATAAACTCACGCCCATGACGTGGAAAGAGCTTCTTTCAAAGCTGACCATTCTTCAATTTCTACGATTTTAGTATGTAAGTGCAGATGTTTTCTAGAGGACCCACTGCAATCGCTGTTGACGATTATGATGCCAGATACCGTACCACCTGGACTACATTTACCAAATAAAAAACATGTGACTCAGCCGAGGATCAACCATCGACCTCCTGCATGCTAACCCAAAATTCTATCCACTGCACCAACAGTACAGGACGACTATATGTGCTGACAGAGATAGTTACCATATGTGTGGTTACAGTGTTGCCAGATTCCCACTCTTTAATGTCCTTTTCCTGGCGGATGTCCTCGTCAGACGAAGTTTCGTGACGGACATTTTTTTGTCGCTGGCATGTGAGGAGTCGCGCTGCGAAGCCCGAGTGCGCGAATTTCGCTTCACCCTGTATATTAATAACATACCACTGTCAGAACACAGCGTACTTTAACAGATTGTAATTATATAGCGTGTCCCAAAATAATGTATACACTCTTTGAAACTGAATTCCTCTTTAATTAATGGAGATAGAAATACAATTTTTGTGAGTAATAATTCAGAAGGCGGTGAAAAAACATAACAACGCTTTCTTTTGTTTCAAGATTGTGAACAAACATGGCGTTATAGTTTGATCAACGGAAATGGGTGCTCCAGTCTTACTGGAAAAAAGAGAATGTGCATACTACCACCAACAATGGTAACAATTACAAGAATTCCAGGTAAGTTTGACGTCGAAGGAACAGTGGAGGATACGAAGAAGGGACATTGTGGACAAAAGAGACGTTCAACAGGCAATGAAAGTGTTGATGCAGTGATCCAGGCGTACACACAGTCGTCAAAGAAAGCTGTCAGGTAATGCTACCGTAAGACTGGAATCTGCAAAAGCAATGTTCATAGAATTTTGAAGGGTCAGAAATTTAAGCCTTACATTCCAACACTTATCCGTGGTCTCAACTAGGAAGATCCCGATAGGCGAAGTGAATTTTGTGAGTATTTCATTAACAGATATGAGGGACAGTTTCCAAGATCTAATTCTTTGGTCAGATGAAGCGACCCTTAGACTTAACGGAACACACAAACGCCATAATTGTGTGTACTGGTCCAGAGAGAATCCATGTGTAACCGAGGAAAGACATGTTATTCTACCAGGAATATCAGACTGGTGGTTTGTCTTCTAGAGGGTTAATCGGGCCGTACTTCTTTGAAAACACTGTCACAGGTGACTCCTATTTAGAAATGTGGCATATGATAACTCCTGGCCTTAACGACTTTATTGAAAATTAAGATTATTACTTTCAAAAGAATGGGTACCACCTCATTTTCACACTGATTCGAGGGCATTTCTCAATCGCAAATTCCCTTCTAGACGGATAGGATGAAGAGGGACTGTGGAGTTTCTAGCTGAATCTTCTGGTTTAACCCCTCTAGACTTATATCTGTGGGATACTCTCAAGAACACAGTTTACACTGCAAGACCACAAGCACTGTATTGTTGCGGTAGGAGGCCATCTTGAACATATACCACCTTTAGGTGGACATTAAGATACACTACAAACATCGTAGTGTATTTCTATCTCCTTTAATTGAAGAGATATTCAGTTCGAAAGAGCTTATACATTATTTTGGGACACCCTGTACAACGAAGGAACAAAATGTCCAATATACCATGAAATTCATGTAATAAAATATATGTCACTACCGTATCTGATAGCACAGTTCCCATTCACGGGAAAAACGAAATTGTACACTGTGATACAGACCTAGATATGCCAGACAGGGTAAAAAATTCAGTATTTTAGAACAAACTCTTGGAACATATTCCAAATGACGTAATTATTATTTAATATTTAACTACTAAAATTTTTCGTTCCGACGCAGCACATACAATCTAAGGTGCAGAGCAGTCACTCCCCACGACCAAATTTTCTGTGATTGAATTCGTTGGTTTCGCCAACTCACAACCAAACTGTTGCACTCCAACCCAACCTAAAACCTTGGGCTACACTACATATCAGTCTCCACCACAGACAAGTCTATAGCTACCACATTCGGTGGCAACACGAACCCATAACCAAGATGTACATTCCATTCTGCTCTAGACCTCGGGCTACGTTACAGATCGCTCTATCACCACACACAGCTTTTCCGCTATCACATTCGTTTGCTTCGCCAGCTTGCATTCAAACTGTTGTAGTCCTACCTAACCTTGATCTCGAGCTATGCTACAGATCAATCTGTCACCACATACAGGTTTTTGGCCATCACATTCGCCAGATTCGCCAACTCATACCATCTACAGGTGGGTCATACACGAAGGAATGGAAGAACTGAGGGACGACTTTTAAAGAATGGCTCTGGGCACTATGGGACTTAACATCTGAGGTCATCAGTCCCCTAGACTTAGAACTACTTAAACCTAACTAACCTAAGGACATCACACACACCCATGCCCGAGGCAGGATTCGAACCGGCGACCGTAGCAGCAGCGCGGTTCCGGACTGAAGCGCCTAGAACCGCACGGCCACAACGGCCGGCCTTTTAAAGAATGATCGTTTCACTGTTCACTTTGGTCGTAGTCGGTTTCGTTCCCAGACTGATCGTTCGCTGTCCACATTGGTTGCAGCTGGTCTCATTCCCAGTACGAACTTCAGCAAACACTGCGGCCAGTTTCGTACGTTGTTTTAGCTCCTCCATAACGCATTCCAACCTCTGGTTCATCTGGCCAAGTCTCGTTCTTTTTCCTCGTTCCGATTCCACCACTCCTAGCTCAGTATCGATTCGTCGGCGGCATTTTCATTGCGCTTGACTGTTGTCGTTCTATTTCAAACTATTCTTCAAATCCCGACTTCCGCTTCTTTACGGAAAGTGGTTGAGAGGACGCGGATCAGGGTGGTTTCTAACGTTTTCTGTGTCTCAAGCCCATAGCAAGACATGCCGGCAGCGTGATCAGGGAAAGTACGATACTACGTAGCTGTCTCTAATTCTGTTATTCATGGCACTCTGAAGAACTAATTCATAGATTTCTATCTGTTTAAGAACCTGGATTTAAATCGAGCTTATTTGGCGCAGTTTTTGACTAAAACTGACGCTTAGCTGCATAAAATCATCCACGCTAGTTACTTCTTAGTGTCCCAAGGGGGAGGGGGGGGGGGGAGATTAGTGTTTAACGTCCCATTGACAACGAGATCATTAGAGACGGAGCACAGTCCCGGATTACGGAAGGATGGAGAAGGAAAGCGGCTGTGCCCTTTCGAAGGAACCATCCCTGTATTTTCTTTAAGCGATATGGGAAAAAGCCGGTAAACCTAAATTAGGTCGGCTGCACGCGGGTTTGAACCATCGTCCTGTAATCTCCCCACGGAAAATTACCCTCTACCACGCACCAATTAATCATTGTCAATCAAATCATCCACATTTATTTACTTTGGAAAAGTATCTGATCTGATTTTCTAGTAATATATGCGCCGACAGTTCGTCGACGCCAAAGTATTTTCTAGTACGTTTATTCTTTGGAATAACAGAGATACATGTATGTATTCTCCAAGGTTGTGAGACTGGTAACTAGGACAGCTTCGGAAGTATCTGTTGAAAGATTGACGGGTTTCTAAAAGAGACATATTTGCTTTTCTTCTCGCTAAAGCGAGCTATTAACATTTGTGCCACTAGCGGGTTGTTTGAAGAGAAAGAAACTGTAACGGAAAATAATTAAGACTTGGAACCAACAGAGATCTGGACATGAATGGAGATGGATTGAATATACAATTTCCTTCATAAATAAGGTTTGTGACCCCTTTTATTCTGGAGTGAATGAACGAATGAGTTCTTTGTCTGAATCATTGATGATCGCGTTGGCCCTGTAATTAGTGGGGAAGTTTCAGCTGTGTCGAAGAGAGCTTGCAATCACCGAGTCTTTGTTAAATCGTCCAAAAAGGCTTCGTACACATCTGGAATTCGAAATCTTTCGTAAAAGGAACGAATTGTTCAAACGATTGATTTTCCCAACTGAATGCAGCGCTTAACAATAATAATAAATGTAAAGATCTCTTACAGCAAGCCAGCCGCTGAATACTAAGACGAAGGGCTCCACCAGAGATTCTATTTGGCTGATTTCACGTAATGAAATATTATATCAAAAACTGTACACCGATAAAGGAGAGAGAGAGAGAGAGAGAGAGAGAGAGAGAGAGAGAGAGAGAGCGAATGAAAATTAGAGAAAATACTAATAATCCTCCATTAGTCTAATTTTTCGCCTGTCTTATCACGGATCAGCCTAAAGACAAAACGGGAGGCCCTTACTTTACTGTATAGATTTATGTGTGAAAGTGAAGGGATCTTAAAGGCAACAGATACACGTCTATACAGACAAGACAGTACACAAAGTTAGCGGCAAGCTGCATGCATTCATCATTCAGCATCTATTCTCCTTACATTAATACATTATAGTCCTGCCAAATGCGAGTCCGATGTGCTAGCCACTGTGCTACATTGCTCGGTCTTAGAGGCCCCCAAAAGGTTCGTTGAAGGTCATTGAAATTGGTGGGACTCAATGACTGGTCTTCATGAAGCCACACGTATATTCCATAATTGTGTAGAATTTATTAACAGAAGTCATTAAAGCTGAAGCTTAATGAAATATAATTGTTAATTAAAGAGTTCCAGAACTTTTAATATTAATTTTGTATGTGTTTGGATGGAGGCCGACAGATGATAATAATACACAGATAGAAATGAAAAGTATTATATCATGAAGCACCAGTACGATATTTATTAAACTGGAGACATTCATCACATAACGCATTTAAATACTTAAACTTTCATTCTGTTTGGAACTGATGTTCATCATCACTGTCAGCGTAAGGTATGACCCCCAAAGGCAGGAATACACTCTTTTATTCGTTTCAGCAAGGAAGCAAACAGCTACAGAATGCAATCCTGAAGAATTTCTCACCGTGCCTGAACCACATTCTGTGTCACTTCATGAAGTTCGCTGGCTGGAAGCCAGTATGGAACGATACATCTTCCCTTAAATTTTCCTTGAGACATTTAAGTCTCATCTTTACCTACGATAATGATGGAAGCTGGATAAATGAACTGAAATTTTTGGCCACAGCTGGGACTTGAACCCTGGTCTCCTTCTTTATTATGATGGAATACTGATCATTACACCAGCACAGCACTGTGGCTAACATAGCTGCATGTACTATTCATGTCCAGTATCCCCCCCAACACAAACTTCAATTCATATCTTCAGCTTATTTTCCTCATAAATCGTCACTATTGCTACGGAGAAATCCTGTACCTCAGGTGATCATATAGATCTTATAGTTAAATTTTTGTCAAGACATTTAAGTCTCATCTTCATCTACAATAATGATGGAAACTGAATAAATGATTTCAAATCTATATCATAACCAGGACTTGAACCCCAGGACTTGCTTGCGAGGTAGAAATGCTGACCATTACATCACCACAGCACCATAGCTAACACTGTTGCACGGACTGCCCATGTCCAGTGCCCTCCCCAACACAAACTTCAATTCATATCTTCAATATTCATATTTTCAACATTCGCTATTGCTGTTCAGACGCCGGAGAGCCCTGGCAATAGTAACCATTTACAGGGAAAATAAAATTGCAGATAAGAAGTTTGTGTTGGGGAGAGCATTGGACTTGAGTAGCCCCTGCACGTACGTTAGCCATAGCGCTGTGGTGGTGACAAGGTCATCATTCCTGCCTACTAGGCAAGGAGACGTGGGTTCAAGTCCTGGCTGTAGTACAAATTTTAATTCATTTATTCAGCCTCCATCGTTATTATAGATAAAGATTAGACTTAAATGTCTCAAGGAAAATTTGGTTATAAGATCTATACGATCACCTTAGGTACAGGATTTCTCCATTACGTCCAGCACTGGGGTGCTATTCCAATGCCAGAGAATCCTGACAATAGTAACAATTTAAAGGGAAAATAAGCTGAAGATATGAATTGAAGTTTTTGTTGGGGGGGGGGGGGGGGCATTGCAGTCTGGAAGTCCGTGCAGGAACATTAGCCATAGTGCTGTGGTGGTGTAATGGTCAGCATTCTTGCCTAGTAAACCAGGAGACATAGGTTCAAGTCCTACAGTAGCACAAACTTGAATTCATTTACTCTGCTTCCACCATTATATATCTTCCACTTGCAACCCAACACGCCATATGGTACTCTGGCCATCAAGCGTATGGCAACAAAGTCCATCATTCACAACATAATGGCAGGCATTCAGCCTCCCTTCAATAATTACCAAAAGCAGGCCAATAACTTTCTACCCCATGATTCCTCGGGTTGAAGAAATTAATGGTTTCTGTGACCTTTCACCAGCTCATCTTAAGACACTTTGAGTCGATATGCCAGCTGCAAACAGAACTGCAAGTCATCACGGAGCGCACAGAATGCCCCTCAATGTCCCAGTTGATTTTGGTTTTGCACCATGCAAGCTTGTTTTCTGTGGTGTGATGTCAGCAGTAAGCGACGCATAGCAACTGGAGATATCACCCTGGCTTCCAGTAGTTTGCTCCCAATGGCTCGTAGTGACACTCTGCCCATGACACTTCAGCCAACAGTTTGTGCAATTTGTCGATATGATGGTCCTATGTCCTACCTGCCACTGATTTGACTTTCTCAAAATCGGTAAGATGACGATAAGCTGCTCTTCCAAATACTATGCGCACACTGTGTTGCAATCTCCAACTGAAAATTCCATTGCACTAGACACAGCCCGTAAAGTATGATTACTGTATGTTTACTGTATGATTAAATTATGATGGAGTCCTCTTGGGTAAAATATTCCGGAGGTAAAATAGTCCCCCATTCGGATCTCCGGGCGGGGACTACTCAAGAGGATGTCGTCATCAGGAGAAAGAAAACTGGCGTTCTACGGATCGGAGCGTGGAATGTCAGATCCCTTAATCGGGCAGGTAGGTTAGAAAATTTAAAAAGGGAAATGGATAGGTTAAAGTTAGATATAGTGGGAATTAGTGAAATTCGGTGGCAGGAGGAACAAGACTTCTGGTCAGGTCACTACAGGGTTATAAACACAAAATCAAATAGGGGTAATGGAGGAGTAGGTTTAATAATGAATAGGAAAATAGGAATGCGGGTAAGCTACTACAAACAGCACAGCCAAGATAGATACGAAGCCCACACCTACTACAGTAGTACAAGTTTATATGCCAACTAGCTCTGCAGATGATGAAGAAATTGAAGAAATGTATGATGAAATAAAAGAAATTATTCAGATAGTGAATGGAGACGAAAATTTAATAGTCATGGGTGACTGGAATTCGAGTGTAGGAAAAGGGAGAGAAGGAAACGTAGTAGGTGAATATGGATTGGGGCTAAGAAATGAAAGAGGAAACCGTCTGGTAGAATTTTGCACTGAGCACAACATAATCATAGCTAACACTTGGTTTAAGAATCATGAAAGAAGGTTGTATATATGGAAGAACCCTGGAGATACTAAAAGGTATCAGATAGATTATATAATGGTAAGACAGAGATTTAGGAACCAGGTTTTAAATTGTAAGACGTTTCCAGGGGCAGATGTTGACTCTGACCTCAATCTATTGGTTATGACCTGTAGATTAAAACTGAAGAAACTGCAAAAAGATGGGAATTTAAGGAGATGGGACCTGGATAAACTGAAAGAACCAGAGATTGTACAGAGTTTCAGGGAGAGCATAAGGGAACAATTGACAGGAATGGGGGAAAGAAATACAGTAGAAGAAGAATGGGTAGCTTTGAGGGATGAAATAGTGAAGGCAGCAGAGGATCAAGTAGGTAAAAAGACGAGGGCTGGTAGAAGTCCTTGGGTAACAGAAGAAATATTGAATTTAATTGATGAAAGGAGAAAATATAAAAATGCAGTGAATGAAACGGCAAAAAGGAATACAAACGTCTCAAAAATGAGACCGACAGGAAGTGCAAAATGGCTAAGCAGGGATGGCTAGAGGACAAATGTAAGGATGTAGAGGCTTATCTCACTAGGGGTAAGATAGATACTGCCTACAGGAAAATTAAAGAGACCTTTGGAGATGAGAGAACCACTTGTATGAACATCAAGAGCTCAGATGGAAACCCAGTTCTAACCAAAGAAGGGAAAGCAGAAAGGTGGAAGGAGTATATAGAGTGTCTATACAAGGGCGATGTACTTGAGGACAATATTTTGGAAATGGAAGATGATGTAGATGAAGATGAAATGGGAGATACGATACTGCGTGAAGAGTTTGACAGAGCACTGAAAGACCTGAGTCGGAACAAGGCCCCCGGAGTAGACAACATTCCATTGGAACTACTGACGGCCTTGGGAGAGCCAGTCCTGTCAAAACTTTACCATCTGGTGAGCAAGATGTATGAAACAGGCGAAATACCCTCAGACTTCAAGAAGAATATAATAATTCCAATCCCAAAGAAAGCAGGTGTTGACAGATGTGAAAATTACCGAACAATCAGTTTAATAAGCCACAGCTGCAAAATACTAACACGAATTCTTTACAGACGAATGGAAAAACTAGTAGAAGCCGACCTCGGGGAAGATCAGTTTGGATTCCGTAGAAACACTGGAACACGTGAGGCAATACTGACCTTACGACTTATCTTAGAAGAAAGATTAAGGAAAGGCAAACCTACGTTTCTAGCATTTGTAGACTTAGAGAAAACTTTTGACAATGTTGACTGGAATACTCTCTTTCAAATTCTAAAGGTGGCAGGGGTAAATACTTGGAGCGAAAAGCTATTTACAATTGGTACAGAAACCAGATGGCAGTTATAATAGTCGAGGGACATGAAAGGGAAGCAGTGGTTGGAAAGGGAGTAAGACAGGGTTGTAGCCTCTCCCCGATGTTATTCAATCTGTATATCGAGCAAGCAGTAAAGGAAACAAAAGAAAAATTCGGAGTAGGTATTAAAATCCATGGAGAAGAAATAAAAACTTTGAGGTTCGCTGATGACATTGTAATTCTATCAGAGACAGTAAAGGACTTGGAAGAGCAGTTGAATGGAATGGACAGTGCCTTGAAAGGAGGACATAAGACGAACATCAACAAAAGCAAAACGAGGATCATGGAATGTAGTCGAATTAAGTCGGGTGATGTTGAGGGAATTAGATTAGGAAATGAGACACTTAAAGTAGTAAAGGAGTTTTGCTATTTGGGGAGCAAAATAACTGATGATGGTCGAAGTAGAGAGGATATAAAATGTAGACTGGCAATGGCAAGAAAAGCGTTTCTGAAGAAGAAAAGTTTGTTAACATCCAGTATAGATTTAAGTGTCAGGAAGTCATTTCTGAAAGTATTTGTATGGAGTGTAGCCATGTATGGAAGTGAAACATGGACGATAAATAGTTTGGACAAGAAGAGAATAGAAGCTTTCGAAATGTGGTGCTACAGAAGAGATTTAGGAACCAGGTCTTAAATTGTAAGACATTTCCAGGGGCAGAAGAGGACCCTGACCACAATCTATTGGTTATGAACTGTAAATTAAAACTGAAGAAACTGCAAAAAGGTGGGAATTTAAGGAGATGGGATCTGAATAAACTGAAGAACCAGAGGTTGTACAGAGTTTCAGGGAGAGCATAAGGGAACAATTGACAGGAATGGGGGAAAGAAATACAGTGGAAGAAGAATGGGTAGCTCTGAGGGATGAAATAGTGAGGCAGCAGAGGATCAAGTAGGTAAAAAGACGAGGGCTGGTAGAAGTCCTTGGGTAACAGAAGAAATATTGAATTTAATGGATGAAAGAAGAAAATATAAAAATGCAGTAAATGAGGCAGGCAAAAAGGAATACAAATGTCTCAAAAATGAGATCGACAGGAAGTGCATAATGGCTAAGCAGGGATGGCTAGAGGACAAATGTAAGGACATAGAGGCGTATATCACTAGGGGTAAGGTAGATACTGTCTACAGGAAAATTAAAGAGACCTTTTGAGAAAAGAGGACCATTTGCATGAATATCAAGAGCTCAATGGAAACCAAGTTCTAAACAAAGAAGGGAAAGCAGAAAGGTGGATGGAGTATATAGAGGGTCTATACAAGGGCGATGTACTTGAGGACAATATTATGGAAATGGAAGAGAATGTAGATGAATATGAAATAGGAGATACGATACTGGGTGAAGAGTTTGACAGAGCACTGAAAGACCTAAGTCGAAACAAGGCCCCAGGAGTAGACAACATTCCATTAGAACTACTGACGGCCTTGGGAGAGCCAAGCCTAACAAAACTCTACCATTTAGTGAGCAAAATGTAGGAGACAGGCAAAATACCCACAGACTTCAAGAAGAATATAATTCCAATCCCAAAGAAAGCAGATGTTGACACATGTGAAAATTACCGAACGATCAGTTTAATAAGCCATGGCTGCAAAATACTAACACGAATACTTTACAGACGAATGGAAAAACTGGTATGAGGGGCATGAAAGGGAAGCAGTGGTTGGGAAGGGAGTGAAACAGGATTGTAGCCTCTCCCAGATGTTATTCAATCTGTATATTGAGCAAGCAGGAAAGGAAACAAAAGAAAAATTCGGAGTAGGTATTAAAATCCATGGAGAAGTAATAAAAACTTTGAGGTTCGCCGATGACATTGTAATTCTGTCAGAGACAGCAAAGGACTTGGAAGAGCAGTTCAACGGAATAGGCAGTGTCTTGAAAGGAGGATATAAGACGAACATCAACAAAAGCAAAACGAGGATCATGGAATGTAGTCGAATTAAGTCGGGTGATGTTTAGGGAATTAGATTAGGAAATGAAACACTTAAAGTAGTAGAGGAGTTTTGCTATTTGGGGAGCAAAATAACTGATGATGGTCGAAGTAGAGGGGACATAAAATGTAGACTGGCAATGGCAAGGAAAGCGTTCCTGAAGAAGAGAAATTTGTTAACATCGAGTATATGTTTAAGTGTCAGGAAGTCATTTCTGAAAGTATTTGTATGGAGTGTAGCCATATATGGAAGTGAAACATGGACAATAAATAGTTTGGGCAGGAAGAGAATAAAAGCTTTCAAAATGTGGTGCAACAGAAGAATGCTGAAGATTAGATGGGTAGATCACGTTACTAATGAGGAGGTATTGAATAGAATTGGGGAGAAGAGGAGTTTGTGGCCAAACTTGACAAGAAGAAGTGACCGGTTGGTAGGGCATGTTCTGAGGCATCAAGGGATCACAAATTTAGCATTGGAGGGCAGCGTGGAGGGTAAAAATACATTAAGCAGATTCCGAAGGATGTAGGTTGCAGTAAGTACTGGGAGATGAAGAGGCTTGCACGGGATAGAGTAGCATGGAGAGCTGCATCAAACCAGTCTCAGGACTGAAGACCAGAACAACAAAACAATGGAGAACTTCAACCTTCTTAACCATTTATACTAACACTTCACAAAAGAAACCAACAAATGTCCTTCCCGCGACAAACAGCATACTGACGTCAAAACCGGAAACATTTCACATTCAGACTACTTACAGCGCCATATTTTCACCTGGTGGCAAAATTGGAACTATTATTTTTTTCAACATACACCGTGAACGCACTGATTAAGGAACGTATCCATGATGTTTCTGCGTCCTAGGATATATGCAGCCGACACTGCAACACTCGGCACAACGTCAGTTTAATTTAACCACCTGCCATATAGGAATATCTTTCCCTGATTTCTGCGAATCGGTACATAAGAGCATAAATAAGCTACAAATTATTTTCAAGATATCTTTGTGTCTTCATGCACAGAGATACATCCGCAAGATGAAGTTGGCGCTAGAAGGTCTTTAGAGAATGGAAACCTAACATTTCAGATTGGTTCTTTCAGAACTTACTACAAAGGGCTTGTTGGGTTCGGTATAAAATTTACTGCCAATTGGTCACTCGACCTTTCTTTTCGTGGCAAAGGGTCTAAATTGGAACCAAGGAGAACTGTCACTTTCAATGTTTACTTGATCTTCGAGAGAACAACACACTTCTGCAACTAGTACAGTCTGACTACGGGCCAGATATGCCTGCAGTTTAATCGCCTCATGTACACACGTTTACCTTGGCACTGAAGCCTCAAAAGCTTAAGAAAGATTAACGACTTCCAACTAGCAATCATTTTAATCAACTTATTGCTGATTAGTTGCGATACATGGCTTAGCTAAAATAACGTCGTAAGCATGAAGGTACGATCGTGACTGACGCACGGGATTATCACTACTGTTACTCATACAACGTCAAATGTTATACTGTCATTTATCGTTATTATATCTCTCTGCTCGAAATTATTATTCTCCAAGTAGCCAAGCAGTGGCTGCCGGATTTGCTCTACGTTCACGTTGAATGACTTAATCAATCTTTGCTACCTGTTTAAATGAGAATACCTTTGTCGAACGGTGAGCCGCTTTTTGTTTGTTATTGCATCCTTCCATGTATCTGTTTGAGTCTAAATACGGCTCACGTTAGAGTAGTATTGTACGCTCACCAAATGTCATTATTTTCTATAGTAGCTTTAACCATGGTAATTGTGATTAAACAAAAGTCTGAGGTTAATCATGCCTCCCACCGGGAAAGGATAGCTGATGTCCAGACCAGTCGGTACAGGAAAGCTGTCAGGGAGGTCGTAGTTTAGCAGGACCTGACATCACAGGGGAGACAATACTGACATTAAGCGGACGTAGCAGCAGTAGTTTTTTACGTCTCCCTTACTAGCACGTGTGTACATGTGTGCGTGTGCGTGAATATGATACCAAGTCGTTCGACGGAGAAGTTGTTAGTATATTCTCCCTCTTTCTAGTCACTGCATGTCGGCCTGGTGGCCCAACTGTTCTAGGCGCTTCAGTCTGGAACCGCGCGGCCGCTGCGGTCGCAGGTTCGAATCCTGCCTCGGGCATGGATGTGTGTGATGTCCTTAGGCTAGTTTAAGTAGTTCTAAGTTCTAGGGGACTGATGACCTCAGCTGGTAAGTCCCATAGTGCTCAGAGCCATTTTTAGTCACTGCATGATAGCTTAAAAGTAACTGCCACCAAAAAACGCAAAATAACCTAATAAGGTCTCCCACAGTCGGCCTGGAATGACCAAAAGGAAAAGCGAGAGCTGTCATCTGAACCATGCACTTGTAGTAACTTGAACACAGTCCTTTCTGTCGGAGTTCGTGGTTCTTGCTTTGTGGATGCCGATTAAGATGCACAAAAACGGCGTGTGAATTACATGACATCGCGAAGTCTAGCCGTGCGTTTGTACAGCAGCGCACTCAGTCGCTGTGTGAGTCATCGTGGTTCGCCGTACTCTGTGCTGCTCACGCCAGCCGAGTCACGCAGGCTCCCTTATCTCACAGTCTGTGACACTGTGCGAGCACACCTAAACAATCGGCTTTCTGGTGCACTGTCGCTGGTGAGAGACACGTTGGATCACGCATTTGTGCACCTGCGCGCCGAAGGCGTTTAACAAACACTCCGTCTTTTGTCAGCGCACAACCTGCTTATGAAATTCCACTTCAGCGAGGACCCTACATCCACTTATACGTTCACAACTAAATCTATATCCTGAAAGCGACCATACAGTATGTGGCAGTGGGTACTTCTGGTAGTATTGTCCTTTCCTCCCTTGCCTGTACCTTTAATGAACGGTGGGTGGAAAGGACGACTATCGGCATGCCGCCGTATGGCCCTAAGATCTCAGATTTTTTCATCGCGATGATTTCGCAAGGTGTACAGGGTGTCTCAAAATAAAGTTTGTATTTCATGCGCCTAAATGAAACGGAGGTTGAAGTCTATCGACAAAATACTTATTTATTATTGAAATTTACAGTTTAGGAATTTACTTTTTAAAAAAATAATGTAATTTAAATGCAATCCAGCACGCCTGCGGCACTTCTTTAAACGATGAACAAAATTTTGCATCACATGACGGCTCGACATGTAGACACTGAGATGGCTGCCAATTAGTTATGGAAATTTTCTTCTGTGCAGCTGGTCCCGGCGGAGGTTCGAGTCCTCCCTCGGGCATGGGTGTGTGTGTTTGTCCTTAGGATAATTTAGGTTAAGTAGTGTGTAAGCTTAGGGACTGATGACCTTAGCAGTTAAGTCCCATAAGATTTCACACACATTTGAACATTTTTGAAATTTTCTTTCAGTTGCTCCAGAGTAGTCGGATTATTGACATACAGTTTAGATTGACATATCCCCATAAGAAAAAAAATCCATGGGGTCCAAGTCTGTACTGCGTGTGAGCCAGTTTACGTCACCCCGCATGGATATCAGTTTCCTCTTCACTTGACGTTCCGAATTCACTGTAACTGCACAGCCGCTCTCGTCCTCGAAAAAGTACGTGCCAATTATTCCTCGAGCCAACATCGCAGGCCATACAGAACTTTCGGCGAATGAAGGGGTTTCTAAAGCTTCTGTTTAGGATTCGTTGTACTCCAGCAGCGGCAATTTTGCTTATTGATATGACCGTTCAGGTGAAAATGAGCCTTGTCAGAAAAGAAGATGGCAAATGAAGGGCACTTAGTCACATCATTTGCGAACTACAGCCTACGCTGGCATCCTGAGGCTTTAATTCTTGCTCCGTCCGCCCCCGGTAGCTGAGTGGTCAGTCCGACAGACTGTCAATCCAAAGGGCGCGGGTTCGATTCCCGCCTGGGTCAGAGATTTTCTCCGCTCAGGGTCTGGATGTTGTGTTGTCGTAATCATCACCCATCGACGCGCAAGTCGCCGAAGTGGCGTCAAATCGAAAGACTTGCACCAGGCGAACGGTCTACCCGACGGGAGGCCCTCGTCACACGACATTTCATTTCAATTCTTGCTCCAACAGTATTTTGTAAGGTTCACGGTATTTTTGCACAATTCGGTGCAATGATGATCTACGCACACTTGCGAATATATAGGTTAGGATGGACACGAACAGACCGATTTACACTCTCCGCGGATTCGCTCGTTCGTGATGACCTTGGTCGCAAGAATTTCCGTTTGGCAGGTGTTGAACCGGTCTCCTCAAACGTTTTGATCCATTTCCGGATAAGGAGCACACTTCAGGTATCATTTACGATCACTGCAAAATTTCCTTTGTGCTACAGTCTACGAATCACAGTTTTTGTAAAATTCTCGCTCACGGAAAGCGCCCCGTATCAACTGATTTCCTAAAGGCCAAGCAAGCAATGAACGTACCCCCAACTGTCCTCCGATTTGTTGCACATACGCAGAGACTCTTCAGATATAAACTTTCTTTTGAGACACCCTGTATATTAGAGGAAATAATAAGTTCTTCAAAAGTACTCTTAAAATTTTAACAGCAAACCTCTTGGTGATACACAACACTCCTCTTGTAGCGTGTGCGTCTCCGTGACGCTCTTTTCTTACTAAACGAACCGTTCACAGAACGCGTCGCTCTACTTTTGATTTCTACTACCTACTCTTACCTTCCTGGTAAGGGCCCCACTCTCACCAGAATTACTCAAGAACAGACGAACGAGAGTTCAGTAACCTACCGCTTCCGTGAGTGAAAGCGATTTTCATGGGAGTCTTCCAGTGAGTCTCTCTCCAGCATCTGTCTTTCCTACTAATTTTGTGTGGTCATATCTCCTTAAATCTCCCCAGAACTACATCTTAGATACCTTACGGTTGCAACCGTTTCCAGTTATTTATCGTCAATAGTATAATCGGACGGTAATGGATCTTTCCACCTATTTACGCACAGAGCATTACAGTTGTTTACACTGAGACTCAATTGTCTGCCCCTATCCTCTGCAAGCCTACCCACATTTCGCTAGAGTTTTCCGACATTACAATTTCCTATACACGACAGCATTATCAGTGACAGGCTCGCCGAACTCCGACGTTATACACCAACCCAAACATACTATAGAAATTGAATGTGCTTGTGTATGTACGTCTGAATGTGTGTATGTTCCACATCTCCTCCTAAGCCACTGGACCGATTTCAACTTGGTAAACAATGTACACATATTCCTTAATGTCGCCGGCCGCGGTGGCCGTGCGGTTCTGGCGCTGCAGTCGAATCAGTTGCTAGAACGTGTGGTATATCATTTGTTACTTGCCCGATGACTGGAGGAAGTACTGGCATCTGACAAGGGTGGCCATGAAACACGAATACTCAGATGTCAGAAAGTGACGAATAACATTTTTTAGAAGAGAATTAAATTCACAGTTACTGTGGATCTGTTTATTAAGGACAACGAGTGTGATTTTTCCAATACCGTACCGATAAGAACTTAAGTTCCGCCGGCCGGAGTGGCCGAGCGGTTCTAAACGATACAGTCTGGAACCGCGTGACCGCTACGGTCGCAGGTTCGAATCCTGCCTCGGGCATGGGTGTGTGTGATGTCCTTAGGTTGGTTAGGTTTAAGTAGTTCTAAGTTCTAGGGGACTTATGACCTAAGATGTTAAGTCCCATAGTGCTCAGAGCCATTTGAACCTTAATGTCAGGCAACACTCGCTGTGGTGGTAACAAACGCTTGTTACAGTTTCTTTTAAGTTAAAATGAACAAAAGATCCCAACAATATTTTTTTAGTTACCGGTTTCGGCTTATGTAAAAGCCATCTTCAGAATTTATGCCCCCCCCCCCCCCCCCTATGGCTGGTATTGGCGGCTCCTTGGTTGTCTCGTCGTACCACGATCGTTTGAGTGTACGGTCGTCGTATCACGACTATGTTGTCTAAATTTATGAGCGCTTGTCATAGTTCAGGAAATACATCACAAATAATTAGATGCATGACGTTTAAATTTATTGCGTCTGTGTTACTAACTCTGTTGTTGTTGTGGTCTTCAGTTCTGAGACTGGTTTGATGCAGCTCTCCATGCTACTCTATCCTGTGCAAGCTTCTTCATCTCCCAGTATCTACTGCAACCTACATCCGTCGGAATCTGCTTAGTGTATTCATCTCTTGGTCTCCCTCTACGATTTTTACCCTCCACACTGCCCTCCAAAGCTAAATTTGTGATCCCTTGATGCCTCAGACATGTCCTGCCAATCGATCCCTTCTTCTAGTCAAGTTGTGCCACAAACTTCTCTTCTCCCCAATCCTATTCAATACCTCCTCATTAGTTACGTGATCTACCCACCTTATCTTCAGCATTCTTCTGTAGCACCACATTTCGAAAGCTTCTATTCTCTTCTTGTCCAAACTAGTTATCGTCCATGTTTCACTTCCATACATGGCTACACTCCATACAAATACTTTCAGAAACGACTTCCTGACACTTTAATCTATACTCGATGTTAACAAAGTCCTCTTCTTGAGAAACGCTTTCCTTGCCATTGCCAGTCTACATTTTATATCCTCTCTACTTCGATCATCATCGGTTATTTTACTCCCTAAATAGCAAAACTCCTTTACTACTTTAAGTGTCTCATTTCCTAATCTAATTCCCTCAGCATCACCCGACTTAATTTGACTACATTCCATTATCCTCGTTTTGCTTTTGTTGATGTTCATCTTATATCCTCCTTTCAAGACACTGTCCATTCCGTTCAACTGCTCTTCCAAATCCTTTGCTGTCTCTGACAGAATTACAATGTCATCGGCGAACCTCAAAGTTTTTACTTCTTCTCCATGAATTTTAATACCTATTCCGAATTTTTCTTTTGTTTCCTTTACTGCTTGCTCAATATACAGATTGAATAACATCGGGGAGAGGCTACAACCCTGTCTTACTCCTTTCCCAACCACTGCTTCCCTTTCATGCCCCTCGACTCTTATAACTGCCATCTGGTTTCTGTACAAACTGTAAATAGCCTTTCGCTCCCTGTATTTTACCCCTGCCACCTTCAGAATTTGAAAGAGAGTGTTCCAGTTAACATTGTCAAAAGCTTTCTCTAAGTCTACAAATGCTAGAAATGTAGGTTTGCCTTTTCCTAATCTTTCTTCTAAGATAAGTCGTAAGGTCAGTATTGCCTCACGTGTTCCAACATTGCTACGGAATCCAAACTGATCTTCCCCAAGGTCGGCTTCTACCAGTTTTTCCATTCGTCTGTAAAGAATTCGCGTTAGTATTTTGCAGCTGTGACTTATTAAACTGATAGTTCGGTAATTTTCACATCTGTCAACACCTGCTTCCTTTGGGATTGGAATTATTATATTCTTCTTGAAGTCTGAGGGTATTTCGCCTGTCTCATACATCGTGCTCACCAGATGGTAGAGTTTTGTCATGACTGGCTCTCCCGAGGCCATCAGTAGTTCAAATGGAATGTTGTCTACTCCCGGGGCCTTGTTTCGACTCAGGTCTTTCTCTATATGCAATAAATTTCGCAGACAGTAACCACATACGCCGCTAAATGAACCTACAAAATTATATCGTGGTACCACACATAGTTCAGGAGTTATAACATGATAAACACTGACAAGCACAAAAATGCCGCAGCGTGCATGACATTTAAATTTGTTGCTTCCTTGCTACTACGTACAAGCGCAACACATTTTGCAGGCAGTATCTACATATGCCACTGAATGTCCCTACAAACTTACGATTGTATAATTGTTTGAAACTATGATCAGGAGATACGACATCATAAACACTGAGGTGTGTGAAAAACTGCCGCATCATGCATGAATTTTAAATTTATTACTTCTTTGCATAAGTCCTTTCGCAAAATATTTCCCAGACGATATCCACAGATGCCGCTGAATGTACATACATCTCCATCTACATGGTTACTCTGCAATTCACACTTAAGTGCCTGGCAGACGGTTCATCGAACCATTTTCATACTACTTCTCTACCATTCCACTCTCGAATGGCGCTTGGGAAAAAGGAACACCTAAATCTTTCCGTTCGAGCTCTGATTTCTCTTATTTTATTATGATGATCATTTATCCTTACGTAGTTGGGTGTCAACAAAATATTTTCGCATTCGGAAGAGAGAGTTGATGATTGAAATTTCGTAAATAGGTCCGGCCACAAAGGAAGCCGCCGTTTTTTAGTGACTGCCACCCCAACTCGCGTATCATATCAGCGACACTCCCACCCCTATTGCGCGATAACACGAAACGAGCTGCCCTTCTTTGCTCTTTTTCGATGTCCTCCGTCAATCCTACCCGGTAAGGATCCCACACCGCGGAGCAATAGTCCAGCAGAGGACGGACAAGTGTAAAGTAGGCTGTCTCTTTAGAGGGTTTGTCGCATCTTCTAAGTGTTCTGCCATCAAAGCGCAGTCTTTTTTTCGTCTTCCCCACGATATGTGGTCTTTCCAATTTAAGTTACTCGTAATTGTAATTCCTAGGTATTTAGTCGAATTGACAGCCCTTAGATTTGTGCGATTTATCGTATACCCAAAATCTATCGTATTTCTTTTAGTACCCATGTGGATGACCTCGCACTTTTCTTTGTTTAGGGCCAATTGCCACTTTTCGCACTATTCAGAAATTCTCTCTAGATCATTTTGTAATTGGAATTGATCATCTGATGATTTTACTAGACGGCAAATTGCAGCGTCGTCTGCAAACAGTCTAAGAAGAGGGCTGCTCAGATTATCACCTAGATCATTTATGTAACTCAGGAACAGCAGAGGGTCTATGACACTACCTTGCGGAACGCCAGATATCACTTCTGTTCCACTCGATTATTTACCGTCTATCACTACGAACTGTGACCTCTCTGAGAGGAAATCATGAATCCAGTCACACGATACTCCATATGCACGTAACGTAAATATATAATTGTACAGGACATAACTCAAGAGATATACCGTCATGAACACTGAGATGTGTGAAATAATGCTGCACCATACGTGAAGTTTTAATACACTCGTCTTTTCTGTCAAGATACTCTACAGTCGAGTCAACTTAAGCAAATCCCTGACATCTGGCAATGCTTTTGAAAGATTTCAACTGTGAGACGCAAAAGGCTTTAGGCGAAAAAAAAGACGTCGATAGAGCTATGAAGAGGCGTTGACATAAAGAGGTTTACAAAACTACGTTGGAGACACGTGAAGCAGCTGCGCTCAGCGTAGAGGAAATGTACACTACAAACATAGTTCATTTTTTGCTTTCGTTTCCAATAGAAAGTTAGCAAAATTTATACCCGGGCAATGCTGGGCTTGTCAGCTAAAGGCCCTAATACACTCCTTTGGATTACTCACAATTTAATTTTCCTTCTGACGATTTCTACCGATTAGGTGAGGCGTGTTGAGTTCTACCTCAAGGAAGTCCTTAATCCGTCCACAAAAGTGGTTACATTCTCGATAATATCCTACTTCGTTCATTCGCAGGATTTATAAATGGAGGAAAACAAAACGTAAAATAAAAATTGTTGATATTCAGCGAAAAACGTATTGCTTGCGAGAACTCAAAGAAAGGGCAACAGTTTGGATCTCTCAGCTTCTTCGAAGCTGAAAATGTCAACTGATGTAAACAATCACTGTTACTGATTGACCAAGACCTTTCATGAACAGTTTTTTGTGGCATATTCCTGCTAGTACAGCGTCGATACAAATAATTTTCGCTTGTCTCTTATCAGAATCATATGAACTCCGTTATGTCTATCTTTGCGTTTTAAATGATATTCTGCTGCGTTTGTAATGAGCACCTGACTTAAATGAATATTGTAAATCGCGCAAGTAGCATACAGGCTATCGATAAAACAGGCGTGAAATTTGGCCCACTGTCTCACAAACTAGCAGTCTACGTATAACGCTATATGAGTGCATAGTTCTTTTTTCATTGAGGCAGCAGTGATACATTTGCCGCACTTTGGCCGAAAGCTGTTATAAAAATTTGCATAGGATAGTTTGACAGTATTAAAATAGTAATATGTTTTAAGTTTCATAATTATTAAAAAGTGCAGTTGTACAATTGTGGTATTAAAATGTATTTGCCGGTTTTTCAGAACAAATATTGACGGTAGTTTTTATAATAAAAACCCAGCTGCACTGTACTATTAAAACCGTAACGCCGGTAAAGAAAACGTTGGGAATAAGAGTGGTAAGTGGTGCTGTAAGGTTTAGGATGGTAATGGAATTTGTGGTAAGGTATATGGGGATTACAGTGTGGCGGAGTGGATGGTAGGAGATATAGAGGTGACTGTGATGGAGGCCAGGTCATTACTACGGATAGGATAAACGAGACAGAATAGGAAAGGAGGAGGGAGACCTGATGATGTGACACAGGGTAGGAGGAGTGCGTTAGAACTGGTTAAAAAAAATGGCTCTGTGCACTATGGGACTTAACATATGAGGTCATCAATCCCCTATAACTTAGAACTACTTAAATCTAACTAACCTAAGGACATCACACACATCCATGCCCGAGGCAGGATTCGAACCTGTGACCGTAGCGGTCGCGCGGTTCCAGACTGTAGCACCTAGAACCGCTTGGCCACTTCGGCCGGCAGTCGGTAACATCTTAAATATAGATATCGCTGTGCATCATATTTCAGAATTTTCTGGGTCCTTAATAATTTCAGAGCAGTGTTCATTGCTCAGCAAAAGGTTGAAATAGAAGACCTATCCCTCCATCAATCATTGACTCTTAAACGTTATCTCAAAGTAAACCCAATTTTAATAACTTCTGTAAAGTTCATTGGCACAATTACTGCGCTACTCAAAGGACGTAGTTAACCCACATTTAAACAACACTCTTTTTGTTTGCAAGGCGTTGACATGACGTACACTGGTCATACAAGCTCGAGATCTTCTTACGAACTGACACATTTACATAAATTCATTGGAAACATCAACTTTATAATGGTACTCAGAGAGGATGCTGACAATGACGATCCATTGTTCTCGCCGCCGCTCGGGATTAGCCGAGCGGTCTTAGGCGCTGCAGTCATGGACTGTGAGGCTGGTCCCGGCGGAGGTTCGAGTCCTCCCTCGGGCATGGGTGTGTGTGTTTGTCCTTAGGATAATTTAGGTTAAGTAGTGTGTAAGCTTAGTGACTGATGACCTTAGCAGCTAAGTCCCATAAGATTTCACACACATTTGAACATTGTTCTCGCCGTCGGCGTTCTTGTGATTAGTGACGCGTACTGCCGATTTGCTGGACGCTGGGACAAAGATGAATCACCTGCTACGACCTTTCCCATGCAGCATGAGACAGACAGAAAAGCAACAGCATTTTAGTGCAACTATGACATAAAAAAATACATCATATACTTTTACAGCTACCTCACGTCGCTCAATCGAAAAATAAAAACGGTGCTGCTCATTGAAGTCTGGAGCACCACACCATACGCTTTCACTTCTTCTTTTTACTTCGTTGTTGGCAATAATATATTTTGGGGTCATTCTGATGTCTGGGAATAGTTGTTATATCTCATACAGGGTGTCCCAAAAATACAGAATTGCGATAGTCTTTCAGGGGCTGTATAGGGTGTTTTAAGGAACAAATCGAGGATAGGAACTCATGTTCTGAAACGTCATCCAGTTACACTACAGAGCGACGAAGTTACTGGCGCAAGCACATGCTACTAAGCCACCCCCTCGGCAGCAAACGATTTTTCACGCTAACGGACCGAGGGCGGAACATCTCGCAATGTTTTTTGTTATAGAGCGATCACAACTGACTGCCACGATCGGCAATGGAGAAGATGGTGCTAGCTGCTGCGCAGAAAAGCTTTGTCCTCTGTGAATGCGATGCCCTGTTGCCTCGGTGGATGACGGTTTCGGATATGGGTTTCTATCCACTGTTCATTTTCCTCCTGGAACCCTTTAGAATATTCAGTGTTATCAAGTACACGATACAAGAGAAAAATAAACTGCAGATGGAAACCCGTATCCTAAACCGTCATCCATCGAGGCAACAGAGCGTCACACTGGTAGGAGACAAGGCCTTTCTTCGCAGCGGCTAGCTATCAGTCGCAATCACTGAATAACAAATAACATTGCGAGACGTTCTGCCTATGTGAAGATGGTATCTGTTCGGTGACCAAGCAGCTCTCTTAGAATGAAATGATAATGAAATCAAGACCCTAAGCTGTCGACAGGCGTTGATATACATCAACGGGGACAGTTGAAAAAGTGTGCCCCGACCGCAACTCGAACCCGGGATCTCCTGCTTACATGGCAAACGCTCTATCCATCTTTTTTTTTTAATCTAATTTTTGTTCTACATTGTTCGTTGCGGACGTCCGGTGACAGCCGTTTAGTTTGTTCGTTGATCCGTTCACTCACGTTTTTTTTTTATTATTACAGAGGGTAGCTTACCCTCTGACCGAACACACTGAGCTACCGTGCCGGCATTCCATCGGAGCCACCGAGGGCACAGAGGATAATGCGAGTGTAGGGATTTATCCCTTGCACACTCCCCGTGAGACCCACATTCCCAACTTAATGTCCACACACTACATTCGCAGTGCCCCTGCCCATTACACTCATTACTCGCGGCAGACAATCTTACCGAGTCCCGTAAGAGTTCGGGCGATGCGAGTGCATCCAGCACAGAAGGAGGAGGTCAATGGCCGGTTAGCCTTAACTATATGAATATAGTATCTGTTCTTCCAGAGATGTCATTGACCCTGCAGGTCGGTGGCTCAGATGGATTGAGTGTCTGCCATGTAAGTAGGAGATCATGGGTTCGAGTCCCGGTCGGGGCACACATTTTTAACTGTCCCCGTTGATAAATATCAACGCCTGTCGACAGCTTAGGGTCTTGATTCAATTATCATTTCATACTAAGAGAGCTGGATGGTCACCGATGGTATCTGTTCTTTCGGACATTTTCATATAGTTAAGGCTAACTGGCCATTGGCCTTCACCTTCTGTGCTGGATGCACACGCATCGCCCGAACTCTTACGGGACTCGGTAAGATTGTCTGCCGCGAGTAATGAGTGTAATGGGTAGGGGCACTGCGAATGTAGTGTGTGGATATTAAGTTGGGAACGTGGGTTTCACAGGGAGCGTGCAAGGGATAAATCCCTGCAGTTGGACTATGCTCTGTGCCCTCGGTGGCTCAGATGGAATGCCGGCACGGTAGCTCAGTGTGTTCGGTCAGAGGGTAAGCTACCCGGCGTAATAATAATAAAAAAAGTGAGTGAACGGATCAACGAACGAACTAAACGGCTGTCACTGGACGTCCGCAACGAACAAATCAACGAACAATGTAGAACAAAAATGAGATTTAAAAAAAAGGTGGATAGAGCGTCTGCCATGTAAGCAGGAGGCCCCGGGTTCGAGTCCCGGTCGGGGCACACTTTTTCAACTGTCCCCGTTCATGTTATCAACGCCTGTCGACAGCTTAGGGTCTTCATTTCATTATCATTTCATTCTGCCTATGGTCCGTCGGTGTACAAAGTCACGTTCGCTGCCGAAAGGGTTAGTTTAGCGGCCAGCGTCGGCGCCTTTAACTTCGACACTACGTAGCGCCGTTGTATGGCGTTTCCACACAGATGTTCCTACTCTCGATTTATTCCTCAAGCAACCCACTACAGCCTCTCGAAGTTTGTCGCAACATTTCTGGGGTACTCTGTATAAGGGGTGATCAAAAACTTCCCGTTCGAGGCCTCACAATCCACAATCGGTATGCCCTCAGGCAAAATCACCGTGGGCACTGACACAATCAGGCGACATACACTCCTGGAAATTGAAATAAGAACACCGTGAATTCATTGTCCCAGGAAGGGGAAACTTTATTGACACATTCCTGGGGTCAGATACATCACATGATCACACTGACAGAACCACAGGCACATAGACACAGGCAACAGAGTATGCACAATGTCGGCACTAGTACAGTGTATATCCACCTTTCGCAGCAATGCAGGCTGCTATTCTCCCATGGAGACGATCGTAGAGATGCTGGATGTAGTCCTGTGGAACGGCTTGCCATGCCATTTCCACCTGGCGCCTCAGTTGGACCAGCGTTCGTGCTGGACGTGCAGACCGCGTGAGACGACGCTTCATCCGGTCCCAAACATGCTCAATGGGGGACAGATCCGGAGATCTTGCTGGCCAGGGTAGTTGACTTACACTTTCTAGAGCACGTTGGGTGGCACGGGATACATGCGGACGTGCATTGTCCTGTTGGAACAGCAAGTTCCCTTGCCGGTCTAGGAATGGTAGAACGATGGGTTCGATGACGGTTTGGATGTACCGTGCACTATTCAGTGTCCCCTCGACGATCACCAGTGGTGTACGGCCAGTGTAGGAGATCGCTCCCCACACCATGATGCCGGGTGTTGGCCCTGTGTGCCTCGGTCGTATGCAGTCCTGATTGTGGCGCTCACCTGCACGGCGCCAAACACGCATACGACCATCATTGGCACCAAGGCAGAAGCGACTCTCATCGCTGAAGACGACACGTCTCCATTCGTCCCTCCATTCACGCTTGTCGCGACACCACTGGAGGCGGGCTGCACGATGTTGGGGCGTGAGCGGAAGACGGCCTAACGGTGTGCGGGACCGTAGCCCAGCTTCATGGAGACGGTTGCGAATGGTCCTCGCCGATACCCCAGGAGCAACAGTGTCCCTAATTTGCTGGGAAGTGGCGGTGCGGTCCCCTACGGCACTGCGTAGGATCCTACGGTCTTGGCGTGCATCCGTGCGTCGCTGCGGTCCGGTCCCAGGTCGACGGGCACGTGCACCTTCCGCCGACCACTGGCGACAACATCGATATACTGTGGAAACCTCACGCCCCACGTGTTGAGCAATTCGGCGGTACGTCCACCCGGCCTCCCGCATGCCCACTATACGCCCTCGCTCAAAGTCCGTCAACTGCACATACGGTTCACGTCCACGCTGTCGCGGCATGCTACCAGTGTTAAAGACTGCGATGGAGCTCCGTATGCCACGGCAAACTGGCTGACACTGACGGCGGCGGTGCACAAATGCTGCGCAGCTAGCGCCATTCGACGGCCAACACCGCGGTTCCTGGTGTGTCCGCTGTGCCGTGCGTGTGATCATTGCTTGTACAGCCCTCTCGCAGTGTCCGGAGCAAGTATGGTGGGTCTGACACACTGGTGTCAATGTGTTCTTTTTTCCATTTCCAGGAGTGTATGCTCTGTCTGAAGATATCTGCTTGGTAAAACAGCACGTCGTGCTGCGTGAAGATGTCCACAAATGCCTGCTGCACATCATCGTCGGACAGGAATCGTTTACCCTTCAAGACCTTTCTTAAGGGTCCGAACGCGTGATACACTTGAGTTGGTGTAACTTCTGCGTTACGATATTTGCAATACGGGAACGTGCGTTGTCTTGACGCAGAAGCACCCTTTGTCGCAGTTTTCCCAGATGTTCAGCTTTAATCGCTGTAATATCTCCAGCTTGCACAGTACTGTTCCCCAGTGATGAAGACACCAGATTCCTTGAAATCAATAAGCAGTGGGTCCCAGTAATCAAAGAACCAGGTGAGCATCGCCTTTCGATAACATGGTTGACTCTTCAACGCCTTGGGACGAGGGGATCGTGGATGACACCACTGAATCGTTGAAGCTTTCGACTCCGATTTCCAGTGGTGGCGCCAGCTTTCGTCGCCTGCAACAATGCGCTCAAGGAACATGTTGCCTCCAACACTGAAATGCATCAAGTGTTTCAGGCACACAGGAATCCGGTTTGCTTTTCGTTCGACATTCATCACACGGAGTATCTACTGGCTGCAGACCTATGTCGAGATCCTTTGCTAGAGCACGAATGGTAATGCGCCGGTCCGCCATAATTACATCATCAACCGCCCGCTTGTTGTCATGGAACAGGCTGGCCTTCCAGATCGACAGGCGTCTTATGTCGAATCGCGACCAGCACAGAACTTGGCACACCTCCCGCTACGGTGGTTCTCGACACCCATGTTGGCCCATAAACATTCTTCATTCTCTGAAATGTCTACCGGTGTTTGTCCTTTGGCTGCCATGAAAAGAATAACAGCATGTTGTTCCTGTTTGGACGCGTTTGGTAATACCGTCGCCGTGGTTCACGATTGCACATTTATCGCATGTACGTCAGAAAGACACGAATGCCAACACTAATTCCTTGCCTGCGTGTCGGTGCTTATATACTCGCACCACTTTGCGTATCTGTTGCTGTAAAGCCTGCAAACGGAAACTTTTTGATCGACCCCGATACCTTCAGTGTTTATCCTCATTTTTAGCTTTGTTCGCTGGTATGTTGGCATCATATCTTTAGCCTGGTCTGGCAGTAATATGAGCGTTTTCAGTACGTCATGCCCTGCAGCTCTCAAATATCGAAGAAAAGACGTTTTTTTTAAAAAAATGTTTAACACCAAAGCTGCTATTTATTTCCTGGTTGACCAGTTTCAGGCTTTGCCCATTTTTACAAGCCACCTGTTACAGAGAACAAAATTTGTTAACAGTGGGTGTGTCGAATATGGATAATACAGGTATCAGTGATAAAATGGTTCATGTGGTAACTGCTTACGTATTTGTATTTGGGATACATTTGGTGTGAAATATATTTTCTTCTTAATTTTTGTGCTTTCATTATACAGCATGATGTGATTCCACATGCCAACGATATTTTACATACAGTGAAGAATTTGTTCTTATTGGATTACACCATGAGTCAAGCTGGCTTATTTATTGTTGGTGTTAACGTAATTTTCACAGATGTTGATGCAAAGATTTTATTACAAGGTCTTATGTAATCTATGATATATTCGGTCAGCACATCCTAGGTTGGTGTTGATTCAATTTACTTTGCGACTGTATCAATATCACTGACTATATTAAGTGTGAGACACATAAATTTTCATTTACAAACATGTACGAGACTACAAACTATACACTGAAAATTGTAACAGCATAACAGTACTATCGTATGTGGGTTCCATTGAAATATGAATGAAACAATAGGTCTCCTTTTAAATAGTGGTGAAAAGGAAATGAAAATTTATTGTACAACTGTGATGGGCTGAAAGACTGTGTCACACTGAATATGATCAGTGATAGTAACACAATCGCGAAGTAAATTGAATATATCAGAGATTATATATTGCCGGAAAAATAATTAGTGCACCTGGGAAGACGACGTCGATTATGATCCGATGACCGCATATGCCACCATGATTTCAATGTCGTCAACCAACAGATAGCGTAGTGTCATAGCGACCAGAGAGCCATCTATGTGATAGGGAATGCTTACAGCCAGAAGGCTCAGTGTGATGCAGACATGTGAAGCAAGCAAGCAACCGTGTCACGGAGACACACTCGTGCTTCCTGCAGCCAACTGAGCGAGTTTGAAAGAGGTCAAATTGTGGCGTTCCGAGTGGCGGGATGGTCTTCAGCGATGGAAGCGACGTCTGCGTGCACGCAAGTGATGGTCGTTTGCGCGTACGACATACATTAGGCGAACGCTGTATCGTAGAGTGCATCTGTCTAAGACACTCTGCCTCCCCCCCCCCCCTCCCAGAGCTCTACCTCTCGGTCACGTTTGGTGTTTCAGGAGGGGACGCTAACCGGCGTTCGGTATGTGCAGAATGTCGTTTAGACCTATTATTTTGCCGTTCTTGCAACAGGAAGGTGATGCGTTCGCCCACACACTGCCCGTGAAACTCAACGTGCTCTGCAAGACGTGCAGCAACTTCCCTGGCCAGTACGATCTCCAGACCTGTCTCAAATCGAGTATGTGTGGGATATGATGGAACGAGAAGTGACTTCTGCGACTTCTCAACCAACAACTCTTACAGAACTACGTGACAGGTCGAGCAGGCGTGGCACAACATATTCCAGCACAGTATTCGCCTTCTGTACTATCGACTGGATGAAGGAGTCAGCGCCTGCATTGCCGCCTGTAGAGACTATACCACGTACTAATATGAGTCTTCTAGCGTGGGTCGATACTTGGTACCTTCAAACCACTTGTGCTATTGATCTCTAAATGTAATCATTTCATGAACTCCGTAAGCACTGTTGCAACAATAACCCGGTCGTTGTGACCGAGCGGTTCTAGGGGCTTCAGTCCGGAACCGCAATACTGCTACGGTCGCAAGTTCGAATCCTGCCTCGGGCATGGATAACAATAAATCTTGAGTGAAATGGAAATCTCTAAAATAGTGTATTAATTTTTTTTCGGCAGTGTATAAGACTTTAATAAAAAAATTTTTGCGTCTACATCTGTCAGAATTACGACATCAGCTACGATAAATAAGTCTGCGTGACATACTGTGTAATCCAATAAGGACAGATGCTCCACTCTATATAAAATATGCTGAATAATGAAGGTCCCACAACTAAGAAAAAATATACACTCCTGGAAATTGAAATAAGAACACCGTGAATTCATTGTCCCAGGAAGGGGAAACTTTATTGACACATTCCTGGGGTCAGATACATCATATGATCACACTGACAGAACCACAGGCACATAGACACAGGCAACAGAGCATGCACAATGTCGGCACTAGTACAGTGTATATCCACCTTTCGCAGCAATGCAGGCTGCTATTCTCCCATGGAGACGATCGTAGAGATGCTGGATGTAGTCCTGTGGAACGGCTTGCCATGCCATTTCCACCTGGTGCCTCAGTTGGACCAGCGTTCGTGCTGGACGTGCAGACCGCGTGAGACGACGCTTCATCCAGTCCCGAACATGCTCAATGGGGGACAGATCCGGAGATCTTGCTGGCCAGGGTAGTTGACTTACACATTCTAGAGCACGTTGGGTGGCACGGGATACATGCGGACGTGCATTGTCCTGTTGGAACAGCAAGTTCCCTTGCCGGTCTAGGAATGGTAGAACGATGGGTTCGATGACGGTTTGGATGTACCGTGCACTATTCAGTGTCCCCTCGACGATCACCAGTGGTGTACGGCCAGTGTAGGAGATCGCTCCCCACACCATGATGCCGGGTGTTGGCCCTGTGTGCCTCGGTCGTATTCAGTCCTGATTGTGGCGCTCACCTGCACGGCGCCAAACACGCATACGACCATCATTGGCACCAAGGCAGAAGCGACTCTCATCGCTGAAGACGACACGTCTCCATTCGTCCCTCCATTCACGCCTGTCGCGACACCACTGGAGGCGGGCTGCACGATGTTGGGGCGTGAGCGGAAGACGGCCTAACGGTGTGCGGGACCGTAGCCCAGCTTCATGGAGACGGTTGCGACTGGTCCTCGCCGATACCCCAGGAGCAACAGTGTCCCTAATTTGCTGGGAAGTGGCGGTGCGGTCCCCTACGGCACTGCGTAGGATCCTACGGTCTTGGCGTGCATCCGTGCGTCGCTGCGGTCCGGTCCCAGGTCGACGGGCACGTGCACCTTCCGCCGACGGGGGCTATGTAAGTAGGCTGTTTATGTTTTCTCTATGTTATTTTCTTATTGGCAAAGTTACGTAGCGCTCTATATGAAAATCACTGGCTGTGCTGTGTGCAGTCTGTGGCTAGTTTGCATTGTTGTCTGCCATTGTAGAGGGGCAGCTGGATGTGAACAGCGCGTAGCGTTGCGCAGTTGGAGGTGAGCCGCCAGCAGTGGTGGATGTGGGGAGAGAGATGGCGGAGTTTTGATGATTTGTGATACTGGATGTTAATTATGAATATTAAGGTAAATACAGTGTTTGTTCTCTATTAAAATCTTTCATTTGCTAACTATCCCTATCAGTAGTTAGTGCCTTCAGTAGTTTGAATCTTTTATTTAGCTGGCAGTAGTGGCGCTCGCTGTATTGCAGTAGTTCCAGTAATGAAGATTTTTGTGAGGTAAGTTATTTGTGAAAGGTATAGTTTAATGTTACTCAGGGCCATTCCTTTGCAGGGATCTTTGATAGTCAGATTGCGTTGCGCTAAAAACATCGTGTGTCAGGTTAAGCACAGTAGAGTATAATTCGTTCTAAGGGGACGTTTCACACTCAATCGACGGCATTAATGGTTCAAATGGCTCTGAGCACTATGGCACTTAACTTCTCAGGTCATCAGTCCCCTAGAACTTAGAACTACTTAAACCTAACTAACCTAAGGACATCACACACATCCATGCCCGAGGCAGGATTCGAACCTGCGACCGTAGCGGTCGCGCGGTTCCAAACTGTGGCGCCTAGAACCGCTCGGCCGCTTCAGCCGGCAATCGACGGTATTGACACACCACTCCTATATAACGCATGCCAATGAACAGAAGGTGAAACAAGCAGTGGGAGGAAACGTTTTGTGTGGAAGCCAGTGTGGGCAGACGCAGAGGCCGCACCCCGAGAGGCACTACGGAAAGCTCTCAAGGGGGGGGGGGGGGGGGGGCGGCGTCCCGCCGCGGCAGTCAGCAACCGGACAGGTGATGCATACTGTAGAGCGAGTAACGGGCCACCAGAAGCACGACAGAAAGAAGCTTTAGAAAACTGCGTTCTGGAATTTCAAATGGATACGAACAAAACCAGTGAAGCAGTTGATCACGTAAACAGCGAATGGTACATATGTGAGCGGGCACGAAACGTCCGATTGGCGGAAACGAACTAGGAAAGAGTAAAGTGCAGAGATTTCGACGCAGTTCAATGGTAGGGCTCTTGCGACTGGTAGAGAGAATTTCCACAAAAGAAGAGGAACGCTCCTATTGGTCGAAAAAAGCCGTGACGTCAAGAACGAAAGAACACAGGTTGGGAGAGAGTTTGGCTACGAGAAAGACGAGAAAAAAATTATCGTGGACTGTTCTCTGAACTGGCGTCAAGTGCAGAACTGTGTAAATGCGTGTATTTCTGTGATAAGGTTGCAACATTAAACCAAAGTTATTTACAGCTTACACAGTTGTTGTTGATCAGACACGAATCTTGAATTTCAATTTTAGTAGACAGTCGGCATTTAACTCTCCAACGATCACTCGTAAATAGCAGCTTGCCATGGTGGCAACTATTGATCTGAGTCAGCTGCTGAAACTGTTGCCGGACATACTGCAAAATGAGCTGTCTGAGTGGGGCCGCGTATCACACTTTATCCGTGACCAGCAGAATAATCTCGTGTCTGCGATCTCATTGACGAAAGCAGAAAATAGTTCCTCGTGTCCCTGTCGCCTGTGACCACTAACATCACTGACAGGGGATTAGATTACATTAGATTAATACTTGTTCCATAGATCATGAATACGACACTTCGTAATGATGTGGAATGTGTCAGGTTAATAAAAGATGTCTGTACAAGATATTACATCACACAAAATATTGCATGACACTAATGTTTAAGTTGTTGTTGTTGTTGTTGTTGTTGTTGTTTTTCCCTTAATTTATATCTAAAAATTCAGCCAATGAGTAGAAGGAGTTGTCATCTAGAAATTCTTTTAATTTATTTTTAAATGTTAGCTGGCTATCTGTCAGGCTTTTGATGCTGTTTGGTAGGTGACCAAAGACTTTTGCGGCAGCATAATTTACCCCTTTCTGTGCCAAAGTCAGATTTAACCCTGCATAGTGAAGATCATCCTTTCTCCTGGTGTTATAGCTATGCACACTGCTATTACTTTTGAACTGGGTTGGATTATTAACAACAAATTTCATAAGTGAATATATATACTGTGAGGTTACTGTGAGGATCCCTAGATCCTTAAATAAATGTCTGCAGGATGACCGTGGGTGGGCTCCAGCAATTATTCTGATTACACGTTTTTGAGCAATGAATACTTTTCTACTCAACGATGAATTACCCCAGAATATGATGTCATACGAAAGCAGTGAATGAAAGTAGGCATAGTAAGCTAATTTACTGACGCTTTGAAGAACCCATGGCGGTGGCATAAATCAGTTCCATTGTGTGAGGGCCATCTGAGAGGCGACTACTCGTAACTTCGAGGCGCCTTATGTGAAGAGTGTGTGCTTGGTAGTGCCTTCTCGTGGTACTGCTGTGTATCATATGGCTACTTACACAGCAGTTACTATGGGTTTTGGCAATGTTAGTGACAGTTGGTGGTCAGATGCCCATCCATATGCCACCACTCCCCCCCCCCCCCATCCATCCCCCCTCCAGGATGAACCTGTGTGCATTTGTCTGTATCCGGCACACATCTTACATTCAAGTGTGAAAAGGTTTTTGTAGATGTTTGTGTACTGCATATCTGAAGTGGGACTGGGTAGCAGTAGGATGTCGGAAACCGCCTAAAAGTCACAGCCAGACTGAGTGGGTCGCCAGCCCTCATCATTAATCCGCAAGGGGGATTCGATCTGGGGTAGACTCGCATCCCCAAAGACGAAGTGGCATGCTAACACTCTCGGCTATCTTTTCTTGTGAAGAATAAAAATGAAAAAAAAAAAAATGATAGGAGCAGGTGAACTGCCAGTTAGTGCTCATGACCACCTTCTTCTTTCTATACTAAACAATAAATACAATAATGTTACAATCTCAGTTCTTTTATTTAATTTTTAAAGATTAGAGCGTTAAGGATACCTAACAAAAAAACCAGGGCTAGTAGATAGTGTCGGAAGTTCCATGCGGCTTTTCGCGGATGATGCTGTAGTATACAGAGAAGTTGCAGCATTAGAAAATTGTAGCGAAATGCAGGAAGATCTGCAGCGGATAGGCACTTGGTGCAGGGAGTGGCAACTGACCCTTAACATAGACAAATGTAATGTATTGCGAATACATAGAAAGAAGGATCCTTTAGTGTATGATTATATGATAGCGGAACAAACACTGGTAGCAGTTACTTCTGTAAAATATCTGGGCGTATGCGTGCGGAACGATTTGAAGTGGAATGATCATATAAAATTAATTGTTGGTAAGGCGGGTACCAGGTTGAGATTCATTGGGAGAGTCCTTAGAAAATGTAGTCCATCAACAAAGGAGGTGGCTTACAAAACACTCGTTCGACCTATACTTGAGTATTGCTCATCAGTGTGGGATCCGTACCAGATCGGGTTGACAGAGGAGATAGAGAAGATCCAAAGAAGAGCGGCGCGTTTCGTCACAGGGTTATTTGGTAACCGTGATAGCGTTACGGAGATGTTTAACAAACTCAAGTGGCAGACTCTGCAAGAGAGGCGCTCTGCATCGCGGTGTAGCTTGCTCGCCAGGTTTCGAGAGGGTGCGTTTCTGGATGAGGTATCGAATATATTGCTTCCCCCTACTTATACCTCCCGAGTAGATCACGAATGTAAAATTAGAGAGATTAGAGCGCGCACGGAGGCTTTCCGGCAGTCGTTCTTCCCGCGAACCATACGCGACTGGAACAGGAAAGGGAAGTGATGACAGTGGCACGTAAAGTGCCCTCCGCCACACACCGTTGGGTGGCTTGCGGAGTATAAATGTAGATGTAGACGTAGATGTAGGCTAACCCTATGGGCACTGCCACTTGTGAAACTACCAAACAAAAATAGACTGATCTCTCTACATGAGCCGTCGTTCTAACTACACCTAGACCCACCCCTCCTCCACCTAAGGAAACTAAGACGTTTAAAAGGAGCAATCGTTCGGGTGCCAATACTTAGGGCGATAGCAATGAGGGATAGGAGTTTCCAGTAACCATGAAATAACAATTCTTTGTTTTATTATTATTATATCCGTTCGTTGGCCTGTATGTGTCGGTGCACTGTCGCGTGGGAGATGATCACAGATTGGTCATGAAATGGGGATACGGGGCACATCCCAACTGTGGTGAGAGGTAGGGCCAACAAAGACACTTAGGAGATATCCTGCGAAGATTCGTCGGTAATGGGGCCGTCAGATGAGTGCACTGTGCGGGATGACAAACCGATACCGAAAGTCGAGGATCGCATGTGGACCTTTGTGAAAGAGGTACTATAAAACCTGTCCTCGAAACAAGATGAGTGCGTGATGCTTTGCAAGAAAGTAGTGAAATGTCTGGGGCAACAGCAGGAATCATGGGGTAACCATCGTTGGTGGGGTGCGGAGGTAACAGCTCGCGATGCGTTGGATGAGGAGCCAAATTCACTGTTTCAGGGGGAATTATCTGGGCAGGTGGAGAAAGACAACAATCCCTACTGTTAGTAAATATGTGCTGCAAACTGTCATTGAACGTCATCTACAAATCCTGAGGAAGCTGCCATTATGACGTGGTGCTGCTGATGCCTTACCCGATGGCGCCTGAGGCACGTCGGTGTTTACGGTGTTGTGTGGGCTGCTCCACAAGCTCGGGCCAACATGAAATGCGAGCAGGGCTGTGGGCCGTCGGTGCCTCGGTTACTGGTTGCTGCAGGCCAGCTGGCTGACTGTAGCCAACTAATAATCTCATTGCTCTTGTAGGCGTTCCATCCACTTACCCAATGCATAGTGTACTACTTTGTCAAGATGGTTGAAGATTGACCTTCAACAACTGGGAAATAAAAGTGTCTGTCCATAATGTTTACGGATCGTGAGTTCTACCCGCTGCTTTCTCAGCATTAGAGGCGCTGTTTATTTTCGCATAAAAAAAAGTTTGGTTACGTCGCTTCAACGTGGCGTGTGAGAGGCATTCAATAAGTAATGCAACACATTTTTCTTCTTGGCCAGTTTCGATTTAAAAAATGCGGAATTTGTTGTAGGACATCGTGGAATATTCCCGCTTCAGTCTCTATAGTTTCATGAAGTACCAATCAATAGGTGACGGCGCTGCATGTGATGCCTATAACGGAGGTGCATTCGAAGCAGGGAGATGTCATTTAGTTTCTTTCGGTGGAAATCCAGAGCATCGCAGATATTCGTAGGCGCTCGCAAAATGTCTTAGGAGACCTGACAGGGAACAAAAGCACGCTGAGTCGTTGGGCGAGAGGTCTGTTCTAAGAGGTCCATGATTAAAGAATTTGTTACTAGCGCACTCGAGCACATGTAATTTCGATGGATTGCTCTCGCGCTGCCTGCGATATGTAAGCTATAAGAGAATCTCAGACCAGAGAGCAGTGTTGTGCGCCCGCGCATTCCGCTGCCGGACTCGCTGCGACGCAGATCGTCTCAGCGCACGCAACGCCATGGCTGTGAAGCAGATTGCCGCCGCATTAGAAGTCCTGATCAAGGCGTTGGGCTTCACCGGCGGCCGCCAACGGCAGTCAAGGCGTAGAAGAACGCAGCGGGACGAGACGATGCTCCAGTGCTACAACTGCCAGCAGCTGGGGCACACCGCGCGCGGGTGTAAGAATGCCGTCGCGTGCTTAAAGTGCGCGGCGGCTCACGACACCCGCAGCTGCACGAAACCTCGTGGGGTGGCATGCAGCTGCGCGAACTGCGGCGGTCCACACGCCGCCAACTCGCGTAGCTGCGGCTACCTCCGCGATTCACGCCGTCCACTCGCCGCACCACGCCCTGCGGTGACGCCAAGCGCCTCGACGGCCGCCCCGCCCCCCCGCTCCGGCGTGGGGTGCGATCCGCGCCGACGTGAGGCTACCACCGACGAAGTTCTGGCCGGCTTCCAAGCCGCCTTCGCGGCCGAAAGGGCCGCACTGAAGGACGAGCTCGCAGCTGTACATCGCCAGCTCCAGCAGCTGAGCGACGAGCTGCGGGCTGTCAAGAAGAAGTCGCCAGTTCCCGCCGCCATCCCCGCCGTGAGACGTCCGATGGGGGTCGACGCGGCCACGCAAACCACCGCCGCCCCTCCTGCAGCAATGCTGGAGGTCGCGCCCATGGAAACAGAGGAAGTGTCGCCTGGGCGGCCCCCCTCCCAGGGGGCAGCCACAAGCAAGGGTGCAACCGCGCCTCCTGACTGCTCTCAAGCCGAGCAACCAAAGAAGAAGAGGAAGGTGCGGCTTCCATTCCCAAGAATCGACGATGTGCAGGAAATCCTCAAGTACACTGCCTCGTCACTGAAGAGCGGGTCGTACCCCAAATCACACCTCCCATACCCCTACTCCCCACCCGGCCAGCCTAAGCCACCTCTCCCCCATCAACCGCTTGACCTACAGTCATATAGATGGCGTACCATACTAGCGGAAGCAGCCACGGACGAAGAGTTAGCCATCATCAACTCAAACCCAATATTCACGCCGTCCCAATGGGACAACCTGGTTGACGTCATAGAATCGTGGGTGTGGGAGGAGGCCCGGTCGGGTAGGAGACAGAAGAAGCTTCCTGGTGACATATATGTCAGGAAAAGTATGAAATCACAGCTCCAAGTCCAGAAATGATCACACCCAGGCAACCATAGGCGTAGCGGAGACCCACCATAACCACCGGCCAGTCATTTAGGCCTTTCGTCTTCCATTCCTCTAACTGTCCCTCTCTCTATTCTTTCATCTATTTTCATATATATAAAAAAAAAAAAAAAAAAAAAAAAAAATAAAAAAAAAAAAAATAAAAAAAAAAAAAAATAAGCAAGCACAAAGCCAGAAGTCAAGCAGAACCACACGTCAAGAATATCCCTACCGAAAACGTCATGCCAGAAGGAGAAGCGCCTCGTGCGCTAGCACTTCACTTCCAGTCGAGGATTCTCCCTCATTCAAATGTGCAGGTACGAGCAGTGTTGTATTCAGTAGGAACTGTGTGTTAGTAGCAGTAAGTTGCTAGCGAGCAGTCTGGTGTATCGTGTTGGCTGGGCCGGTCGTGGTGGAGCGATGGGGGAGCCTGAGCGTTGTAGTATAAGGTAAACGCAGCCTCGCGCGTATGTAGTATTCTTATATCAAGTCCCATGTAAATGTTTTAAAAAAAAATCTCGTAATAATAATATTTCTCATAAAAAGTAACTTTTGACAATCATTCATTTCAATTTAAAGAATTTACTAATTTCTCCAATCCTTGGTCATAAAGAAAGGAAAAATCAGTTGTTTCTTTTTATACATGACAAATCTATCGGGCAGCATTGCACAGAGCTGCGCCAGAAAAATTTCTTATAGGAGCAGATATATACTCGTTATCCGGCGACCTAATTGAGATAAGATTTTTCAATTTATTCAGAATGAATTTTCAGGGCCATGACGCAGCACTGCTGACGTCCTAAATTTACCAGTTTCAATTCACAGTCAATTATTGAAAGGCTATAAGTGAGCCATAATCTTATTGAGACATTAGTCACATTGTATTATTCATAGGTTTCGGAACTTATCTGTTGGGCAGTTACACTGAATGTGAATTATATAATTATATTGTTTTTACTGTTGGGAGGTTACGGAATTTATTTTGTGGGGAGGTTACACTTGTCGACAACCGGCCAGGATCGTATTTTTGTGAATTTCTGAGAAGTAGTCAGTTATATATCTGCTCTTATTTACACTATTGTTAAAGGTAGTTTGCATCTGGCGCAACGCATTTACTAATTTATCACTCTTTCTTTCAAAGATCATCGGCAATTTATTGCTCTTGGTTGTCACTGTAATTGTTCCATTTTGCTTTGTCTTTGTTTGATTTTGTGCTTATCGTTGACTTGTGAAAATGCCGCAAAAAACTGCTAACAGTACATCGCGATCCGTAATGAGTGAAAAAGCCGACTTGAATAATTTGACTGATAATACTAGCGACACTCAGTGTCTTAATGATAATCCTCCAGTTACAGACAATCAATGCGTACCGACCACCAGTAATGATTCTAATCTAAATGATGAGCAAGCAAATTCAATTGTGTCCACTGTAAATTTAACGACAATTGATGACGCGGCACTTTCCGTTACAATGAACGCTGCCCAGTTTGACACACTTGATTTGCAAAAGTTACACAGTGAACAGATAAATGTTTCTAACGAAGGTGAACAATATACACAAAACACGACAAATTTATTTGATTGCGATGTAGTGACCAACAATGCACATCCGATTGGCAAACCTTTCTGTGAATCAGACAATGACCAAATGGTTACACAAAACGTGACACATGCAGGTACACCATCACACAGCACAGAGAATACAGCAGCTAAGTTTGGCATGGATCAAGTTATGGCATTATTACTACAACTCAATGGAAAATACGACAACCAGAACAAACAACTTAATGCAAATCTCAAACAGTTGAATGAAAAACACGACAACCTTAATGAATCGAACAAACAACTTAATGAAAATCTCAAACAGTCGAATGAAAAACAAGACAGCAATTTCAAACAACTTAGTGAACAGATTACAGCCGTTGCCGTGCAATGTCATGATACTAAAGAACAATTACATGAGGAAATTAAGGTTGGCTAAAAATGGCTCTGAGCACTATGGGACTCAACTGCTGTGGTCATAAGTCCCCTAGAACTTAGAACTACTTAAACCTAACTAACCTAAGGACATCACACACATCCATGCCCGAGGCAGGATTCTAACCTGCGACCGTAGCGGTCGTGCGGTTCCAGACTGTAGCGCCTTTAACCGCTCGGCCACTCCGGCCGGCCAGGAAATTAAGGCTTGTGCTAGGAACAGTAGTGATGAAATTAGATCTGTGACACAAGAATTAAGTAATACACATGCAGCCACAACCAAATTACTTAGAGATGAAATTAGTGCAGTCGCTAAACAATGTTCTGAAAACGCGTACCGAAACCTTGGTCAAGAATTTTAATAAAAAAATCTTATCCTGCACCTACAAAACAGTGAAACGCGTTACCGTAAATTTATACAGGAACAGAATAAAGTCAAAGTACAGCAGACAATCAGTGAGATGAGTTCGTCCAATAATATATTGCGTAGAAAAGTGTCGTCTTTACAGCAAGAAGTGACAGAGATGAAAAATGTTTCAGCCTCTAACACGACACAGCATACGCCACATTCCGAATATTTCTCACACTCACACAGCCAGTGTAATTTAGGTAATTTACAGAGAGTACGTGACTTAGATTCCGAACAGTCACAGAAAAATAGATTATCATACAATCCTGAACCTGTTCAGACATACAGAGACGATAATTTTGATTATAAGCATTTTCTATCAGTGAGAAAATTTAAGGTATTTAAGAATGACAGAACACATTTCACCCCTTGGATTGGATACAACAATTTTCCACCAACTTGGCCCGTAACACACAAACTTGAATTTATTTGCAGTTTTTTGGAAGGCGAACCGGCAAGTCGTATGAGACCGATCGCGAGACAATGCTACTCGGTAGAAGAATTTCAGAATGCTTTTCTGTCAGCGTATTGGTCGAAAACGACACAGCGCGGAATCAAGGATCAATTAATTAGCTTACCGAACCCACTGTCACGCAATTTTTTGAACACATGGTACAACAAAACCAATACTTAAGTGAGCCATACAGTGAATCAGCACTTATCCAGTTATGTATTTCCAAATTACCACGATCGTTAAGAGTATCACTTTTAACAGGACAGCAGAAAGAAAATATTTCGGCATTTAGAGATCTGTTACAGCTTTTGGAAGTTCAGCAATCAGACTATTCTTTCATAAACAATAATTTTTCACATCATAACCAAGGCCAACAAACATATAGTAATTACGATCAGCCACGCTATTTCAATAGCAAAGGTGATAGACGCTCCAGGAATGACAACCACCAGAACTTTAATAACAGACAAAATTTTAATTATCAGTATCGACAAAATTATCAGCAACAGGAAACAAATTTTGATAACAATAGAGGCTTTTCCCCACATCATCAACAAAACCAGCCGGTTAACATATCTAACCAACAATGTAGTCTGCAAGGTCAACCAAGCTTTAATATTTCGCCGCCTACACGTATAGCGTCAGCTCCACCAAATAGTAATGCACAACAACAAGGAAATCACTACGTGCAGAAGACACATCCTTTCAATTCCTATCGCAACGCGCCGTATAGCAATGACTATTATGACAGACGTAAAAGTAATGAGCACAATTTTCAGCGTAACAGTCGGTCTTACCAGCAGCAGTATCAACCACAACAACAGATTATCATGAATGAACCAGACAGTCGGTATCATCCCGAACCTAATACGTCAGGAAGAAATAACAGAACAGTAAAAATAGTCGAAATGCCACAGCATCTTCCTGCAAATAACAGCACGTCAGATAGAATTTGACTAGATACAGTACGGATTGAACCTTCCTGCAACGTAAGCAATACTTTTGATACACAGACTCTTGTTCACGAAAATGTTATTACTTTTGACGACATCCGAGACACACTTTTGCATGAAAAACCAGTTATTCAAAAAACCATTTCCCACCCTGTCATTGAAGTAAAGATTGGATCATACACATTTTCAGCAGTAATCGATTCTGGATCACCTATGTCAGTTATAAATGAGGAAACTTTCAACGAATGTAACAAAGAGAATACCTATCCTACGTTACCATTAGGCAAAACTAAAGTAAAAGGAGCAGTGTCTGGTAAAGGAGTAGATGTAAAGTTACAGACACACTTATTTTGTATTGCAGGTCATACGTTCTACTCAAATTTTTGGATTGTTCCAGTATTGACAACAGACATTATTTTAGGTACGAGTTTTTTGGTACAACACGACGCAATTATTGACTTTCAAAATTCCTATTTAATGTTAAAGGATGAAAATGTACAACTGACATTAGAATTTCAGCACTCTTCTGCAGAAGAACAAACAATTAATCGGACAGAGGTCATTTCTGTATCACGTAAGATAGACTATCATTCCACATTATTCACAGATACGTATGTTCCCAACTACAATACACCAGACGAAGCCGACTATGACGTTATGCAAATTATTTCTGATAAAGTTAAACAGAGCAGTGCAAATACAGACGACGAACGTACAGAGCTAGGCAAAATTCTTTTACAGCAAGCTCCAGTTTTTGACAACATCCCTGGTACTATGTCCGGTTTTATGTATGAATTTCAAGTTAAACAGCACGACACGTTTAAAGCCAAACATTATCCCATTCCGTATATTTACAGAGAACAAGTTAAGAAAGAATTGCAAGCTCTGCTTGACCAAGGTATTATTGAACCGGCAGTTAGTCCGTACATAAACCCGCTCCATATTGTTAAGAAAAAGGATGGTTCACTTCGACTCGTACTTGATTCGTGTCATGTCAATGACATCATTATTAATGAAACAGATCGCCCACAGTCACTAGAAGAACTTCTACAGAAATTTCATGGTACTGCTATTTATTCCACATTAGATTTAAAATCGGGATTTTGGAAAATTCAGCTCCATCCGAACTGCAGAAAGTACACAGCATTTCTCTGTTTTGGTGACTGTTACCAGTTTTGCAAATTACGGTTCGGTCTAACTATTTCTTCAGCAGCATTTACTCGCGGTTTGATTAGTATACTTCCGACTGAACTTAGACAGGATCACAACATATGTAGACGACATTCTTATTGCAGAAGCTAACTGGTCTGAACATAATCTGATTCTGGAACAACTGTAGCAAACTTTTCGTGCACAAGGACTCACAGTTAATCTTAACAAATCGCACTTGGCAAAACTTCCATAAAATTTCTTGGACATGTAATTTCAGCAGAATGCATTGCGCCTGACCCGGAAAAACTTCAAGCTTTACGTGACATTACTGTTCCAACGACAAAGAAACAATTACGCAGCTTTCTGGGATTAATTAACTTTTTCCGTAAATTTATTCATTACTCTGCTTTAGACACCCCTAGATTATGCCAACTGACGGGTAAAAACGCTATATGGTCCTGGGATAGCCAAGCACATTCTGAATTTGTTAATTTGAAACATGCCTTGTTGAATGCACCTCTTTCATCACACCCAGATCTTACTAGAAATTTTTCCATTACCACCGAAAGTTCTAACAGCGCTTTAGGCGTACACATTTTTCAGGAAATTGAAGAAGATGGTACTACAGTAATTAAAAACATCGCCTTTGCAAGTCGCATTCTGTCACCTGCTGAACGCAATTATTCTGTTACAGAACATGAAACATTATGTGTTGTATGGGCATTTACGAGATTCAGGCATTTTCTTTATGGAAGACATACTACCTTTTACACAGATCATAGAGCTATACAGTTTTTACTTTCAGCTAAATTTACACATGACAGGTTAAGCAGATGGAAACTTTATTTACAGGAATTTAATTTTACAGTTGTTCACATTCCCGGTACACAAAATATTGTACAGACGCACTATCCTTTTCTCTCAGCAACAATCAGCAAGACATCGCAACCAACTTCTGCCAAGCAAATTTTAGCGTCATGTATATTCAACAAGTCCCATTTGAAAATTTCATTTCGTCATCATTACGAGACATAGCACAGGAGAGAGCAAAGACAACGTATGGAAAGAAATTAAACGCCTTTGGCAAGATAAGAATAATGTTACCATTAGAAACCATTATACTGTACGCAATAATATTCTGTTTCGCCGCTCTCACCCTGACAGCAACAACTGGTTATTATGTATTCCTGACGAGCTTGTTAACAAATTAATTTGGTACACTCATTTAAGTTATGCACATTATGGAGCCAGAAAATGCTTTCTTATACTGAGACAGAACTGTTATTTTGTCAACATGGAGAAACGTATTCGACGAGTTTTAGCGTCATGTAAAATCTGCCAGAAAGCTAAATCAGACGCGACTTCACATATTCCTTCGTTACATCCCATTGTACCCGGTAAATTGAGACACATGGCCGCTGTAGACATTTTTGGTCCGATTACCAGAACTAATAGAGGTTTTTGCTACATCTTTGTCGCTGTTGAACTCACTTCAAAATTTGTTACCTTCACTCCGTTACGCAAAGCCACTGCGAAATCTGTTTCGAATGCATTTGTAAAACATTTTCTATTTCATGTAGGGCATGTATTGAAAGTAATTTCCGACAATGGACCACAATTTCGATCTGCGATATGGACCTCTATGTTACGAGCTAGAAACATTTCTCCGATCTATATATCCAAGTACTCTTCGAACCCTTGTGAACGACTAATGAAAGAAATTGGTAAACTATGTAGAATATACTGCCATAAAAAACATATTGATTGGGACACACACATACTCTCATTCCAGGATGTAATTAACTCCATACCAAATGAATCTACTATGCTATCTCCGAATGTTATATTGAAAAATGTTGAACCACCTAACAAAATTAAAGAATTAATATCTTTTCCTACATCTCGTCGACTACGCCACCATCAAATAATTGACTTTGCTCTCAACAACATCAAACGTGTCGCAGAGCGCCGGAGAGGACAGCAAAAACAGGTTTGTACATGCCGTGACTTTCACATTGGACAGAAGATATTAGTAAGCACACACTATTTATCCAACAGAGGAAAGAGTAGATGCAGTTAATTTGAGCTTCTATACGCAGGTCCATATAGAATACGAAGCATTCCTCGCCCCAATGTAGTGCATGTCGAAACTTTGAGAACCAGGAAAAGCAAGGGCAATCACAATGTCTCCAATATTAAACCCTTTATTGAATGAACATACTTTATGATTTATCACACTGTAATGCCATTTCCTGATATTTATATGACCCCTTATGCAATTATATTTATGTGACTACATACTGAAAATGGCAAGTGTCCAGCAAGGTAAGGTTAGCAAGTCATTTTTCTTGTGTTGGGCATCAGACTGTGCACATTTTCTATTTTTTGTGTATGTATGATTGTTTTCCTATCGAAAGTAGAATTTTTGTCTGTGTGTACTATGAAATCTTTAAGATATAACGAACAGCAGTTGACTAACATTTTTGCCTTGTGATACTCAATATCTAGACTATTCTACATTTTTTGCTACTACATTGATACTGTGTGTACATTTTTTCACTTGAAAACTGTCTATGTTTTTGACCTAATACGTTTTCTGTCATGCTATGCTGTATGCTTAATTATATCACTAGAAACAAGTTTTCATTTAATGAGCATGTGATTTAAATGCAAGATATTAATCCTTATTCATCATTTTCAGAAAGCAATACCATGTAAAAGAGATAAATGAAACAACCACAGTGGTTTACTATGAAACAAATTTCACCATCGGAATGAATGAAAGAAAATGCAATATCTTGTCATGAAGAGTAAATGGATCAGAATTAACAAGCATTACCCAGAATATACTATACACATCATATGATAGCAGTCTTGACTAATTATTTTTCTTTCAGAATACGAGGTGATTGAGCAAGCTGTCAGACAGAACTACACATGTTAATTATAGTGATGAAATATGCTAGAAGTAAGAAACTCTATACTATGAATAGCTGTATGAAGTAAATGGTAATACACTCCTGGAAATTGAAATAAGAACACCGTGAATTTATTGTCCCAGGAAGGGGAAACTTTATTGACACATTCCTGGGGTCAGATACATCACATGATCACACTGACAGAACCACAGGCACATAGACACAGGCAACAGAGCATGCACAATGTCGGCACTAGTACAGTGTATATCCACCTTTCGCAGCAATGCAGGCTGCTATTCTCCCATGGAGACGATCGTAGAGATGCTGGATGTAGTCCTGTGGAACGGCTTGCCATGCCATTTCCACCTGGCGCCTCAGTTGGACCAGCGTTCGTGCTGGACGTGCAGACCGCGTGAGACGACGCTTCATCCAGTCCCAAACATGTTCGATGGGGGACAGATCCGGAGATCTTGCTGGCCAGGGTAGTTGACTTACACCTTCTAGAGCACGTTGGGTGGCACGGGATACATGCGGACGTGCATTGTCCTGTTGGAACAGCAAGTTCCCTTGCCGGTCTAGGAATGGTAGAACGATGGGTTCGATGACGGTTTGGATGTACCGTGCACTATTCAGTGTCCCCTCGACGATCACCAGTGGTGTACGGCCAGTGTAGGAGATCGCTCCCCACACCATGATGCCGGGTGTTGGCCCTGTGTGCCTCGGTCGTATGCAGTCCTGATTGTGGCGCTCACCTGCACGGCGCCAAACACGCATACGACCATCATTGGCACCAAGGCAGAAGCGACTCTCATCGCTGAAGACGACACGTCTCCATTCGTCCCTCCATTCACGCCTGTCGCGACACCACTGGAGGCGGGCTGCACGATGTTGGGGCGTGAGCGGAAGACGGCCTAACGGTGTGCGGGACCGTAGCCCAGCTTCACGGAGACGGTTGCGAATGGTCCTCGCCGATACCCCAGGAGCAACAGTGTCCCTAATTTGCTGGGAAGTGGCGGTGCGGTCCCCTACGGCACTGCGTAGGATCCTACGGTCTTGGCGTGCATCCGTGCGTCGCTGCGGTCCGGTCCCAGGTCGACGGGCACGTGCACCTTCCGCCGACCACTGGCGACAACATCGATGTACTGTGGAGACCTCACGCCCCACGTGTTGAGCAATTCGGCGGTACGTCCACCCGGCCTCCCGCATGCCCTTTATACGCCCTCGCTCAAAGTCCGTCAACTGCACATACGGTTCACGTCCACACTGTCGCGGCATGCTACCAGTGTTAAAGACTGCGATGGAGCTCCGTATGCCACGGCAAACTGGCTGACACTGACGGCGGCGGTGCACATATGCTGCGCAGCTAGCGCCATTCGACGGCCAACACCGCGGTTCCTGGTGTGTCCGCTGTGCCGTGCGTGTGATCATTGCTTGTACAGCCCTCTCGCAGTGTCCGGAGCAAGTATGGTGGGTCTGACACACCGGTGTCAATGTGTTCTTTTTAACATTTCCAGGAGTGTATGAATAATGAAGTGTCTATTTTTTGCAGATGATAATAAATGATGATGAATAGTTGTGAAGTTATGGCAATATGAATAATGAAGTTATCCTTTGCAGATGATGATAATGATGAAGTTATATATTTTCTGTTAGTTAAGAAATACTATGTAGTTATTTAAGTATTTGTTGCAATTTCTTTTGACAGTATGTCTTATGTCGCATAGTATAATGACTGAATGTTTTGGGAAAGACGGCTAGAGTATATACATATTAAGTACACGTTTCATTACCTGTTAATTAGAAGTTAACTACTTTTGAGCATAATATGCATTTCTTCTTTCAGCTCAATAATCCACTTTGTATTTTTTCCAGGAGAAGCTATTCATGAAATTAATGTGCTATAAGCAGTTAGTTATTAAACCTGTTCTAGTACTTGCATTTTTTTTTACCTAGTTGTGTCTATCATTTATGAATGTGATCACAGATCCTCTACTTGTTTCATAACCTTGCTACAGCTGACTCATGACGAATGAGGTTATTAATCCTTATTTCCAGCAATAAGTCAAAAGCAAATATTTTCATCCCCCCAGCAATTAATTATCGATCCGAACGCAATGCATTGCTAGCACAAAAATTTTTATTACCAGTCCCAACTATTACCAGTAAACAATTAAATAATGCTACCAGGTTAAGATATATTTCGAGTCCTAAATATAATGCAAATTTCTCTGATGTATTGAATCCATTATATCTATGTATTACTGGACTACAGACCTTGAGTAATAGTTATAATGTGTTACATTTTAAATATGTCTTATGTCTCTTGCATGATATCATATATAAAAACTAACAGCTTGATGCTACATGCAATAACTCTTGTTTTGAATGATGACTTCTGAGTAATACTGAATGATGTTTTGTAATAATGCGTAAATGCTGTGCCAATAATTACTGTAATGAGAAGACTTATGATGCCAATAATTACTGTAATGAGATGACTTATGCAGAAATGCTATACCAATGATTACTGTAATGTGATGACTTATGCATAAATGCTATGCCAATAATTTCTGTAAATAATATTTTGTTATACTCTGAATACCAATAGTTACTGTAATGACATGAGTTACGGATAGTGTTTTGTAATACTCAATACTTACTACATCTTTAGTAACTAGCCAATGAGTACCAATAATTATTCAAATCGGTTGATACACTAATGTAATTCTGAATGATGACTAGCATAAGACTTAATATCCTTCACCTTCTGACCTAATTACCAGCAATTACTGCAATATCCATATGCCCTGTCCATCCTCATGATCATGGAGCACTATATTTGGTTTTTGCACTAATTCTACGTTGCTGTAAGAGTATGGATTCTACAACAATGTGGTGTTGACATATCAAGCTGTCTACCACCTTGAACGATGGAGGTGTTATTATGGTCCTACTGTTTGGTGTACCTAATGTACTACCAAAATGATAACATTGAATATTAATGCAACATTTCAGTGTCTTGGCTACACTGATAAATACTTCAGGGAAGAGAAATTCAGATTGTCTCACTTGGTGTTGTGCTTCTGTGGAAAGATATGGACTTTCAGTGCAGCTACGTGCAACCTACTGTGCTACAACCATGATGCAATCCTTCCCATTCCTTTCCTAGTTCTTGTAAAATGGTAAAGACTTATACAATGCGTTTAAATTCTTGTAAAATGATAGACATATACAGTGCGTGTGCACTTTATTTCATTTCCTGATGTATTCAGTTCTTGTAAAAATGCTAAAGACTTTTACAGTGCTAGTGCACTTTATTTCACTCCCTGATATATTTAATTCACGTAAAAATACTAAAGACTTTTACAGTGTGTGTGCACTTTGTCATTTGTTAATATATTTTGTACTCATTGCGTATACATTGTCATTTCTTAATATGTTCTGAACTCAGTGCGTGTGCACTCTATTTCATTTCTTAATATGTTCTGTACTTACATTATTTATCAATAATATTTGTATATGTATATATTCTGTGACTGTAGACTTAGTAAACTAAATAGATTATAGAAAAATTTGTTGCTCATGGCAAGTCCAATTGACTCACCATCGCTGCCAAATTTTTGCCCCCCCCCCCCCCCCCCCCCCCCCCCAGTGGAGGGTTATGTAAATTCACAGTCAATTATTGAAAGGTTGTAAGTGAGCCATAATTTTATTGAGAGATTAGTCACATTGTATTATTGATAGGTTTCGGAACTTATCTGTTTGGCAGTTACACTGAATGTGAATTATATAATTATATTGATTTTACTGTTGGGAGGGTATTAAATAAATATCTTTGGGAGGTTACACTGTCATCATCGCAAAAATATCGCGCAAACCTGTCGGATCTCCTGTGTGCCAGCCACTCGCACGCAGATTAACTCCTGCCAGTTGAAATATGCGAACACTCTCGTTCGAGGTGATAGACGAATCACCATCAAACACCTCGATGCTCAACTGGACATTTCTGTTGGTAGTACTGACACACTGGTCCAACAGTTGAGGTACTCAAAGATGTGTGCCCACTGGATTCCTCGCCTCCTACCAGGAGACCGTAAAGATTAACGAAGGAACGTCTGTGCGGAATTGCCTGTGTGTTACGAGGATGATGATGAGCTCCCATACTCTGAGGAGTGTAGGGGACGTTGCAGGAGACCTGCACCACCGTACCAGGCAAGGTCCTAGTGGAGGTGGTTTGCCATTGCCTTCCTCCGACCGTAATGGGGACGAATGATGATGATGAAGACGACACAACACCCAGTCATCTCGAGGCAGGAAAAATCCCTGACCCCACCGGGAATCGAACCCAGGACCCCGTGCGCGAGAAGCGAGAATGCTACTGCACGGGCTACGGACTGTTACGAGGATGACCGTGACAATTTTTTGTCGAACATCGTCACATGCGATGAAACATGAGTTCATCACTTTGAACTGGAAACAAGACGGCAATCCAAGGAGTGGCGCCATATCACCTCTCCTCCGAAGGAAAAAGTTCAAAGACGCACCCTGTGCTGAAAATGTCTAGGACTCTCAAGGGGTCATTCTGTTTGATGTCCTCCCTCACGGTGCAACGATCAACTCTTTGGAATTTGAAGAAACGTCTTCAGCGTGTTCTTCGTCACAGAAACGCAAACGAACTTCTCCATAACAACTTAAGGCCTTAACAAAACTCTGCGCACTTGAGAGCTCACAAAACTTCATTAGACTGTACTTGTTAATCCACCCTACAGCGCGGATCTCGTACCTTCCGACTTCCATCTGTTTGGCCCAATGAAGGCTGCACTCGGCGGGAAGCGGTACGTGGATGACGGGAGGTTATTGATGTAGCACGACACTGGAATCGACGTCGACCAGTAGGGTGGTGCCATGCGGGCATACTGCCCTCCCAGTAAGGTGGAGTAAGGCCATCGTCTTGAACGGAAACTATGTTGAAAAACAGGGGTTTGTAGCCAAAAGAGTGGGGAATAATATGGTGTATTGGAATCTTGAATAAAGCCAACCTGCTTTCAGAAAAAGATTGGTTGTGGCATTACTTACTGGACGCCCCTCGTAAAACAGGTTTACCTAAACAAATGTTTAAGAATCGCTGACTTTGTAAGCTGATTGATGTAGGGAAAAGAGCTATTTAAGAAACCTCCTTCCTTCCGAACTGCAGCACAAGTGTCGGAGATGAGAGTACGATTCATCTCCCAGAGACGTGGATCGTAACCTTGTGTCAGTGCGTGTTCCGTAATGCTGCGGGGAAAAGCATGAATCACTCTGAGAGCATGTTGTCTGTCTGTTGGACACCATCAAGGTAGCACGCGCGTGACGCTCCGGTCTTAGCCTTCCTAGACCGATATAGCCTAGACGTTGTAAGGCTGCAGTAGACAACCAAAATATGCTGTTTTACGATAGCCAAAATCAATACATTGTGAAGGAAAAAGTTCCCATGTTCCATAACAAAGTAATTGCCTTAAAATTCACTTAACGGCGTTAGTCCATCATGGGAAAGTACTTTCAAAGCTCGTTCAATTGTTTGAAATCTGGGGCTTAATTTTAGTTTACATTTGTATGGTTTATGAATTGATGTATCATTGGATAGATGTCAAGAATACAAATTGTCTGTTGGACACGCCTTCGGCACACGTCTGAACACCCAGAACCATACCATTAATTTATCACCACGAGAAACCCTGAGAGACCAGAGGGATACGGGTCTTTCCACTAACTGAAAAACTGGCGACCCTTTGCGTACGACAAAAGGTCGAGTGGCTGTTAAACTTCATGTCCTCTCTTAAATGGGTCGGTACGTTAATTCACAAATCAGACGAAACTGAGGGGTACCACATTTACAGCTACAGCTGCACAGAAAGTAGTATAATACTTAGCGACAAATCTCATTGATAATCTGCCCTTTGAAATAAAATATCTCACAAGCAGTAAGTGTGTTTAAAATGTAGATTGAAGTTTGTTCTCCTTAACAACTTCTCTCGCACCACATAGGAATTCTTGAACAGAGAAAGCACTAGTTGAAAGAGACCTATATCGCTTGGTCTGTTCTTCTATTTGTTTTCTGAATTGGGAAAAAGTGCAGTTAATCGTCTCATTTGTATAGCGTCTAACTTAGTCAAAATATAAAATACATTTGGTGTTTTGCTTTCCGGTGCAGAAACGAATAAGTTTTGTGGTTACCAAACAGGCTTCGAAGACAGGGTGATTCACTGATGATGTTACAAACTTTCAGGGATGATATAGAACGGTAAATGTATCATTTTGAGGTAAGGAACCCTGGTCTGGAAACGGCCGACCGAAAATGGTTCTGACAGTGGAATACATGCACCAGTATTGCTATTACTACGATTGTGGGGTAGGCAACTTTCAGAAATGGTAGTGTAGACTAAAGCAAAAAAAAGGGGGCTCTAAAATGTGTACCTTAAGAGCCATGAGCACTTGTTCGACTCTGACACTGTGAAATACACATTTTATACTGCAACGTCTTTATGTTCCATATTTCTGGAGGAGGTAGTATGGAGCAAAACAGCAAAAAATGGTTCAGTAAATATAGGTTGTAAAATGCATACACTAAGAGCTATGAGCACTTTTTTCAGTAGAAGAGATATGTTTCACAGTTGTGAAGATGAATAAGTGCTCATAACTGTTAAGGTATGCACTTCAGACCCCATTTTTTCCTTATTTTAATCCATACTACCACCTCTTAAAATATGGTAAGCAAAGAGCTTGCAGCAGAAGAGGTATATTTCACACTATGGAAGATGAAGTGCCCATAGTTCAATTCACGTATGCATTTTAGAGTCCGTGTTTAGTAGATCTTTTTGCTTCAAGTATCGTGCACTTTTCAACGTTATGCATTTACTCCATTAAGTATGATACGTTTCGTATGTTATGTTGAGTTGAGCAACTGACGCATACCACACCATAACGTTTACCATGAATATGATCTACAGTACATAAAGCTAACTCTGCTCTGCGAATTACTGTGAAATATGTGCTAGAGTGTAGGTGTAAAGGTTTCGTCCCTTTCCATTCATGGATGGAGCACGAAAGTAATAACCTTCTTGTATAACTCTGTGCAAGATCTTATTTATCTGATTTTATCCATGCAGTGTCTACAGAATAGATACACATGAGGCGGTAGAATACTCTTATTCGGATTTTCTTCTCGCGAGGTGTTCGTCGTTTTCTTCAAGTGTCTGTCAATTAAGAATTTTCATTTCTGCTGCATTCCCTTGCCAGTGAAACAGGCTTGTTCATGTAGCAGTGTGCATGTAACGGTCGTACAAGTACTTTGTCTTCAACCTCTTTTGTAGACATATTGTAGTTTGCCGGTATACTATCAATGAAATATAGCCTGTCATTTGATTTACCTGCAGCTGAGCCTATGTGGTCATTCCGAGTCACTTCTCCATACATTCTCTCTCTCTCTCTCTCTCTCTCTCTCTCTCTCTCTCTCTCTGTCTGTCTCTCTCTTGTGGCGGCTCGCCGCCGTCGGGTGAAGCTCTTTAGTTGACGTCATTTAGGCGACTTGCGTGTCTGTGATAATGAAATGATCATCAGAATACCTCAAAAGACACTCCCTGAGCGGAGAAAATCCCCGACCCGGCCGGAAATCGAACGAGGGACACTACAGTTGGAATCCAGCCACGCTGAGCCAGCAGCTGCCGAGGCGGACTAGACCATATGCTTATATCACATGACTGGCTCTAGTGCGACTCATTAATCATGTAGGCAAAATGTATCGTCCTCCTGCGTTTTGTGAAGAGATTAACTTCGCATTTATCTTCATTAAGAGCAAATTGTCAGTCGTAGCACCAGGCAGATTTTTTTCTGGAAGTACATGGCTATTATTTTAGTTTTTACTGTATAACATTTTCTCATACATAACTCCATCATCTGCGAAAAGACTAAAATTGCTACGTCTAGAATTACGTGCTGTGCACTTGTTAACGGGAAGTCTTCGATCCAGTGTCATATGCTTTTAGATTTTCTGTAGAAGACGGCGATGTGGTACTGCACTAAACGTTTTTCGGAAGTCTAGAAAAAACCGGGAAAACTTGATTACTCTCTCCATGCCACTGATAGTACAGAGTGCGGAGAACACACATTGTGTTTCCTATGACCAGTGTTTCACGAACCGATGTTGATTTCCATCTAGAAGGTATTTTGTTTCAGATATGTTATAATGTTTGAAACGTATTATAGTACCCGCGGAAAAATGCTCGTATCGGAGCACAAAAAAGGCTTATATGCACCTGTTTAAAAGAATCCGACTGGAAAGTGGGGTACCAGCACATGACTACTCTGCAATTCACATTCAAGTGTCTGGCAGAGGGTTCATTGAACAACTTTCACACTAATTCCCTACTACCCCACTCTCCAACAATGCGCGGTAATACAGAACACCTACATCTTTCGGTGCGAGCTCTGATTTCCCATATTTTATAATGATCGTTTCTCCCTTTGTAGGTCGGCGCCAACAAAATATGTTCACAAAACAATGGTTCAAATGGCTCTAAGCACTATGGGACTGAACTTCTGAGGTCATCAGTCCCCTATAACTTAGAACTACTTAAACCTAACTAACCTAAGCACATCACACACATCCATGCCCGAGGCAGGATTTGAATCTGCGACGTAGCGGTCGCGCGGTTCCAGGCTGTAGCGCCTAGAACCGCTTGGCCACCACGGCCGGCATATTTTCACATTCGGAGGAAAAAGTTGGTGATTGAAATCTCGTGAGAAGATACCGCCTCAACTAGAAACGCCTTTGTTTTAATGATTTCCACCCCAAATCCTGTAACTTGTCCATGACACTCTCTCTTATTTCTCGGTAATATAAAACTTGCTGCTCCTCTGGAACATTCTCCTTTAATCCTATATGGTAAGGATCCCGCACCGCGCAGCGGTACTCGAATAGATGACGGACAAGCGTAGTGTAGGCAGTCTCTTTAGTAGATCTATTGCGTCTTCTAAGTGTTCTGCCAATAAACACAGTCTTTGGTTCGCCTTCCCCACAACTTCTTTTCTTTCCAATTTACTTTCCTCGAAATTGTAATACCGAGGTAAATAGTTGAATTTACGGCTTTTACATATGCCTCATTTATCGTGTAAAGGATTCTTCTTAGCAAAAAAATGGTTCAAATGGCTCTGAGCACTATGGGACTTAACATTTATGGTCATCAGTCCCCTAGAACTTAGAACTACTTAAACCTAACTAACCTAAGGACACCATACATATCCATGCCCGAGGCAGGATTCGAACCTGCGACCGTAGAAGTCGCGCGGCTCCGGACTGAGCGCCTAGAACCGCTAGACCACCGCGGCCGGCTCTTCTTAGCACTTATGTGGATGATCTCACACTTTTAATTATTTGCGGTCAACTGCCAATTTTCGGATCATACAGATATCTTATCTAAATCGTTTTGTAACTGGTTTTGATCTTCTGGTGACTTTGCTAGGCGATAAACGACAGCATATAAACAACCTAAGACTGCTGCTCAGATTGTTTCCAGAATCGTTTATAGAGATAAGGAACAGCAGATAGCCTACAACACTACCTTGGGGAACGCCAGAAATCACTTCTGTTTTACTCGATGACTTCCCGTCAGTCATTAAGAACTGCGATCTCTCTGACACGAATCCAGTCGCATATCTGAGACGTTATTCCGTAAGCAAGCAATTTGATTTCAAGTCGTTTATGAGATAAGTCGTCAAAAACCTTCTGGAAATCTAAAAATACGGAATCAATTTGAAATCCCTTGTCTACAGCACTCAGAACTTCATGTAAGTAAAGAGCTAGTCGTGTTTCACTAGCACGATGTTTTCTAAATCCATGTTGACTTTGTGTCAATGGACTGTTCTCTTCTAGGTAATTCATAATGTTCAAACACAATATGCGTTCCAAAATCCTGTGTCCACTTGAATTGCGAGAAAAAAAACGCAAATTTAAAGCACAGAAAAAACAGCAATAGGAGGTTTTTGGCTCTCCAAGCCCACTCTGTCATGCAGTTGCCACATATCTCTTTGGTCAACTGAAATCATTTTTAAGGAAATGTAAGAAAGGTAATCAGAAGAATTTTAACCAAATATTGGAAACAAAAAATTATAGAAAATCAGCAACATAAGGAATTTTAACTGATTACTATAAATAAAAGATCAGCAAAATAACAAATTTTAATTGAATACTGTAAATTAAAAAATCAGCAAAATAACAAATTACAAATAAATCAAAAAGCTCAAGCATGAAAAATTTTTAAGATATAAAATTTAAAAATATAACTGTTTTCTTAGTTTTAAAAATGTTGTTAATTTTTTGTGTTATAACTTAGCTCCTCAAATTTAGTATGCAGATATTCACTACCTGTATAAAAAAATATTTTTATTTTTTAAATATAATAAATTTTTTTATCTTATAAATTAGCTCCCCAAATTTAGTATTCAAATATTCACAACCTATATTTAAAAAAAGTATAAACTCGTTTCTTCATTTATAAAAATCTCATAAACTTTTTTATTTTAATCTATTTTATTTTTCATTTTTTAAGAATATTGTTAAATTTTTTATTATAAATAAGTGAGCAATTAAACAACTTTCCTGTACCTAACTTCATGAATATTGCAAAAGGAACAATTTAAGGAGACATTATAAATTAAGAAAAGTAATTAATTTTATAATTAAACACATTAATCAGAGAAGAGTGAAAGGTACAAATTGGAAAAAATACAATATTCTAATACTGAAAACACTGATGAAGTACTTAACAATGCTGAAACTCAACAATTAAAAAAATATTTCTGTTTCTACTATTGTACATTTGGGAAAACAAAAACATTCAATCATTACAGATTACAACGCATTTTAAAAAAATTACGAACTATAAATTTTGAAAGTAACGTAAACTCAGTTGAGTGTCACCATTTCTTAAATGCATCGAAATCATAAATTGTGAAAGCTGTGAAAGAAAACTAAATTTATAAAATCGCTTGAAAATAAATTTTATATTTCAGTGTAATACCAGTAATAAAGTTATTGAACTTGGCGTCAAACTCAAAATTATGGTATTACTACATAAAAAGATGCATCTAAAATGTAAGAAAGGTAAACAAGATATCTTAACACAAATTTTTAATTTTAAAACATGTGGATCAGAATGGACATTATATAGAATTATTGGAATACAATGAGCAGTTAATATATACAATCCATTAAGAGGATCATCATATACTGAAGTGCCAGAAAAAATTAAAAATAAACAGGCTTGTATTAAGGTTATTTATTTATTTATCGTACCCAAGACATCACCATTTTACAAAAAAAAAAAAATTATATTACAATGCAAGAGAAGCAGTTATAATACAATAATACATGATTATAAGGTAAATTAACTAAAACAATATAGGAAAGTATGTAACATATAATGATAAGTGCTAAGGATGCGAAACAGAGCGATTTTCATATCCCACGTGAAGCCCAATACACTGCAGCTTGAATAGCCTTGTCATTTGCTTCAAATAGGTCTTGAGTCGAACACGGGTTGTTTAGTTTCCCGCAGACCAGTAGGTGTTGTGGGTCTTGCTGTTCTCCACACTCGCAGGGCTCGTCTGCACTGATGTAGCCCCATTTTTCCAAGTTTGCTCTGCATCTTGATACGCCTGTTCGTAGTCTATTCAGGGCTTTCCAGGTCGTATATGGGAGTTCCCTGGGGCTATTCCCTGGTATTCCTGGGTCCACATTGTACCACAGCTCTTCTCGTCGTGCTCTAGGCGATAAAAGAGTTGCTTCAGTTGTTCGTAGGAAACTCTTCCTTGATTTAAGTCGGCGAGGTTGAAGATTGTATCCGAACATTGGATGCCTGGGATCTGTCTCCTGTTTATGTTTCTCGATTTCTGCGGCAGTCCTTCTTCTGATGTCTGGCGGGGCTATGCCCATGAGGTGGTACAGCTGCTTTGTGGGAGTTGGGCGGAGGCACCCTGTCACGATGCGTCCAGTCTCATTCAATGCTATATTTACTTGTTCAGCGTGGGTGAAATTTTGCCAAACGGGTGCCGAGTACTCCGCAGTGGACAAACATAAAGCTAAAGCTGACGTGCGGAGAACTGTAGGTTGCGCTCCCCATCTGCTATTTGTTAGCTTGCGGATGATGTTGTTCCTGGCACTCACTTTCATCTTTGTGGCCAAACAGTGTTCCTTGTAGGTGAGAGCACGGTCAAGTTTAATCCCAAGATATTTTGGTGTGTCGCAGTGAGATAGATGTTGTCCCTTCCAGCTTATGTTGAGTTTCCTCCTTGCTTCCTTATTACGTAGGTGAAAAGCACAGACCTGGGTTTTTGCTGGGTTTGGTTTGAGGTGGTTATTATCATAATAGTCACCCAGCTTTTCAATCGCTAAAGTTAGTTTACTTTCTACCTCTTCAAAGGTTTTTCCCTGGGTGGCAACGACTGTATCGTCTGCATAGATGAAGGAGCGAGCGTCCATGCTGATCGGTTGGTCATTGGTATAAATATTATACAGCAATGGGGCGAGGATGCTACCTTGAGGTAGGCCGTTTTTCTGGGTCCGCCATCGGCTCTTCTTCGACTGCAGCGTGACATAATACCGTCTATTCTGCAACAGGCACTGGATGAATTGCGCCAGTCGGTAGTCTTTTGTGGTGTTATATATTTTTGATATTAACTTACTGTGGTTTATGGTGTCGTAAGCTGCTGTAAGGTCGATAAAGGCTGCACCTGTAATTTGTTTCCGCTCGTATCCATCTTCTATGTACTGTGTAAGGTTGAGGATTTGTCCACAGCATGACCTTCCTGGGCGGAATCCTGCTTGCTCTTTAATTATATTCTTGTCTACATGTTCTGAGATGCGGTTAAGGATCATTCTTTCTAAGACTTTATAGAGCTGACAGAGCAGGGAGATAGGCCGAAAATTTTTAGGGTCTGTGGGGTTTTTTCCAGGTTTTGGTATAGCTACTATATTTGCCTTCCGCCAAGTCTTGGGGATTTTCATTTCAAGAACACATTTGTTCATCATATCTAGTAACCACCGTCTGGTAACAGGTCCGAACATTTTTATTTGTTCTGGGCGTAGATCATCTATGCCAGCGGCTTTATTAATTTTCATTATGGAGATGGAATTTTCTAATTCTTTCAGAGTAAAGGGAGTGCCTAGGTGGCCTTTTCCTTGAGTGCCTCTCTGTAGTTTCTTTCTTGGGTGCTTCCTGTTGGTTTTACCATTAAGTAGAAGTTGATTTGCTATTTGATTTGGTGTGACCTTATACAAATTTTGTGTATTAGATGAGGGGTCATTATTGATGTTTTTAAGGAGTTGCCAGGCCTTTCGGCTATTCTGTTTCATGTCTAGGCTTGTGATTAGATTACACCATTTCATTGTTCTTGAGGCTGATATGGCCTGGAGGAGTTCTTCTCCCGCCATAGTTGTTTCCTCTGAAAAAGGGTTTTCCTCGAAGAGCTGTTGGTAATGTTCCAGAAGAACCTTTGAATTTCCGTCAAGTCCAGGGATATAACTAGTGCTGCAGCCTCGGGGGATATTTCTTCGGGAGACAGTTTTAACTAATTCAATGAAAGTGTCATATTTTTCCGGGCTAGCATCAAGGTTCTGCACCTCTTTGTCAAGTTCTTCAGAGAATTTGCCCCATAGGGCACGTTTAAAATTAAAACGTCTTTGGAAATGGGTGGTTGCTGGTTTAACAACTGCTTCGACCAGACATAATATAGCTCGGTGCTGTGTATGTGGGAGGGGTTCTCCCACATCCTTCCTGGTTTGATGTGCTACGTTTTCGCTGACAAAGATGTTATCTGGATTGTATCCACGGTTCCACCTGCTGCTGTTGAAAGAATATGGAAGTTTGGGGTCGTGTATTAATTTAAGGCCAGTTGAGTCTGCCCAGGTTTCTAGGTCGTCCCCACTTTTGTCTGTGTGCCTGTACCCCCAGGCTGATCCATGACAGTTGAAGTCGCCCATTACTATTTTCGTTGGTTGTGAGTTGAAGTTGGTTGGCTCACTGAATCTGAACTCCCTGCTCGGTGGCTTATATATAGACGTCAGAGTGCTCTACAGTCAAGATTTCGATGTCTTCTTGAGATGTCAGTTCTGCAGATATAATACCTAAGCCCATTTTGGCGAAGATTGCGCTGCCATATTGCTCGTGTGGTCTTTCAATGACTTATTTCATTCCGTGGATCTTTGGTCTTCTATTTGTGGGGCAAATGTGGGTCTCTTGGATTAGTAAGAGATCACAGTTGTGAGTTTTACATGCTACAGCAAGTAGCACTTCTTTCTCATGAGGAGCCCTTCAGTGTTTATGGACATTATATTTAGCGCTGGCTTTGATAAAAGCCTTTTTGTGGTGTCTTGGTGTTGAAAGGATTGGCCGTTAGGCACAGGCCTAACGTTGCCCAGGGTACGCCCGATCGTTGTCATGATCTTCGGGGAGGCTCCTTTCGTGTATTAAGGTTAAAAATAGAGATAAAAAATGGTTTTGTAATCAATAAAATCAGTGTTCTATCCTGCAAAAAAAAGACTCGAAAAGAGTTTGTATATATAAAGATATTGGTCTTGATATTCATGAAAAACTTGGAAAATATATAACTTGGAAAATATATAATTTTAGTTGATAATGTTTCAAAAGTTGAGTCTATAATAAACATACCTATTAATGTTTACTCCCTTGAAGAAAACTATCAAGCATACCCTTTCAGAATAACAAAATCTCAAAGAGAGAAACATATTAATTTGTTGTTGTTGTGGTCTTCAGTCCTGAGACTGGTTTGATGCAGCTCTCCATGCTACTCTATCATGTGCGAGCTTCTTCATCTCCCAGTACCTACTGCAACCTACATCCTTCTGAATCTGTTTAGTGTATTCGTCTCTTGGTCTCCCTCTAAGATTTTTACCCTCCACGCTGCCCTCCAATACTAAATTGATGATCCCTTAATGCCTCAGAACATGTCCTACCAACCGATCCCTTCTTCTAGTCAAGTTGTGCCACAAACTTCTCTTCTCCCCAATCCTATTCAATACTTCCTCATTAGTTATGTTATCTACCCATCTAATCTTCAGCATTCTTCTGTAGCACCACATTTGAAAAGCTTCTATTCTCTTCTTATCCAAACTATTTATCGTCCATATTTCACTTCCATACATGGCTACAGTCCATACAAATACTTTCAGAAACGACTTCCTGACACTTAAATCTATACTCGATGTTAACAAATTTCTCTTCTTCAGAAACGCTTTCCTTGCCATTGCTAGTCTACATTTTATATCCTCTCTACTTCGACCATCATCAGTTATTTTGCTCCCCAAATAGCAAAACTCCTTTACTACTTTAAGTGTCTCATTTCCTAATGATATTACACTATAACTCTCCGGCACGTTGTACTCGACAAATTGTAAATAGCCTATCGCTCCCTGTATTTTACCCCTGCCACCTTTAGAATTTGAAAGAGAGTATTCCAGTCAACATTGCCAAAACCTTTCTCTAAGTCTACAAATGCTAGAAACGTAGGTTTGCCCTTCCTTATTCTAGCTTCTAAGATAAGTCGTAGGATCAGTATTGCCTCACGTGTTCCAACATTTCTACCGAATCCAAACTGATCTTCCCCGACGTCGGCTTCTACTAGCTTTTCCATTCGTCTGTAAAGAATTCGCATTAGTATTTTGCAGCTGTGACTTATTAAACTGATAGTTCGGTAATTTTCACATCTGTCAACACCTGCTTTCTTTGGAATTGGAATTATTATATTCTTCTTGAAGCCTGAGGGTATTTTGCCTGTTGCATACACGTTGCTCACCAGATGGTAGAGTTTTGTCAGGACTGTCTCTCCCAAAGCCGTCAGTAGTTCTAATGGAATGTTGTCTACTCCGGGGGTCTTGTTTCGACTTAGGTCTTTCAGTGCTCTTTCAAACTCTTCACGCAGTATCCTAGTTGGATGTGGAAAACCGCCTAAAAACCACATCCAGGCTGGCCAGCACACCAGCCCTCGTCGTTAATCCGCCGGGGGGATTCGATCCGGGGGCGGCGCGCCTACCCGAGTCCAGGTAGCAGCGCGTTAGCGCTCTCGGCTACCCTGGCGGATCGCTGATTTAACACTTTCAACACTGCTCTCTTTACACCCGGTACTTGGCTGTGAACTGGCATATTTAATGGATGTTTGAAATTAGATTGCAAAGAACAGAAAAATGATAGGAATATGGTTCTTGCATCATTTAAAAAGAAAATCTAAGAGCCTTACATGAATGTGAATTTATTTTACAATATAAAATACAAATGGGTGTTATAATTAATGAAAGAAAACACAAAAATATCGTGGATAAAAAAGTTTTACATGATCTCTCTCTTCAGTAATGCCATTATTACTGTATCTAAGTTTAAAACAATATATCACTGGACTTTAACTGCAGGTACCTGCAAACTAGAGTATTTTAATAGTTCAGATGTAGTTAGCCTTTGTGTGAAAATTCTGGAAACACTGTGGGACGCAAAGGCCAACGCCACAGTCCTTGCACCACCATCTACTTTCCTTCCTGATACGCTTACCCGTCTCTTTCTTCCCCCTGTCTGAACATACTTTGCAATACCTAGTAGTATTCACCTTGTTTGCAGTGGGTGGAACCTTCTCTGGAAAGTGCCTTGCAAATGTCCTCTCAATTTGTGAGGATGAAGCGGCTTTTCGCTGAAAAATATTTCCGCCCTTCTCAGCCAATTTCTTCCCCACTCTGTGAATAAAGTCTACTAGGGATACATTCTTCCTAGTGTTCTCTTTATATAAAATAAAACTGTTGACAGTTGACACAGTGAACAAGTGGAAGAACAGCTTTTACCACCACTTCAAAGTTTTTCGGGCATACGGATAATAGCTGGAGAACTGATCTGCTCTGTCAACCCCAGCTTTATTCTTATTGTAATCAATAATAACGTCTGGCTTTACAATTTCTGCTATTCCACCTTTGGCCCTCACTTGAATACTAGTGCTGGTATACCTATGCTTTGTGAAAAGACAAAAAACATCTCGTTTTGACTTTCACTTCACTACCAAGAGATGGTGTTTCCTTTGAAAAACTATCTTTTTTTTTAGTTTTATTGTTCTGAGTATTCGTCGCAAACCTTTCCTGTTTTTCATTACAGTTCCCACTCCAAGAACTTTATTCTCCCACAACATGTCCAAAAGAGATGGACTGGTGTAGTACCTATCCATATAAATGCAATGTCCTTTGCCAAAGTACTGTGAACACAACCTTTTTACAAGGCCCTGGATACTATTGTCAACACTGCCTGCAGAACCTGTATATACACCACAGTTTAGCATATAACCAGTTGATGAATCGCAGAGAGCATACAATTTTATTCCATATTTATTGGGTTTGTTTTTCATGTATACTCTGAAGCTTGTTCTACCACGAAAGGGACACATTGCCTCATCTATTGTCAGATTCATGCCTGGACGAAAACTAATTTTGCTTTTATTCACTAAGAAATCAAACAAAGGCCTCACTTTGTGAAGTGGGTCGTGCTTTTCTTCGCCTCTGCTAATGAACGTAGCATTGTCATTCAAGTGTAACATTGACAATGTAGCGCAAAATCGATCGCGACTCAACAATTTACTCGCAAATCCTGTCTGCGGAAACGGGTCTGTTGACCAATAATCACTGATTTTCGGCAATTTGACGACGCACATATGCAAAATAATACTGAGAGACCAGTAAATCTCTTGCAATTTTACTGCAGACCACATGCCAAACAGAGTTTATTTTCAGGCTACCTTTGCGTTTCATTGTCGTAATAACGCTACAAGCGTACAGATTCGTTTCACTTTTGATGAGCCGGATAAGGTCGTCATCAAAGAAATAACTAAAATATCGAAGCTCCTCAGTGGCATCTGAAAAACGCGATGCTACGCCGACTACTTCCTGGAAGTCCGGCAGTGCTGGCTGACCGTCCAGTTCCGACCAATCTTGCTCTTTGTGCTCACTGAGCCACACACGACCAGGTACCACAGATGGTGACTGATGGTCTGTACCATTCTCTGCATAGAAAAAACAAATAATGCTGAGATTGGTACTAAGAGATACTCAATGGAAGTAAAGTAATGAACACTACTCACAATACAAAATGCGGCAATGAACTCTTCACTTTATGAACAATTGAGACATATACATTCCTGAATCGTCACTTGTACTTCCGTCTGGAGAGTACGAATCCTCTTTGTCAGATTCGTCAATTTCAGATCCTGCATCTCCATAAAGAATATCTAAGATCTCTGCCTCCGTCAACTCGCTGCGCGATATTTTCGCGATCGTAAACACCTGTGAATGAACTGCAGGTAACTTCGTCTTAGCAGTGCTCACAGCCGCTCCCAGAATGAGATAGCCGATAAGTGCTTGCCTCTTGCGGAAGAAGAATGAAATACCTCCACATTAGTTGACGAAACTGGTTCGGAGACGCGCTAAACGCGCTTACGGAGCCAAATAAAGGCTCGCCCGTACGGTATACGGGCGCCGTCGCCAACGTCAGTGCGGCCGCGCCCGTATGGCGTACGGGCACCGTGCTGTAAGTGCGCTATCCTTAGGTTCATATTTCAGACTGAAATCAGCCTGACAGAACTGCGCGGATCTGCTGGTGACGCAGCTGTAGCCGGCCGCTGTGGCTGAGCGGTTCTAAGCGCGGAAGCCCGGAACCGCGCTGCTGCTGCGGTCGCTGGTTCGAATCCTGCCTCGGGCATGGATGTGTGTGATGTCCTTAGGTTACTTAGGTTTACGCAGTTCTAAGTTGTAGGGGACTGATGACCTCAGATGTTAAGTCCCGTAGTGCTCAGAGCCATTTTAACCATTTTGACGCACCTGTAAGCGCTGTATCGACGTCGAACATTTCCACAGGATACATCATTTCTGACGAATGCCTTAGTAGTTTCTTCAAGGTCACTACCGATTTATACTCTGGTCCGTGTGAGCTAGTGCTGTTTCGTGTGGCGTGGATTGAACAAGCCCTTGGCATGTTTTCAGAGATACTAGCATAAATAACTATGCGAGTCGTGTAAACTGCAGGCGTGGAGCCTGCGAGCAATAGCGTCCCAGAAGTGTTCATGCAAGGGGAATTTAGTGGCCAAGAGATCAGCGTGAGTTCTCCTCAAACCACTGCAGCACGATTCAGGCCTTATACCAAGGACAGTTATCCGTCAGAAGACATAGGCAAAGAGAGGAGGGAACATCAGGATGTTAGAAAAATGGTTCAAATGGCTCTGAGCACTATGGGACTTAACATCTGAGGTCATCAGTCCCCTAGAACTTAGAACTACTTAAATCTAACTAACCTAAGGACATCACACACATCCATGCCCGAGGCAGGATTCGAACCTGCGACCGTAGCAGTCCCGCGGTTCCGGACTGAGCGCCTAGAACCGCTAGACCACCGCGGCCGGCCAGGATGTTAGAAAGACTTATGTTAGCTCAGTAGCTGTGAGTCAAACTACTCAAAATGCCAGAAAACGAAATGGACGTACACATTATAGTACATACATACAGCGAATTTTACTACAAATTTGCGAAATTTTTGTTGTTTTCCCTTTGTAATTGCAGTGGTATTGCATAGATTACTATCGACATGTATATGTACGGTTCTTTCTGGTACAGTTTCCGCAGTGTCATCCAGCAGTTAACCATTGTCGACCGCCTTCGTTTCGTGTCCCCATCCCGCTTATGACTTGACAATTGTTCGTTACGAAGCGTCATCAAAAGGAGTTTCAGAAGACAATTCAGGAATTTAAAACACTGAATCGCCGAGTGAGCCAATGCGGAAGTTATTCCTCGCATTGTCATGCGACAGCCACCTTCTCTGGTTGCGGTCTACCGCAGCCGTTTCCTCTTCCTGGCCGTACAGAGTTTGAGCAAGCGCTCCGCATTGGCGATTTCGCTGTAGACAGGTATGGAAGGAAATCCATAACGGAAATAGTCGTTAGTTCCTCGCAAGATATAATCCATGGTGATCAAATAAAAGAAACAGACTTAGAAATTAATGTTAGACATCGTCTGCTACGTATTGTGCGAAAAAAGTACTGTAGCAGCGCGCGCAATTAGTCGAAGACTGTCACCGAAAAAATGAAGTGTTGGGTATCTTTATTTTCCGAAGTCATACCCTCTTCGCGTGTGCGTGTTTCCCCGCCAGTACATTTCATGTTCTGTTTAGCGAGTGTCTTCTTTATAGTGTCGCATGTTTTCAACTGGCCACTTAATAACGTGTGTGATTTTAACTTACGTGGCTTTGCACAACATCATACCACCAGTTATCACCCGACAAGTACCGGCATTGTGCAAGTTAGCCCCGAACTTCAAAATGTGCCTTAATGTTTCATGGTTATTCTTGGCTGTCAGCTTTGCCTCTAGTGCTGCTGGGTGACGTGATGCATTGAAGGACCAGATTCGTGTTTGGTGAAACCATCAGACGTCTTTCGGAGTTCTCAGGAAACAACGTGACCACCCACGTAGAGACCCTCCATTTTTGTTACAACAAATCAACGACCCCATTTCCAACAATTGTCCGTCCGCAGCATCCCGCTAGCCGAATTCCCCTATTTTCATCCACAAAGGTCTCCATGAACCATGGACCTTGCCGTTGGTGGGGAGGCTTGCGTGCCTCAGCGATACAGATAGCCGTACCGCAGGTACAACCACAATGGAGGGGTATCTGCTGAGAGGCCAGACAAACGTGTGGTTCCTGAACAGGGGCAGCAGCCTTTTCAGTAGTTGCAAGGGCAACAGTCTGGATGATTGACTGATCTGGCCTTGTAACAATAACCAAAACGGCCTTGCTGTGCTGGTACTGCGAACGGCTGAAAGCAAGGGGAAACTACGGCCGTAATTTTTCCCGAGGGCATGCAGCTTTACTGTGTGATTAAATGATGATGGCGTCCTCTTGGGTAAAATATTCCGGAGGTAAAATAGTCCCCCATTCGGATCTCCGGGCGAGGACTACTCAAGAGGATGTCATTATCAGGAGTAGCGTTCTACGGATCGGAGCGTGGAATGTCAGATCCCTTAATCGGGCAGGTAGGTTAGAAAATTTAAACCAATTTAGTATTGGAGGGGAGCGTGGAGGGTAAAAATCGTAGGGGGAGACCAAGACATGAATACACTAAGCAGATTCAGAAGGATGTAGGTTGCAGTAGATACTGGGAGATGAAGAAGCGTGCACAGGATAGAGTAGCATGGAGAGCTGCATCAAACCAGTCTCAGGACTGAAGACCACAACAACAACAACAACAAGATCTAAGTACATGCTCTCACGTTATGTTACGTGCGGATTCCATCAAAGTTCCTTTACAAACGCCTTACACATGTCCGCATCCGGTATTGGAGCAAAAGGAACACACGGTGACGTTATTGGTTAACAGCAGGCGCACCAAGGTTTCCGTTGAACTATTTGCTCCAGGTAGGCGACGCAGCGTATCGGTTTCCCTACTGTCGCCCGACGCCTAGGTCGCATCAAGTAGCTGCCGACAAGCCAGTGCCGTCGCTGGAGCAGTCTCCATACCCGACGGCTCAGTCAGCCTGACGCAGCTGCTGACGAGGCTACCCTGTCGCCGCATGTCTCCACAGGACACTCACCCAGTTTTTCTGCTTCGCGTGGAGTCTGCACGAGGACTGGCAGGATCATCCCACTTCACTCTACTTCCTCAGGTACGCATTTCAGAGCCCATGTTTACCAGACATTTTTTCTTGACTTGGTCCGTACTACCACCTCGCAAAGTTGCCTACCCTACAATCTTGGAAACAACAGTACCAGTACATGTCTTCCAATGCCAGAAGTATCAGAACGGTTTCCGCTTATAACTTTCGACTCGTTCGTTTCTGGTACAGAGGCCCTTACCTCAGATTGACATATTTATCCTTCTCCACCAGGCTTGAAAGTTTGTAACTTCATCGCGAAATCACCCTGTACAGACATACTTTTACAGGCGCCGGGGCGTATAACTTTGACGGTCTGTAGCGTCGCTGGATGACGTTTCCGGACATCAGTTCCTATGTAACACTTGGCCCACAAAGTCCACTCTACAACCTCTAGAATTGTGTAACATGAATTGTGAACACCCTGCATATGCCTTAATTTTACTGTTATAGATGCGAGGTACAAAGTACACCAATGAAACATAACATTATTACTGCCTGTTTAATAGCGTATTGTTCAATTCCCGCAAAATCGGGATGGTGGTTTACGGGCAAGCAGCTGGCGCCTGGTACGCGTTCCAGTGGATGCAATCAGGCACATTTGCTGGCCAAGACATCAATGTGAGTTCACAATAATGCCCCTGAAACAACTTTAGCACGATTCTGTCGTTGCAACACGGACATTTATATTGCTGGAAATGTCGTCACCGTAGGGGAAGACTTCAAGCATGAAGCGGTGCGGCTGGTCCGCAATAATGTTCACGTGGTTCACTGCTATCATGAAGCCTTCGATTACCAACACAGATCCCGCGAAGGCCCAACTCAGTGTACCCCTCAGCACGATTCTGCCCTCAACGGCCTGAATATGTGGCGTGGTGGATGTTTCGTGCAGCCATTCGCCTGGATGACGGCATGTAACGACCCAACCATCGACCTGGTTTAACACGAAATGCGATTCATTCGACAGGCGGCACATTTCTATTGATCTACGGTGAGAACTTAGTGATGCTGTGTTGACTGCAGTCGTAATTGACGATGCCGTTGGGTCAACAAAGGAACACGTAGGGGTCGTGTGATGTGGAAATCCATGTTCAACAATGCACTTTGAACGGGGCGCTCGGAAACAACCGACCTCTTCATTTTAAGGTGAGACGTGGTCGTCCAATACCATACAGCCTATTTATTATTTCACCATCCTTCAACCACTTTCCATAGTTGCTCACGACAGTAATACTCCAACAGTCGTCCAACTTCGCCGTTTCAGAGATTCTCGTTTCCAGCCGCAACGCCACAACTATTTGCCCTTTGTCCAAACCGCTTACATCAGAGGATTTCCGCATTTGCGGCCCGTATTTTCGCCATAATGACTGCCCATTCGTCTCTCTTCCTCTTACATTCTTTCCTTATTGCGTCATGTACCCGCAACACCACCAGGAAGCATTCCACCACGCGGTGAGCAGCAGTCATAAAGTTTTGCCTCATCAGTGTATGTGTGTAGTGGGTGGAGTATGTAAAGAACATGTTCATATATTTATTTCACAAGCTGTAACCTCCACCACCGAGTGTCTCTCATTAATAGTAGTTACCGAAAACAAAGTAATTGTTGGTAACTTTTATAATCAGTATCACAGTCTTACGAAATAGTGATAATAGTAATGACCTTACAAAAATAATTTAGTTTAGTGAGCGAAATGAACTGAACTCTTTTGTTTTGCACATCAAAAAATTATATTTTACCCCTCAGGAGACAAATTACGGCCAGGTTGGAAACCACTGCACTAGAGGTATACAGAGATACTACGAGGGCGTGCTGAAAAGTAATGCCCCCGAAATATATGTGAAAATTCCTTAAGCTTTTTAAATAAAACAAACTTTATTACGTTCTACATCCTAATTCTTCATGTTTACATACTTATTTCTCAACATAGTCAGCCTCCCAACGAACACGTTTCTTCCGGGAGATCATTTTGTTGATACCGTCACTGTAGAATGTTTGACTTTGTTAACGGGGCCAAAACCTCGCCTCTGCTTGCATCGCTTCACCACTATCAAAATTAAGTCCTCGTAGGTGTTCTTTTAGTTTTGGAAACAGATGAAAATCGGATGGGGAGGATGACCGATATCAGTGAACCCAAGGCTTCGGATTGCTGCAGATGTCGCAGGGCTCGTGCGCGGTCTGGAATTTTCATTCTGAAAGAGGGGGTTCTCTGGTGTGGACGAACTCTTCGATTTCGAAACTCGATGCTGTTTCTCGCTCACTGACATAGTTACGTTACACATCGCCATGTTACACACTACAAAACGGAGGTCTCTTACGGCAGGGGACTGTATATTGCGTCAGCGAAGCGGGAAAGTCGATCGAGTAATACGCCTGACGTGTAAATACCTCAAGTTATCTTGACGACTAAAGAATTCGAAGGCATTACTTTACAGCTCGCCTTCATATCTTTAGTCACAGGAGCAAATGTAGCCCATGGGTAAATTTTATCTCTTATATTTGATAGTGGAAGAGTAATAAATTTTAGTCATAACATCAGACTGCATTAAAGAAGACTGCGACCGATATATGCCACAAAGGTGATGGACAAGTTTAATATGCCTCTAGAGGTCGGTGTCAACGAAAACAGTGGGACAGGAACTGCAGAAGGCTTACATTCACTGAGTAACAACACTGTCTCCGTTTTCCAGAAACTGTTTGCCATATTGTAATAGAATCTATACCACTTTAGCGAACAAATGGTTGTTAAATGATTTAATTTCATAAGGTTTTAAACACTGTGAATGGCTTTCCCTTGCTAGAAGCACAATGTCGAGAGAACCACTTTTAGATACAATATACGAGGGTGTAAAAAAAAAAAACAAAAAAAACAACAACGGAATAATTTGCCGTCGGTGGAGCTTGAATAGTACGCATTTCTGCCCCAATTCATTGCCAGTTAAGTGCCACCTCTATCGTCGACCTGGCTTGTTCTGTACATCTGCAGCGATTGTTTTTCATAGCGCTGATTTGCTCTTGTTTCGTTATTTATTATGGCAAATTTAAGTGAACAATGTGCAGCTGTGAAATTTTGTTTTCTACTCGGTAAAAATGCTGCTGAAACTGTGTTAAAGTTGAAAAACAGCCTACCAAGATGAAGCTATGGGAAAGACACAAGTGTACGAGCGGTTTGTTCGATTTAAAGATGGCGACATCTCGACTGATAACAAACCGCATTCCAGACGTCCATCAGCTGCTCGAATCGACGGAAATATTGAAAAAATCAGAGAGCTTGTGCTCACAGACCTCGACAAACAATTGATCAACTGTCACAGATTAATGGGTTACCTTGGAACTCAGTTCAGTGAATTATAACGGAAGATTTGGGAATGAAAAGGGTTGCTGCCAAGTTTGTTCCTCGGGTTCTGACTGACAATCCAAGAGAACATCGAGTTGAAACATATTATGCCTTGAAACAACAGCCTAAAACTGATCCAGATTTTATGTCAAAGGTCATTACTGGTGATGATTCATGGTGCTAAGGTTACGATGCACAAACAAAGCAACAGTCAAGCCAATGGAAGACGTCATCGTCACCCAGTCAAAAAAAAATGTCGTCAAGTCGATTCAAACATCAAAACAATGCTGATTTGCTTTTTTGACGCCAGGGGCGCAGTTCATTTAGAGTTTGTTCCCCCATGTCACACCATCAATCAAACTTTTTATTTGGAAGTTTTAAGAAAATTGGAAGAAGCCTGGAGATACTGACAGATTTCAGATAGATTATATAATGGTAAGACAGATATTTAGGAACCAGGTTTTAAGTTGTAAGACATTTCCAGGGGCAGATGTGGACTCTGACCACAATCTATTGGTTCTGAACTGTAGATTAAAACTGAAGAAACTGCAAAATGGTGGGAATTCAAGGAGATGGGACCTGGATAAACTGACTAAACCAGAGGTTGTACAGAGTTTCAGGGAGAGCGTAAGGGAACAAATGGCAGGAATGGGGGAAAGAAATACAGTAGAAGAAGAATGGGTAGCTTTGAGGGAGGAAGTAGTGAAGGCAGCAGAGGATCAAGTAGGTAAAAAGACGAGGGATAGTAGAAATCCTTGAGTAACAGAAGAAATATTGAATTTAATTGACGAAAGGAGGAAATATAAAAATGCAGTAAATGAAGCAGGCAAAAAGGATAAAAACGTCTCAAAAATGAGATCGACAGGAAGTGCAAAATGGCTAAGCAGGGATGGCTACAGGACAAATGTAAGGATGTAGAGGCTTATCTCACTAGGGGTAAGATAGATACTGCCTACAGGAAAATTAAAGAGACCTTTGGAGATAAGAGAACCACTTGCATGAGCATCAAGAGCTCAGATGGAAACCCAGTTCTAAGCAAAGAAGGGAAAGCAGAAAGGTGGAAGGAGTATATAGAGGGTCTATACAGGGGCGATGTTCTTGAGGACAATATTATGGAAATGGAAGAGGGTGTAGATGAAGATGAAATGGGAGATATGATACTGCGTGAAGAGTTTGACAGGGCACTGAAAGACCTGAGTCGAAACAAGGCCCCGGGAGTAGACAGCATTCCATTAGAACTACTGACGGCCTTGGGAGAGCCTGCCATGACAAAACTCTACCATCTGGTGAGCAAGATGTATGAGACAGGCGAAATACCCTCAGACTTCAAGAAGAATATAATCATTCCAATCCCAAAGAAAGCAGGTTTTGACAGATGTGAAAATTACCGAACTATCAGTTTAATAAGTCACAGCTGCATACTACTAACGCGAATTCTTTACAGAAGAACGGAAAAATTAGTAGAAGCCGACCTCGGGGAAGATCAGTTTGGATTCCGTAGAAATGTTGGAACACGTGAGGCAATACTGGCCGTACGACTTATCTTAGAAGCTAGATTAAGGAAAGGCAAACCTACGTTTCTAGCATTTGTAGACTTAGAGAAAGCTTTTGACAATGTTGACTGCAATACTCTCTTTCAAATTCTGAAGGTGGCAAAGAAATATAGGGAGCGAAAGGCTATTTACAATTTGTATAGAAACCAAATGGCAGTTATAAGAGTTGAGTGGCATGAAAGGGAAGCAGTGGTTGGAAGGGAGTGAGATAGGGCTGTAGCCTCTCCCCGGTCCTATTCAATCTGTATATTGAGCAAGTAGTGAAGGAAACAAAAAAGTTCGGAGTAGGTATTAAAATCCATGGAGAAGAAATAAAAACTTTGAGGTTCGCCGATGACATTGTAATTCTGTCAGAGACAGCAAAGGACTTGGAAGAGCAGTTGAACGGAATGGATAGTGTCTTGAAGGGAGGATATAAGATGAACATCAACAAAAGCAAAATGAGGATAATGGAATGTAGTCGAATTAAGTCCGGTGATGCTGAGGGTATTAGATTAGGAAATGAGACACTTAAAGTAGTAAAGGAGTTTTGCTATTTGGGGAGCAAAATAACTGATGGTGGTCGAAGTAGAGAGGATATAAAATGTAGACTGGCAATGGCAAGGAAAGCGTTTCTGAAGAACAGAAATTTGTTAACATCGAGTATAGATTTAAGTGTCAGGAAGTCGTTTCTGAAATTATTTGTATGGAGTGTAGCCATGTATGGAAGTGAAACATGGACGATAAATAGTTTAGACAAGAAGAGAATAGAACCTTTCGAAATGTGGTGCTGCAGAAGTATGCTGAAGATTAGATGGGTAGATCACATAACTAATGAGGAGGTGTTGAATAGAATTGGGGATAAGTTTGTGGCAAAACTTGACTAGAAGAAGGGATCGGTTGGTAGGACATGTTCTGAGGCATCAAGGGATCATCAATTTAGTATTGGAGGGCAGCGTGGAGGGTAAAAATCGTAGAGGGAGACCATGAGATGAATACACCAAGCAGATTCAGAAGGATGTAGGTTGCAGTAGGTACTGTGGTGTCCCCCTGACGGCTAAAGAACATTTGCTTGAAACATTTTGTAATTTTCATTTGGACAAACAGTTATTTAGGGTGGTCAAGATAAATGGGACACCCTGTATATAGAATTTGCAGCTGGGTTGCACCCCAGTTTAACCACAATGTTCTGTCTGCCTATAAATTCAATAATTCACCCGTAAACTATGTGAAAATCGATCGCAAAACACCCATATGTATAACCAGCACCTTTGCTTGAGAATTACGAAGTGTTCTGTATCTCTGCTTGTAGGTGGGCTGTATCATACACACACGGAAATATAAGAAAACATTTATTGGGCTTACAGTTATTCCACCGCTGATATTATTGGAAAGAACAACTGAAAAAAATAATAAAAGCTATCAGACAGCTGACGCCGAATAGGGCAAACGCCAGGCAATAGTGTTAGTTGCTAATTTTAAGTCATTGAGATGAATTTATATTACAAGTTATGAACGCAGAAGTATCTTTCAGTACTTCAAACAGATTACCTGTAAGCATCCTGCAGATTTTGAGTGTCGTTACCCCATTAATTCTGACAGGTCCAGTCCAAAACCGTCACAGATTTTTTACCCATAATTCATTGGAAATATTTCGTCAAAAGATCAGAAACAGTACTACATTTGTCGACCAAGCCTGCTGAGGCAGTAAGATTTTCATCACATAATATTTGCAAAAGAGGAGTTGTAAATACTGCTGTCAAGACCATCAAATTTTGTCATTTTCCGCCTTTTTTCGAGAACTTTCATTGCAAAAGCATTGTCAATCCACTGTTACAGAAAATATTTTGGATTACGTATGTAGATGTAGTATAGATCCGTAGAGTAACAATATTTCATTTCGTTTACGCCAAACGGGCATCAGAGGAAAGTTGAATAGCAGTAGGAAGAAACCTTGTGCTTCACTAAAAAGTTGTATGCCTATCCTGCGCCATCTTGCCACTGCTTTTTGCTAGAAATAGCTTCGATTTTCCGCATTTTGTGGGAAAAACAACTAATAGTCAAGTGGTGTTCTCACGCCGAGTTGGTGGTGCGTATTGCTAGAAATAGATCAAGCAGCCATTAACTGAGGCGTCGTTGCATACACTTCGTGTTGGGACATCGTAATCCTCCAACACAGTAGACTGTGTGCTGCCTGGGCATGCTGCTGTCGAGTTCCAAAATTGGAGCAAGGTAAAGTGTAAAATTATGCAGCTTTAGAGATACATTTGTGTTATAATGGAACGTGGTGCCTTAGATCTAAATTAGATGGCTTGAAGCAGTGATGCATCCTGCTTCAGAAATGCGCTTGATTTGGTGGGGCAGTTGATGGAGCATGTCTGTTGACGTCAGTTTAGATGCTCACGCAGGACTGTGCTTGCAGAGCATTATTGCAGTTAGTAAGTGCCTGCCGAGGATCCCACTTCACATGAGCTTCGCGTGGTGGATGGCTGCTGGTATGGTGCTTGGTGCAGCGATCGTGCAAGCTACTGCAAACGTCTTAGCAGCATGCAGATTTTCGCATAGTTGGAATAAAACTTACAAATCAATAAAAAAACACCCCATACCTAGTCCTACATACACCCACCTGATGGTTGCGTGGTATACGTGTCTCCACAGCCGGTGTAGCGATCTCAGCATGGAATATGTGGCTGGCGCCCAGGCATGGCAGTCTTTCATCAGTTCACAGACTGTAGATCTTCCCCCTCACCTCCCATCCCACAATTGTTCAAATAAATAAAATACCGACCCATATTCTTATCCTACTTCGATGGCACATGACTCTGGGGGTGGCGGTCGCAAGCTGGGTACGTGAAGGGGGGGGGGGGGAGGGGACCTTGAAAGTGACAGGTAATGTTTGTTTACATAATGTCATGAATCAGAGTGGCAGAACAGGCTCTGCTCCTCTACTCACATGGAGTGGTATTTAATTCACAGTTTCTGGTATGTGTGCAACTTTCATGCCCATACCCAACCTTAAAGTGAATTTGCACAGCCTTTAACAATAAATGTTACTGCCACTTAACTGCTGTTGTCTGAATGTTGGATACCTAAAAACGCATAAACTTGCCAAAGTAGGCAAATCACTTCGTCTGCACAATGCAGTTGTTTGCTGAATTCTGTCCAGCTGCAGCTAGGCACACGTTGGAGGAAAGACTATGCAACTGAAGAGAACTGTTGTAACAAGAAAAATCTGTACTACATCAATGTCCTAATTCTGATGTGTTACCCTCTGACAACACATCTACTACGACCATCCATCCATAATCAGCAACATGAGTATATTGCAGTTGACCAGAGATCGCCAGTTCGAGATGACCCCAGGGCAGGGGTAATGACATCCATTGGTTTACGCATCTGTCCGTCTACGTTTATTTGTTATGCTTTTTACTAACAATTAGTGTCCTACTATTGTTCAGTGGCCTTTTTAGGCTCCTTCCTCTACTCTATGCCATGATGCTGTGATGGTCCATCGCATTATTGCAGCTCATATCATCATCATCGTTCGCGTCTTCCCCTTCTCGTTTTTTTTTCTTTTAGAGGCAATTAGTCTGTTGTTAATTTGTTTGTAAATAATCGCAGATAATTCGCTGCAAAGGACTAAATCCTCTATGATGAAAACCGGAGTAATACTGTAAACGTCACTGAGAAATTTGCGGCATTTTGCCATAGAAGACTGGGTAAATGGGTAAAACTCCATTTCTCAGCGGCGACATCATTCTAGATTCCTCATATGCAGTTTGCTAAAGAAAATGGAAAAATGAGGTAATGGTTTGGCACATTTGGCGGACAAGGCTAGGAAGAACAAATTAGTATATTACGATATAACATTTTACTTAACTTGAACACCTATACGAAGATAAAGCGAATCACGACTTTTATTGCTTTCATCATTTCCCCTAATGTTTGGTTTCTATTCAACGAAATCTACTGAATCTTAAGACCCATTAATTGTAGTGAACTCAGCACTCGAATTTCGAATGTCTGAGTTGTAACTCATACGCAAAGCTTAGCATTGTAGACACATTTCATTTCTAGGAGTATGTCAGAGACTTAGTTTATTACAGTCAACATTAGACAGATAAATGGCCCAGTAACCTACTGTTGTCACCTTTCATACATTCTATACGGCGTTCAGCGCATCTACCTGTTTTTGAATATGATCTTCAAACGCTCTGCTCCCAGATTCCAGTCCATTATTTAAGTACGACCTGGCTGGACTGTACTAATGTCAACGTTGGCTTCAATCGTCTCGTTCAAGCACAATGGCCGGGTTTTCTCTATGTATATACCGATGGCTCCAAAATTCCGCAAGAAGAGTGTACAGGATGCGCTTTTTTCTGCCCTCAGATCCAGATCCGCAAAACCTTCAAACTGCCTACGAGAACTTCTATTTTTACGGCGGAGACAGTGGCAGTTTTGGAAGCACTTAAGTTTGTCTCTAGCACTTCCTTCCCCAAGATATTGATAGTATCTGACTCGCAAAGCGTTCTTAAAAACATTCAGTACAGTTGATGGAACAAAACAACCAACAGTTATATCTTGGATGTGATATCTGAATATATTCGCAGCACACGCACGGGCCGTACGATCCATTTGTTGTGGGTACCTTCCCACTCTGGTATCCTCTATAATGATGAAGTTGATGCATTAGCCAAACAAGCGGCAACCTTAGGCACCGTCCTGGATCTGCACCTTCCTTATACAGACTACTTACGTTAAGTCAAGGATCACGCAAGACAACAATGGCAGGAAATGTGGAACGTTTCTCAACAGACAAAAGGCGGTTATTACGCAGTGCTACAACCTCGGATTCCTTCACAGCCGTGGTTCATGAGGACACATCTGGTCCGATCCACGATTTCTACCATCATAAGACTCCGCTTCAATCATGCCTCTTTCCCACAACATCTACATCGGATCAACGTTTACAGTTCACCAGCATGTGAGTGTGATCCTGAGTCGGAAGCTGATGTCAACCACATCTTATTTATGTGCCCAAAATTTGACCGTGAACGGTTGGTCTTTCTGAAGACATTGCTGAGTATGGGCTACCATCTTCCTCAATCAGCTTCTTCTCTTTTGTGTACTAAAGACGTTCGTCTATATAAAGTGATAGTTAACTTCATCAAGAGTACTGGTTACAATCTGTAGGTTTTAATGGTGTACATAAATTATAAATATGTCTTGCTGATGAAGATATTTCAGAATTGGTGTGAATTGTAAGACAAGACACTTTTAATTATTTTCCAATTCAATTCTATTCAATTTTTAAAACATTATGTACAAAACTGTAACAGCTAAGCTTTTTATTCTTGTAAATATGCATTTCCGTATTTGTTTATTCAATTATGTGTACATTGTCACTATGTGTTGCCGATGGCTAAATTGAGTACACACTCAAAGGCCAAATAAAAAATAAAAAATTAAAAATAAACCTACTGTTGTTAATTTGATTATATTGCTCATTCATGAGAGCTTTAATGGCTGTCTGTAGGAGCATAAGCACTGGTTATATCTTTACTTGTTCACTATTTGTCTATGAACCGTGTCGTTAATTTATCTAAAAAACGTGATGACTACTTTTAAACACTCAAGAATAATAATTCTTAGGGGAAGCTATATAAATGTATAACATTTCTTATGTGAAACTGGTCATGATTTTCATGTATGGTTCTTTCTTTTAAGAATAATTCATCCAAAATTTCTTTCCTAATCGGGTACTTTCCAATTACCCATGCCACGAGAAATAGACGCGAAAGTTGTCTCGTAGAACACAAGAATCGGTCCGCTCATGGCAGGTAATTTTGTGGCATTAATCTTAATTTCAGAACGTGCAAAGCTATAATTTCAGTTTGCAAAAGACGAAGATGACCCATTTAAAAAAAAAATGTATGTATTCTGACACTTTCGTAGTTATCTTAGTCTGAATGGGCAATAGTGATTTCATACACACGCATTTTTAAAATGTTTATAGTCGCTGTGCCTCATATGTGTTGATACCCATCTGCTGTCACTGTGATTCGGACACAGTCTTTCCCGTAGCCACCAGAAGTTCTGGAGCGCCCTCCGCCGGACAGTCAAGTTAGCAGTCCTTAGCATACAGGGCGTGGGCGATTATGCAGTGAGCGTCGGATACCTTGCATTTCCTATATCAATAATTCGCTTTCTCTCTTCTGACGTCACTCCTAGGGCCGAATTTTCTGTGTCTGTTGCCAAATAGCCCAAATTTTCTGCTGTTCAGTCTACAATGGCCCTTTTTTCTGTCAAGTGTACCTTGAGGCAGTAAACGGGCCTATTTGCTGCGAGATAAGTATCACAAGGACAGAGCAATGACGTCTAGGATACCACAGTCTGTCGATACGGCGACCTTTGTTGGGGCTTCCCTTCAAGCTGCAGCTGGAAGAGGCGTGCCGACAGCGGTGCGCCAAACTGCAACACTGGACACAGGAGTGGCATTACGTTATCTTTTCAGATGAGTCCTACTTCCGCATGCAGCCTCACAATGGAAGTGTTCTCGTGTGGATGTTCCGTTGAGAACGAACGCTGACAGACTGCATTCGTCAGTTACTTCGCTAATTATATCTTCCATAGATCATTTGAATAATTCTTTTATCGAAATGATGTGGGACGAGTTAGTTTACAGGATATGTGTATATGACTTAGATTTAAAATCTGCTTCGCCGCCTTTCAGAACATTTTATGTTACTGGACAAATGACTAGAGAATTTTGTTGCTGCAAATTGCACTTCTTCCTGAGTATAGCTGCGATATAAAGTCACGAAGGAGGTATGCGAGCACGTTGAAAAACACGTGCAGTCTGCAAAATTGTCGCTAAGAGAAAAGTCTATGAGCTAATGCAAAATTATTTTGTTAATCCAATATTACGCGTTTCCTTGTTTGCTATCATCAGATAGCTGTCAAAATTAAATAAATCACATAATTATGTATTAAATAAAAATTGGATTACAGAACCAACATGGACATGCGTTTAAAAACTGTACAGTCGTAAGAAGGCACCCTGGAACCTCAAGTAACAAGTGGATGTAAGTAATGTGAGTATTGTATATGTTCTGGGACAAAGACCACACTGTTCTCCTTAAGTAAACAAACCAGCCATTGTGCTAGCCTAATTGAATGACTCTTATGTAAACAAACTGTTCACATACGCGCATGTATTGTGTATTTAGGCTATTAATAATGGGCAATACTTTAAATTGCAAGAAGGCGGTCCAATGCGTTCATGTTTAATCAGGTGTTTAAACTTTTAGCTCAAAGTGATAACTGTCATAGTTAATTATGGTAATTTGTGACTCAAGAAAATGACTCCCCCAATATGCTGCTATTGGTCGTTCCCCCAGCACCGCCCTCATAATTTCTTGACGCCCCAGAGATTGTCATTCTTAATGTGAACTTCATTCGAGTAACACTGACACCAACAAGAAGCGTCACTGACCACCCGTAGCCTCTGCAGAGAATAAAGAGAAGAAAACTGACATTTGAATGTAGGTATTAATTATTCCCTCTCTTTTCTCGTTACTGTTATTATAGTTTGCTGTTTTAGTAATATTTTTTCTTTCTCCTACAGTGCAGCGGACTCCTGTCATAAGGCAGTGACCAGTCTGATTAATGGAGTCGTTCAGTTTTCCACCACACTTACCTGATTTGACGGACTTCATTGCCTGTTTCGTCCAGCTTTGAGCCTCTGTCGCAGCAGAATCAGGAGAGGTATTCTGGCAATATATCGCCTGACGATATAAAAGAACTGTTCTTTTATGATAGTGAGTTACCACTACTACCACTGCCACACACATCTGCACCACCATCCATGTGGCTACACTAGCATTACGCACACATTAAAATGTTTCTGTTCACTGTTATATACAATACACAGTGAAGAGGTAAAGAAACTGGTACACCTGCCTAATATCGGGTAGAGCCCCCACGAGCACGCAGAAGTGTCACAACACAACATGGCATGGATTCGACTAATGTCTGAAGTAGTGCTGGAGGAAAGTGACACCATGAATCCTACAAGGCTGTCCACAAATCTGTAAGAGTACGACAGGATGGAGATCTCTTCTGAACAGCATGTTGCAAGCCATCCCAGATACGCTCAATAATGTTCATGTCTGGGGAGTTTGGTGGCCAGCGGAACAGTTTAAGCTCAGAAGAGTGTTCCTGGAGCCACTCTGCAGCAGTTCTGCACATTTGGGGTGTCGCATTGTCCTGCTGGAATTGCCCACGTCCGTTGGAATGCACAATGGACATGAATGGATGCTTATTGAACAGTCCCCTGGTGATATGCAGGGTCCATGAATCAGGATGTTGTCTCCATACCGGTACACGTCCATCTTCTCAATACAATTTGAAACGAGACTCGTCTGACCAGACAACATGTTTCCAGTCATCAACAGTCCAATGTCTGTGTTGATGGGCCCAGGTGAGGTGTAAAGCTTCATGTCGTGCAGTCATCAAGGGTACACGAGTGGGCCTCCGGCTCCGAAAGCCCATATCGATGGTGTTTTGTTGAATGGTTCACACGCTGACACTTGTTGGTAGCCCAGCATTGAAATCTGCAGCAATTTGCGGAAAGGTTACATTTCTGTCACGTTGGACGATTCTCTTCAGTCGTCGTTGGTCCCGTTCTTGCAGGATCTTTTTCCAGCTGCAGCGATGTCAGAGCTTTGACGTTTTACCAGATTCCTGATATTCATGGTAGACTCGTGAAATGGTCGTAAGGGAAAATTCCCATTTCATCGCTACCTCGGAGATACTGCGTCCTATCGCTCGTGTACCGACTGTATCACCAAGTTCAAACTCACTTAAATTTGATAACCTGAGCAGAATAACCTATCTAACAACTGCGCCAGACACTTGTTGTTTTATATAGTCGTTGCCAGTCGCAGCGCCTTATTTTGCCTGTTTACATATATTTGTATTTGAACACGCATGCCTATACCAGTTTCTTCGGCGCTTCAGTGTAAATGTGAGTGGTAGCAAACGTGTAACTGTGTGCATGTCCTCAGGTCATGAGTTGAGTGCTGTAATAGGGTTTGAAAATCTGCACTTTAATGGTAAGAATGTTACGCTTTCTTCATGTGAGTGATGGCACTTACGTGAAAATTTCTAAAAGATAACTTGTCTGTTTAATGATCAAACTGCACTGTGTTACTGGGTTGTCATTCATTGTGTGTTGGTGACTATCCGAAAGCTAGGAAAATGACTGATGATATGGATAGGTTAGACTACATTCATTTACAAGAAGCGACATTCAGAGACTTGGTGTGTACCAGTTCAGCAATTCAGTGGGCTGTTAATGACAGTGTTGGTTTGTGGGATTATGTTTACGGACTTTTGGCAATGTTTGGTATGTTCTTTCAAAGCTGACTGATTAGAACACTTCTGAGGATATATTCACAAAAAAAACTTTTATTTGTGCTATGAAGGTGTATGGAGCATCATGATGCATCACCACTAACTGATGTAAGCAAAGTAATGTGTGCATACTTACATATTTTTATCTTTCCCACAGTGTTATCCGAAGTTAAAAGAGAAATAAATTACCTGTAAAAAATTTCTTTGTATTTTTTATTTTTCAAGTAAAAATGCAGCGCCTTTGTAGCTCGATCACTAGTGTGTGTTCTTGGACTATGAAAGAAAATGAGTGTGCCTCCATTATAAACTAACTGTAAGCTATATAATGGCTAAGCATTTTTACATGCTGTGGTAGTATCCACAGTATTATAGGTTTATTCACTAGATATATACAACAATTCTTTTATTTAGAGAGAGGTACAAAGCATCGACAAGAAATTACAGATATAAAATTACTTTTTCTTAATGACTATAACTTACGGAGATACGTAACATTGACTAGTGATACATTTTTTTTTTCTTCGTGACTGGATACATTTCATATGATTAGAAACGATATCTCCCATAGCAATCCTTTTTTTGATAATGCAGTTGTCATGCTTCACAATATTAGAGAGAATTTTTTATACACTACTATGGGTTGTTTGTAATACATATTTTTGTCTTTGATGTAGAAAAGAGAATGAGAGATGAGTGAAAACAAAATATATTCACTAGTAATACTCGAACGGCTAGCAGCAGATGCAAAACTAACTATACATACAGATACATACACACAATCAAACGTGTACACACAAATTATATACAATTTTTACAGACACACACACATATAAAATATACACATGTATTTACATAAGTATTGTAGCGGCACTACCGTTTGGGATAGGAAAAGTCAGTTTTGGTGCAATATTTCTGAGCGCGCAAGTTACAGCCATTCACGGCCCTATTTACAGCGAGTTACGTTCACCAGCAGTTGCGAAGTAAAATAGAGGTCACACGGACGTAGAACCGTCGGAAAAAGTACACACAGCAGTTTGCATGGCGCAAGTCAAAGGCAGAAGGGGCCCACTGGCCAACCTAAATGTTATGAGTACGTGACGCTGACGCGGAGCAGCGCGTTTAGCAAAACAGAGACGCACAGCTGCATATAAATAGGTGCCAGTTCACTAAGAAAGCATTCAAGTGTGACAGCTCTGGACAGCGGGGCATGTCACACCACCACTTACACGCAGCAGCAGTTGTGGCGCCAGCATTCCAGTCCACGGCGGGTCGCTGGTTCGACCCTCTGAGGCTGATGTGGGGAATTCAAGTGTGGCAGCTCTCCTGGATGGCGGGGCATGTTACACCACCAGCTACACACAGCAGCAGATGGGGCGCCAGCGTTCCAATCCATGGCAGGTCACTGGTTCAACACTCTGAGGCTGACGTGGGGTCCGTAGCCAGCCAGCGGTGGACCACTCAACGGCTCGGTACCACGGGCAGTCGTCTTGTCTCCCAACATGCACCAGAAACATCCAGGGTGAGGACTGCAGATTCAGCTGCCGGATCACGGCACGGCCACCTTGCAGTTGTCAATTCAGGACGAAGGCTGCTGAATTGGCTGCCAGTGCAGCCCTGACTTCGTCATATCATTTCGGTCGTACAAGGCCAACACATTAACAGAGCACTTGACAGGTCGCTGAGGTGGCGTCCTCAGCATTGTGGGACCCGGTGACGCAGACCAAGGAGAATACGGCACTGTAGTTGGAAACAATAAATCACTTGGAAAGCTCAGATGAGTCTTAATAGGGTGCCTTCTACCTCTTCTCGCTACATTTGGTGTTGCTGTTACATTTGGTGTCAGAAGCTGCTGCTACATTTGGTGTCAGAATAGCAGATGTCGTCTGTACAGTACGATGTTCGAGCCCACCATCTGCATTACAGTCACAAGATGTGCTGAGTTTTGACCAGTTTTCTTTTGAATGTTGGGTATTTTATTTCTTTTTTGTCTTTTTGAGTATGGCTCATGGCAGGCCATTGGAGATGTTTTGCATGGGCATAGTATTTTTTGCTGTCAGAGTAAGTGTTAGGGTATTTTGGGCAGGAAGATTTTTGTTTTTTTTTTGTTTTTTGTGTCATTTAATTACTTTTGTATTGGTTTGAGTATGATGTTACTGAGTATGATGATACTGAGGTGTAGGGAGTCGGGTTATTTTTGTACTTAATTGTTTTGTTTCAGGATTAACAAGAAACAAAAACAACACAATGGCAGTGTCAGGAACGCGAGGTGTGTTGGAACCAGAAGCAGTATGGATTTTGTTGGGAAAGGTAGCACAGTTGACAGCGGACAATACACAGGCGAGGAGTGAATTAACATCTAGAAGTGAGATAGGAACTTCATCAGATCAGTCATTGTTGCCTAGGATGCCAGCAGGAGACTGATCCAGCTGCCGCGAGTTTGATTATTCCGTTTTCTGGCAAGGCATCTGAGGATGTGCGTTTGTTTGTGGAGGAGTTGGAAACTTCAGCTGTGATGAATGGTTGGTCAGATGAACAGTTGTTACATGTAGCCAAGATTAGATTAACGGGTGAAGTGAAGGCATATGTAAGGTGTTTGAGGACTTAAGGAAGACAGGACAGTTTAAACAGTTGAAGGAGGGGCATTTACAAAGGTACATGCAACAGAATAGCACTTGGTACTTTAGGGAGAGGTTGAGTAGAATGACGAAGAGAGAGGGAGAGTCGGTAGAGAAATTTGCGAACAGAATAAGAGAAATTAACGAGTACACTTACAAGTTGGGACAGAGGGATGAAGCAAATTGTGTTCTGTTGCAGGAGGCCAAGCAAAGGGCACTTGATGTATTTTTGAGGGGGTTACCGGCTCATATGTCACGGAAAGTGCGTGAAGGGACTCCGAATGATTTGTATTCGGCCATTCAGCTGGCAATCCAATGTGAGGAAATAAACGTGGCAACGGAGGTACGTGATAGACGAACAGTGTTTATAGCGGGTATAAAATGTTACAGGTGTGGTCGTACGGGACATGTGCAGAGGCAATGTACCCAGTCACCGAGGAATAGAGGAACGGGTGGTAATCAGCAGCGTGGACGATGGAGAAGTGGAGTTGGTAGAGGTGCACAATCGTTAAACGGCAGAGGGGGTCCAAGACCCACCTAAGTGAGCTCCCGTTTAATTTCAGTGTTACAAATACGTATGCAGAGGTGGAATGTTCAGTGGTAGGACCCATAGGAACTAAAACGTTTAAGATTTTGTTGGACACAGGGGCGTGTCAGTAGCTACTAAGAGTTTAATGGGACAAAGGAAGTTAGACCCACCACGTTATAGGTTGCGTGGAGTAGGGGATAAGGAGGTCACTCCTTTGGGGTCAGTGGCAGTTGACTTTCGCATAGGGAAAGTCCTATTTGATCTATGCATAGAGTTAGTACCATGGGTAAGCGAGGCCTACGACATGATCCTAGGAGTAGATTTCTTGCATCAATATCATGTCAAAATTGACCTTGGACAAAGAACTATGGAACTTGGTGGAATGTTATTTCAGCTAAGGAACACTGTTGTCGATGCAGAGCTATCGTGAGGGGCGTTCAACGTAATGAACAAACCAATTTAACCTCACACATTAGCATTAAGGCTTAATTCGCATGAGTGTGTGTCTGATGGCACCGGAAAGTCGCTTTGGGTAAGTGTGGAGTTGAATCTACCTGTGGGGTACAGTGTTATTGAACCATTGGAGGATAATGAAGTTTTGGGTCCACTGGGTTGTTTTGTGAAACGTAGTGTTGTACGCGTACAGGAGGGGAACGACGGGTGAATAGTTCACGTGAACGTGGATAATTTTAGCGCTGTAGACGCGAATTTGAGAAAAGGAGTTTTAGTAGCAAATTTGGATGTGCCAGATGACGAAGACGTGTTCGAAAGGTAGACGAAGCGACCAACCACTAACTGCCGACAGAACTGCATTTTGTAACAAAATTAAGCATTCGAAAGGAGGAGAAAGAGAGCATATAGAAGAATTATTGTGGGAATTTAAGGACTTGTTTTTTCCGCAAGGGCCGTTGCCAGCAACTCCATTAATTCAACATAGGATACCAACAGGGAATGAAGCATCTGTTTACCGTAAACCATACAGAATACCGAGGTATTTGGAACCGATTGTGGAGGATTTCATTAATCAACAGCTTGCGGACGGTATTATAGAGCATAGTAATAGTTGCTGGGGAGCGGGCATTGTCGCTGTGCCTAAAAAATCTATGGTCGGAACTAAGAAATATAGGTTCTGTTGTGACTACCGATACCTCAATAATAAGACAGTAAAAGAGGCATACCCCATTCCAAACATATTGGAGACTTTGGATCACTTAGGAGAGTGCCAGTACTTTTCTACGATGGATTTGACAAGTGGTTATTATCAGTTAGAGGTGGCTCCAGAGGATCGTCCAAAAACTGCTTTCTCTACACCTGGAGGCCATTACCAGTACATTAGAATGCCATTCGGTTTGAAAAACGCTCCGGCAACGTTTCAGAGGTTGCTAGACAGTGTCTTAAGGGGTTTGAAACCACGGCAGTGTCTTGTCTTTGGATGACATTATAGTGTTTTCAAGTAGTATGGAGCAACATAGGCAGCGATTAAGGTAAGTCTTTATGAGGTTAAGAGCAGCTCGTTTGACGTTGAGCCTGGAGAAGTGTCATTTTGCATTAGAAGAAGTGAAATATTTAGGTCATATCATAAGTAAGGACGGAGCGCGAACAGATTCGAGGTTGGTACAGGCTGTAAGGTATTTTCGGGAACCGAAAACAGTGAAGGAAGTGCAGTCATTCATCGGAATTTGCAATTTCTATCGAAAGCTCGTGAAGGGTTTTGCAGATTTAGCACAGCCGTTGACGCGATTGTTACGGAAGGGCGTGAAATTTGAGTGGACAGAAGAGTGTTAGAAAGCGTTTGACAAACTGAAAGAAGTGTTAACATTAAGTCTGGTTCTTGTGTTTCCAGATTTTGAAAAGGAGTTTTACTAGCAATTGATGCATCGAATCAAGCATTAGGGTGAGTTCTTAGTCAGTAAATTGATGAACATCCTGTAGCCTATGCGTCTAGGCAATTGAATGCAGTAGAGATGAATTACTCAACAACAGAGAGGGAGATGCTTAGCTTAACCTATGGAATCACATATTTTAAATGTTATTTATATGGGAGAAGATTTCGGATAGTGACAGATCATAATGCGTTGAAGTGATTGTTGCGGTTGAAATAGTCCACTAGACTCGCTAGATGGACTGTGAGGCTTAGTGAATTCGACTACGAGGTGGTGCACAAGCCTGGGAAGAAGCACAGTAATGCGGATGCACTAAGTAGGGAGGTGGCCAAAGTAGAAGTCATAGGTTATGACCTAGCAGTATGGCAAGAATTACAGGACGCTGACAACGATTGTAAATTGTATCGGTCACAGCCGCGATTTAATATGTACGACGGACTTCTGTGCAGGGAAACGAAGTTAGGACCATGGGTAGTAGTGCCAACGAAGCTGAGGGATGAGGTTTTTAAAGAAGCACATGATCACGTGTTATCTGGTCATGGTGGCAGTAGAGCGATGAATAGGAGAGTGGCGGAGAGGTATTGGTGGAGAGGTAGGAAAGTGGATGTGGATCAGTATGTCAAGAATTGTATACCATGTGCGCAGAGAGCAGATTTGAGTTGGAAACAGATACAGCTACAACGATTGCCGGAAGCAACATGTCCATTCTCTATATTGAGGACTGATGTCTTAGGACATTTCAGGCAAACACCATCGGGGAACAGATTCGCTCTGACAATAATAGACCATTTTTCGAGGTATGTGGAGATGGTGGCTATGCCAAATCAGCAGGCAGCATTGGTCGCGCAAGCGTTAGTAAATAACTGGAGTAATGGAGTAATTCCACCCGAAGTCTTAGGTAATGCTAGAATCCGGGGCGTTTTAATCCGTCTTCTTCTTCTTACTCGTTTCTGCTTCAGGACAATTTTAGCCGTCGACAGCGATGACTGAACGCAATTTCTTACACATTCCACGGGTTTCTTCACGTTCTTAAGTGGCTGACAAGCGGTGTTCATAACCTGTTTAAAATTTATCACAGCAACTGGTTTACGCTTGTCACGCATTGTCTTATCAACTGTGAATGCTGCAATTCATTGACCCATTCCTATATCCCTTCTTCCACGCATTTATTTAGCTTTATTGGCTAAAATTCGATTCACAACGTGACGATCTGATATACCTTTATTTGCGGAACAGGCTAAATCATGCTCCATACATGCCTGGTCTAGTAAATGAATCCCCTTATCATCACGTGCCAGACACTTTTGTAATTTTGTTCGAGGCTCACAGTATTGATACCCCGGTATATGCAATTCCATTGATAGACTGTCAAGAGTGCTACCTGTACTCTGCACGATGCGCATCCTATAACACGAGTTATGACACTGTATGCTTGGAAGGTTTGGCCACATTATTATGTACCATGTCTTTATCGTCCATCCAGCTGCTATGCTTTGAAGGAAAGCCCACCAATTCCAATAATGCTCTCTCGACTTCTTACAATACGCTGTGTGAGAAGGTTAGAACTTCTCTGTAATTCTTCTATATAGAAACTACCGGCAGTTACTTCACCTTCACCTTTTCTTTAAGATGTAAGTCCTTGGGTTTGTGC